>NW_004955459.1:7701151-7719646 GCF_000276665.1 Chinchilla lanigera
AATAGATTAAGGGCCTCGGTAGACTCTATTAAAGAAATTAATAGAAAATCTTACTAAAACCAGCTTTTGCCTTTGCAGTAAGATTTACTGGCTAATCCTGAGCAAAGGAGTTAAATTTTCACTAGAGGAATTCCTTTAGGAGCAATTAAAAAGACAGAGAGAGAGACAGAGACAGAGAGAGACAGAGACAGAGACAGAGAGACAGAGAATACAAAAAGGAGCCAGACAGCACAAATACTATAAGAATTTTCAACAAAGGAAGGAATGCTCGCTGATAGAGAGCTCACCAGAAGAAGAGCTGATAGGCAGAGTATAGAGTTAGCCTTGAGTGGAAACCAGGATAACCACACCTCCCAGCTCTAATAAAATGCAAAAGAGACAATCGGTGGCTACCTAACTTATTTAATATATAAGAAAATACATACCTATGTATTTCAATGACACTATATTATTGCACCAGATACTCATCCCTTACTTATTACTAATTCTAAACTGCCTTTTCTACAAAGCCCATCCTGACTGACCTTTAAATCCCAGAGATAAGGCCCTGATAAAGATATAAAGGGTAGGAGGAAATCAAAGGAGGACCACCAAAGGACTGTGCTCCTGGGACCCACGCCAAAATAACACAGGAAATCAATCAGATTGTGACATGTTACAAGCATCCACCAGGAAGGAAGGGCCCTAATCCTAATAAGATAATAAAAGAAGTGAGAGAGGAGAGGTCATGGGTATCCATCTTCTGCCAGACCCCCTTCTGTCTCTGGGGCAGCTTGTTTCAGTCCCCTACTATTTCCTTCTTACAAATAAATTGTCTTCCTTTCTTAATCTCTGTCCCTTGAATTCATCACTGGTTCTGATATTTTGACTCTAATAGCTGCTCACTCTGCTGTGACAGAAAGCAAGAAGAGGAAGGAAAAGGAAGTGGAGGGGAGGGGAGAGGAGGGCAGGGGGGAGGGGAAAAGCACAAGGGGGAGAGGAGATGAGAGACAGAAAGCATTATTCTGTCAGTGTCAATATCTATTAAACATATTGGCAACTGGAGACATTTACTATTTTTGTTTTCCTTTACCTTTTACATCATGACAATCCAAGACCTATTTTCATTTACTGAAGAGAAAGGACACTTTTATTTTAAGGATCAATGCCTGCCCTGTGGACTGGAACTAAATGGGAAGGAATGGGAGTACTGAGGACGGAGGAGAGTTCCTGCCCAGGGCTCCACCTCTCTTTTCTGCCTCATTCTCCTCTTTCCAATTCCCAGCCTTCTTCTACACTCCATCTTTATGCAGCTTCTCAGCCTGAGTTCAGTACTGTACCTGTTTCCTCAACTCACTGGTAGAATTAGCCAGAGCCACATCGCCATGGAAATTGTCTGTTCTCACCATTTCTCGATTCACAGCACCAAGAAAATCTGACCCATCCAGCTTATCTCCGTGAGTCAGGTCTCATAGATCATATCACTCCTATGCTCCTCCTCCCCAACTTTGGCCCAGCCACCACTAGTACATTAAGAAGTGAAGAGAAAGCCTGGGTCTCTACTGACAAAGTGAGGGTATTGAAACAGTTGTGAAAGGAGAGGCATGATCCACATCACAAACTCTCATGCAAAGGAAGAGCTAGTCTGAGAACCTGCAGCATCACAGAAGTTAAAGGAAGGTGTGTAAATAAATAAATAAATAAAATAAGGTAAAGGAAGGTGTGTGATCAGAGGACAAAAAAATCTTTGCCAGCTTTTCTAATCTCATTGTGAATTAGGCTTCTCAGAATTTTATCTATGCAGAGTATATTCTCTGAGAGGAATAATTTATCTTAGCCTGTCCATTCCTATTTATTAACACTTTTTGTAATAAAATAGTGCTCTTTTTCCACCCTGCCTTGTATTAGAATTACTGTGCTAATGTGGAAAAATAGAGCATATTTAAATAACTGAGTCTCTTTTTCACTTGGTTCTTAGCTCAAGCCAATCTTTTGTTTCCAAATAATTATAAGTCAGAGCAGAAACATTTTATCAAAAATGTAATGCAAGGACAAACCAGTTTTAATTGCAAATATATATAGGTAACACATAAGGAATATTTAATCTCACTATATCTATCAGTAGGTGGCTATCACTGCGAGTTTTCTTGTGCTCCCATTCCTTTGGAAAAAATGGAAAAAAGAAATTGATAGCTTAGAAAGCAGAGCTTCCCCAACCAAAATAATAGAGAAAATTCAATTTTAGTTTTGATCACTAAAGAGGTCAAAAATTCTCATAGGTATAACTTATACACAGCTTCGCTGTCTCCAAAAGTTGTTTTTACTGAATTTTACCCAAAAAGTGTCCATGAAATCACTGCCAATTGTAGCAATAGTGATATTTCTGTTCAAGATAGACTTCTGAGGCTGTCAAATAGAGTATTTATTTTGGAGGGTGACAGTGATCTCATTGCCTCACCGTGAAACAAATACAATCAACTGGAAGGGTATTGCTGTCTCCAAAAAGCCACTTCAAGCCATCTCAGGTCTAAAGATCCTCCTTTGAAACTAATACTAGTGGGAAAAGGGAGCTGAGATCAATTTGAATAACACAACCCTCTTTGTAAATGGCACTCAAGGAATTTAATTCTGAGACAACAAGCTACTTGACAGGAGAATAAAACTGAAAACTCAAAAAAAAAGAAATGATGAGAAAAAAACTAGAATTTTTAACTTGAGCCACACTAGGGGTGACTGTAATCAGTAGGGTTAGCCTTTGCCATAAAGTGTTCACCTATCACTCTGTCAACACACCTACCACCAACCACCCTCTTATTTCTACAGCTTCCTCATAGCCCACTTCTTTCCAATCAGAGACTTACTCTCTCCACGTTCAGGTTGAGATGTTCTGTCAGTCATCTATATCTCCATCAGGACTAATTTTTATCAATGAATTTTCTTCATGAAGAGCTCTTCATTCTAAGATTTGTAAAAGTTGCACACAGAAAGATTAGATTTCCAGGACATTTCCAACAATAGCTCTGTGTATCATTGGGAAAATGATGACAGACACCTAAAAACTAATAATGTCAGCAGGTGCTCATTTGGCTCATCTCCTGCTAAACCTCACATTGACTGCACAGCTTTCTGTGTCCCATTAGAGTAGAATAATGATCCAAATCAAGCCAGAGTTTACAAAGGCAACTTCATCGATACACACTTCAATATTAACACACCTCACAAGAACCATCTGAGTAATTCCACCACACTTCCAGGTATAATAATGTACGGTAATGTAGACACTTCCCTCAGATGCCGTGGGAGAAGAGGAGCTTAGTGTCAAGTTAACTCCAGCCCAGTTTCCCAGTGGCACTGTCACATCCTTTAATATTCTAATTGGGAAGTATGGCACTCCAAGAAGTTCCATAAAGTTCCACACCCAACTGTAAAAGTATATCAGGTATGTTAAAGCATTATTTGTGTGTTTTTTCCATTTATAAGCATGCTTAGCCCTAGAATTAGGTTTGTTAAAAGTTAACAGGGGAATGAGGATGAGCAAAATATTTTTCAAAATTAATAGGCATTAATAATTAAAGAAAAAACTGAAAACTGTGAAAGCTTTACTTAACCAAACAGAAAAGAAGCCATTACACACATATGTGACCATCTGAAACCTCCTTCTGCCTGCAAAAATTAGGAAATAATGGAGGAAGCAAAGTTTAGTAGTATTCTTCCTCTCAAATTCTACTGAAAGAGTGGCCATCCATATGCATATTAACGTTGCACAAAAGAAAATCTCTTTTAAATTCTTCATGCATGTTAATTTTGAGCTACACAACTCCCCACAAGCCACATGGTTTCCCTCCACCTCTGGTACAAGTATGCCCTCTCTGATCATGTTTCACTCTGAGGAATGCTCTTCTTCAACCTCAGCACTGAGATCAAACATAATTGGTTTAAATAATTCTTTCCTAAGCCCCATATAAGCCAACCTTAATTCTCTGTATTCTTAAGTACTTTATGCTTTTCTGGGTGCTAATTATATGGTATTTTGCTAGAATAATCTGGTTATGAATCCATCTCCTTCATGCAAGGCTAGTTCTGCAGATAAAGAGGTGACTAGTTGAGCAGGGTTATGGAATAAGACAATCCAGTGTAGAATCCTAGCTCCTCGCACTTGTTGTACTGTGATATTACCTTTGTATGCTCTGGACACCTTATCTGTAAATGAGAAAAAGAATTTCACCTTCTACCAAAAATGAAGCTTTGGTGAAATAGCATACTTAAAATCCTGAAACACCACCTGGAACATAATAACTTATTCTTAACAAGTGTTAAATATGCACAGGAGAAACTAAAATTCTTCACATGGTGTCTTATGTGGGCATTGGCAATAACTCTGCAATCTGGTATAGCTAGATCATGTGCATGTTATTTGTAATAATTCTATGGCTATTACTTTTAGTGACTTCAATGAGATGCAATTGTCCTACAGACAAGTTTCCTTGGGCATCAGTGCTCTCTTTGTTTTCTATTTAGGACTAATATATAAGGAAGATATTAAAATTGAAGGTTTTTTGAAGATCATGAAATCTGGTATTTTGCACCTAATATTTGGATATTGTGGATTCTACAATAAGCACTAAGGCAACTTGAAGCACTAATATTTCTTTAGAATGTTAGTAGGTATAGATAATCTAAATACTGAGAATTCTTAGCCAAAATTTCTTTTGCACTGCCGTGCTTATAGGAGGAACTGCTGACATCTGCCTGCTGCTCATGATTTTCTCCTTCTCCTGTCCTAACATCATAAATCAGTTCACTGACAAATCTCCCTTTCATCTGAAGTTAATACTTTTATGGTGACTTTTCATACTTCACTTTAGTCCACCATAAGATGAAAAAGAAATGCAGCAAAGTGGTATCCATGCCAAGCTGTGAAGGAAGACTGCTCCACTCTGCTGTCAGTGGCATTGGTGGCTACAGGCAAGGTAGGTGAGAAGCAAAACTTGTAAGTGGTGTATGGGATTTTAGCTGAGAAGATAGCCCAGAAAAGTGTTGAAGTTGTGGACTGGATTCTTTTTATTATTTTAACTAATGTGAGAGGAGAGACACACATGTTGAGCAAAAACAATCCAGAACTTGGTGGTTCTGGATTCTCTAGATTATAATTTATATGTTTCAAAAATGGACATGAAAACTGGTAAAATGATTAAATGAGATAAAAATATGAAACAAATATAGAATACTTCCTGCAATGGGGACAGGAACTCAGTAAATTAATGTTGTTGCTGCTACTGCTATTGCTATTGCTGTTTTTATTCCTCTTGAAACTGTCAAAGGAAAATTACCTTTACTGTCAATGCTTGACAACATGTTGCTATTGTCCCTGTTGGATGATGGCTCCATTCTGTAAAGAATCTTTGCTTTGTCAAAAGGATTGTGTATGTTTATCAACTTGCTTTCTGCCTGAAGAATTTTGGGTGTCATTATTATCATTGCTTATTCTCTCTGGGATTTGCTGGCTTCTGGTACAAGCTGATAATGTCCCTACTAATATAGCACAGTTAGATTGCAGGTTTCTTTACAATTCTTTCTTTTCTGCATAACCCAAGGCTTCTGCTGAGATGTCTCCTCAAAGACCTGACTCTATCATGTAAGTACTCTGCCTTCTTAATTCTTCCCAGGTACTACCAAAATATTATTTACTCATATCTTGACTTTCCCTTTAGGGGCCCTGTCTTGTTCATTTTTCTCTCATTACTGGAGCAAAATACCTGATGCTGAAAATTAAGGAAGACAGGCTTATTTAGCTCACAGTTTGTGGAGGTTTCAGTCCATACTCGGCTGGCTCCACGGCAGAGTGGCACATGGCAGAGGGCAACAGTTCATGGGGCCAGAAAACAGCAAAAGCAAGCAGAGCAAAATGGAGGAGTGGCAGAGGGAAGAGCAAGCCTCTTTCCCTTCCTTATACTGTATGCAAACTATTCACCCCAGGGCAGGTGTAGCACTCACACCATGAATCAATCATAAACTCTAGAAGCCTACCCCACGACTACATGAGGATTTGAGGATTTGAGGGGACATTCAGACACAAACTATAAAAGACCTTGCCCTGACAGGGAATCACCTAGTTGTAGTGTATTTCACAGTCTTCACAGACTGACTAAGCCAAAAACCATGAAGTTCTGGATTGTTTTTCTCAACAATTCTTTGCTCAACCTGTGTCTCTCCTCTCACATTTTAGAGAAAGTAATAAAAAGAATCTAGTCCACAACTTCAACACTTTCCTTGGATATCTCCTCAGCTAAAATCCCATACATCACTTATAAGTTCTTCTTCTCACCTACCTGTAAGATAAAAACCACTAATTTTTCTGTCACTTCATAAAGATGATTCTTCTCCAGTTTCCAGGAGCATGCTTCTCATTTCCCTCCAAGACCTCATCATCAGCATTTTCACCACCTATATTCTACTAATATTGTGTCTGTGATGATTTGGGTATTCTGTAATGATTTATGCCTGTAATGATTTGCCTATAGAAGTTTTTCCTGCTATCTTCCTTCCTTACTTTTGAGCTCTCATCAACAGAGCCTTTGGCATCAATATTTCTAATAGTCTGTTGAGTAAAGATTTTTTCTATTATGATCCTCAAGTTTTCTAGCCTCTGCCCACTCCTCAATTCCACTAGAACTTGTACAGTTTCTGTATGTCATGAAAGCACCCCATTTCTAGGAACCAAAATTCTCATTTGCTTACTGTTATTGATATAACAAATTAAGTATTAATTTATTGGTTTAAAATAAAATAAATTTATTACCTTGTAGTTCTGGAGGTAAGAAGTTCAGTCTGGTTCTTACAAGGCTTAATTTCAAGTATGGCCACAGCAACATCCCTCCTTGAGCTCTAGATATTCCAAATGGTTCTAGAGGCTCAGGAAAAATCCATTCTTAGCCACTTTCTGTCTCAAACCTTCCCACATAACCTGGTCTAAGACTGCAGTACTCTGATATCTACCCCACTGTCATATCTCCTCAGGCTCTAATCTTCCCATCTCCCTATTGTAAAGACCTTAACGGTCACATTAAGCCAACCCAGAGGATCTGTAATCTCCACAGCTCAAGGTCGTTAACTGGGAAAGTTATACAGCGCTATGATATGTAGCATATTCATTGGTGCTGTGGATTAGGGTAAGGAAACCTTCAGGGGACCATTATTTAATCTGTCACAAATTGTAGGAGTTCATACCTTTTGGGCACTAGAACCTGATTCAGAGTATGATTTGCCAAATTTTTTCTCTAGTTCTGTGAGTTGTCTTTTTGCTTCCCGTGAACAAAAATTTTAAATTTTAATGAGGCCCAGTGTTTCCACTTTTTTCCTTTGATGGGTATGCTTTTGACATAAGAACTTCAAGAACTTTGCAGTATTTAAATACTACAGAATTTTAGCTCTTATATTTAGGTTTTTTGTTTTTTATTTTAAAGAGAGTAATAAATAAGAAAAAAAAAAGAACAAGCGTGGTGAATTCCTACCATCTTGTTTAGTGAAACTCTATATTTAGGTTTTTTAATCCATTCTGATTTTTTTTCTATGCAGTGAAAGGCAGCAGTCCACCATCATCCCAATGTCTCACCACCAGTTACCGAAAAGACTAAGCCTCCCCATTGAATTCATTTAGCACTCTTGACAAAATCAATTGACTTAGCTTGAGTGTATATTTCTGGACTCAAGCTATTTCATTAAACTATATGATTAATATATATGCTAGCACAAGATGGTCTGGATTTCTATAGCTTTGCAGCAAATTCTGAAATCGAAATGAGATCCTTCCAATTTGCTCTTTAACAAAACTGCTTTTATTATTCTGTAATTCTTACATCTACATGCGAATTTTAGCACCAGCTTATCAATTTCTGTGGAAGGAAATCAGCTTAACAGAGGTTGTACTGAATCTGTAAAACAAGTTGGGAAGTATTCCATCTTAACTAAATATTCCAATCCATGAATATGGTATGGTTTTGCAATCATTTAGAAACTTCTTGATTTCCTTCAATAATCTTTTAAAAAGAAAGTACAAGCCTTTTACTTTCTTTTTTTTTTTTTTTCTTAGTTTTTTTTTTCCAGTACTGGGAATCAAACTCACAACCTTTCGCTTGCCAGGCAGGCGCTGCGCTGCTAAGCTAAATCCCCAGCCCCAAGCCTTCAACTTTCTTTCATTAAGTTTGTTTATATTTTATGACACTCTTCATGGAATTGTTTTATTTTAATATTGTTCATTGCTAAGATATAGAGATAAAATGATTTTTGAATATTGATTTTATTCCACGCGATATTACTGAACTCATTTACTATATGTAATGTGATATTTTTGTTATTGTTGCTTTTGTTACCTTAGGGTTTTCTATGTGCAAATCATATCATTTGCATTTAGAGATAGTTTTATTCCTTCCTTTCCAAGACAGAGGATATTTATTTCTTTTTCTTGCTAAATTGCCAAACTGAAATACTAAATTGAAGCAGGAAAAGTGAATGTCCCTTTCTGGCTCTTGATTATATGGGGAAATTTTTCAGTTTATTATTATTGCACTTGATATTACCTGTGGGTTTTTCATAGGTGCCCTTGATTATATTGACAAAATTTGATCCTATTCTTAGTTTTTTAGGAGTTTTTACTACGCAAGGGTATAGAATATCCTCATATGCATTTTTTGTATCAACTGAGATTACCACGTGGTTTTATTTTTCCCCTGATTCTCTTAATATGATATATCACATTAATAATTTTTGTATATTAAATCAAACTTGAATTCAGGAAAAACTCCAACTTGGTCATGGTTTACTACCTTTTCTGTATACTGCTATATATAGCTTTCTATAATTTTTTGAGGATTTTTACATCTGTAATCATAAGGGAGATTGACCTGTGTTATTCTTTTCTTGTAATGTTTTGTCTGAGTATCAAGATAACAATGGTTTTACAGAGTGGGATGGAAAATATACCTTCTGCTTTTGTTTTTTAGAAGAATTTGTGAGTGGTAGGTGTTCACTGTTCTTTAGGTATTTTGTAAACTACATCAGAGCTACCAGACATCTGATTCTGAGATTTTTTGGTGTGTGTGTGCAGTATTTTATTATGAATTCAGCCATTTGCTTGAGGTATATCTATACCTATATATTCTTGAGTCAGTTTTAATTATTAGTGTCTTTCTAGGAATTTATCTATTTAGTTTACCTAATTGTTGACATAAAATTTTTCATCTTATTCCTTAATAATTTATTTGTGTTCTATAGTTTATAGGACTATCCACCCTTTCATTCCAATTTTAATAATTTCAGCCCTTATTAAATTGTCATCAGTTTAGATTAGATAAAGGTTTTTCAATTTTATTGATTTCTTCAAAGGAAACAAATCATGATTTTGTTGGATTTTTAAAATTTTGGTTCTTTTTATGAGTGCATCATTTAATTTCCACAAATATGTGAATTTCTAAATTTCACTGTTACTGATTTTTAATGTTATTCTTTTGTAATTGTAGAATATACTTTGTGTGTGGTCAATTCTTATAAATTTATTGAGATTTGTTTTATGGCATTATATAACATCTATCCTGCACATTATCCCTTCTACACCTAAGAATTTATTATGTTGCTAGGTGGACTTGTCTGTAAATGTCTATACTGCTGAGTTAGTTTGCAGTACTGTTCAAGTCTATTTACTGCTTGGTCATATCTCTAACCATTCTACCCATTATTGAAAGTAGAGTATTGAAGTATTCAAATATTATTGGTGCTTTTTCTATTTCTCCCTTTAATTCAGTTCTTATTTCACACATGTTGAGATTTTCTGCTAAGTGCGTGTATGTAAATTATTGTTATATGTTCTTGATGCATTAATACTGATTTCTCTACTTCAAACCACTTTAAACACTAATAGATCACTCAGCATTTTTCTTAAGTATCCTCTTTCATCTATACACCAAACCTGGGAGAAGATATTCAGTCTCATGGCTTCAAATCACATCTCAGTACTGATGATTCCAAAGTTTATATCTCTGCTTACAATTTCCCTCAAAACTCCACATTCATATATTCTCCACCTTATAAATACCTCACACATAATGGGCTCCATAAAAAACTTATGATTTACTCACACACAACTTGATCCTTCAGTTCTTTTCTGTCACAGTGTCATCACCAACCAGTGATATTCTTAGGCTCCATTGCTGTTGATCTCTTTCTCTCTCTCTTTTCCTTTTCCACTGTAGCCAGTTAACCCATTAGTTTTAATTGCAAAGCGTGCCCCCAATCTATATACTCCTTACCACCTCTGTTGCTACTCCCTTTAAGCCACCACCATCTAGCAGCATCATTACTGTGATTACCTCCTAACTGTTGTCACTGTTCTCGCAATTACTGGCTCCTTCCCAATCCAACTTTTACATAAAAATCATTTTAATGATAAATCAGAAATATGTTTCTCCCTTGCTAGAACTTTCCAACTGCTTTCCATTGTTTTGTCCTTAGAGTAAAAATCCAACCTCCCTGCTGGGATGTCAACACCCTCTCCTAAATTAAGCCTCATTCTTCTCTGAGTTTCCTCCTCTTCTTTTCTTTTTTAAAATTTCTTTTATTTTAAAGAGAAATTTTAAAAAGTACAATAGCAAAATGCCAACATGGATAAACACAAAACAAAGCAAAAACAATAAGAATGATACAGGGTTTCAGAACAAAATGACAGGGATTTACAGTGGTTATTATATTCCATAAAACAAAGTTGTTCAGATTACCAGATGTAAGAATGCAAGATTAATCAAACCATTAAAGAGAATAAAACATAAAAACAAAAAATTATAAAAGATACAGAGTTTCACTGAACAACTAATTTGAAGACAATATACAACATAATAACCATTGTGTACTCCTCCCCTTCTTTTCTTTCTTCTTTTCCTCAAATATATCAATTTTCTTTCTCTTTGGGTCCTTCATAATTGCTATTCCTCTTGTCTTGGATCATCTGGTACTTTTTCATCATTAAGTCTCAACTTTAATGTTATTCCCTATAAAATGCTTCTCCCTATGAGCTAAATTACTTAAGTTTCCCACATACCCACCAGGTATACTCTCTACCACAGCTCCATGTCCCGTTTTCTTCACAGTACAGCATGCTTTTGTTATATTTATGGTATTTAATCATCATCTGAAATAATATGTTCACTTATTTGTTTTTGTCTCTCCCATCCCTACACCTTAACTATTGTTAGTTTCACAAAAGCATAGTTTTCATTCTACCTGCATTCCCTAAACTAAGTCTAGCGTACAGCAGATGTTCAATACAAATTGTTGAATAAATGAATGACTAAAATCTATGTAACAGGAATGACTAAATCTATGTAACAGGAATGGATGAGTTGTTTATTCAAGAGACAATACAAGGATAGGTTCATTCTAATAATATTCAGTCCATGTTTCTTTTCAAAATTCCGGGAGTGTGGAGCCAGAGGGACTGCATGGGGGAGGAACAGACTGACAAGTCAGACTCAAAATGCTCTGCCCGACAAGAGAAGAGCAACAGCACAGGAACACAAAACAGAGCTGTAGTCACACCGAGAGTAAAGTTCCAGAAGATTCAATATGGATGTGGAGAGAGCCATTAGAAATTATAAAAATAAAATTGTGAGGTTTAGGCATAATAAGATTTTTAAAAAACAATGTTACTTCAAAAATTATTAAATGCAATTTTTTAGAACGACTTTACAGAGCCAGGGACATACCTCATCTGCACACCGCCTGCCTGGCAAGCTAGAGGTCATGAGTTCAATTCCCCGTACCAAAAGAAAAACCAAAAAGAATGATTTTACAATTTAAAATAACAAAACAAAACTAAACATTAAGGTAGAAAAGTTAAAGGAACCAAATAGAAGTGATTGGTATTAACAGAACAGTAAATTCACTAAGATATTATAAACATCTCATATGTTTTCAATTTCATGTAGATGATTCAGGTGCTATGAGCCATTATTACACTAAATTTATAATTCTTGTAAGCCCACAGGCTCTGAGAAAACAAGAGTAAGCCTGGGGGAATGTAGACAGCAATTGAGAAAAGTGCCTTGGCCTCCAGCTCTCCTCCACGCATACCACTCAATAGGCACACACCGGAGAGTCTATGGCGTTAGCACACATGAATGGCACAATCAGGAGGCTCACAGGAAATAAACAGTGAAAATAGCATGATGAGTACAGTGGTACAGGTAAAAGTCTAGGATCTGAGGGAGCAGAAACAAAAAGCCCCTTATTTATTAAGGAATTGATAGAATTTGGAGATTTTCTTAGAAAGCTAAACCATGTACCTAATCCTGAAAGAGAAGTAAGAATGATCAAGACAACAAGCCCTCTAAAGTGTTAGAAACAGAGGTATGTTTTGCATGGAGTAGGATAGCTTCCAGTCATGGAAATTGACCTTGACTTGAAGAATGAGCAGCATGTAGGGAGGTTTGAGTAAGACATCCTAGAGGTACTACAAGGAGTTATCAAGAGTGTGAAGCTTAAAACAGAAATAATTTTCCTCAGCTTCAGAACTGAGTTCAGAACTGATGTGTCAAGGGGAAAATATGCTCCTTCAAAAGCTTCAGAGATGACTCCTTCCTTACTTCTACCTTCTGGTCATTGCCAGCTATGCTTAATATTCCCAGCTTCATGGGAGCAAAACTCTGATTGCTGCTTCTATCAGGGCATGCCATTCTCTTCAATGTGTGTGTGTCCAAGTCTCTTTCACAAGGACTCCAGCTGTTGGAGTTAGGGACCCCCTTAATCAAGTTTGATGTTGTCAAAGTGCCACAGACTGGGGGCTTGGTTTCTTGTTTCAGATCTCTGAAGGCTGAAAGTCCAAGATTAAGGTGTCAGCAGGGAAGCCTGGGCCTTGGTTTGTAGATGACCAATATTCTTCCCGTGCCTTGCCAACGACTTCCTTCTGTGCATTTCCCACTTCCTTTCCTCGCAGGAACACCAGCCATACTGAATAAGCATCTTCATCCATTCGTGCTTCCATAACAAAATATCATTGACTAGATAGTTTATAAATAATACAAATTTATTTCACAGTTCTGGTGATTCACAAATTCAAGATCAAGGCTCCAGTAGATATGATTCCTGGTGAAAGCCCACTCTGCTTCTCACATCTCACTGTATGCTCACATGGCAGAAGGAGCCAAGCAGACTAATTCACTCCCTCAAGCCCTTTTATGAGGACATTGAACCCACCCAGGAACTCAGTCCTCATAGCCTGATCACCTCCCAATGACCTTAATATCATCACCTTGAGAATTCAGTTCTAACATGAATTTCAAGAGGAGACATATATTTAAACTATAGCAATTAGGCCCACACTCGTGTTCTCAAAGTCCCCTTAGTAGCCTTTTACACTTCTGGAGAGTTGATCACAAGTAAGTTAACATCTCTACTTAAGTTTCCTCTACAAATGTGAATTTTACACTATCTACATGGAGACAATCCTTCATTGTTGAACAAGGGAAAAAACCTGAAAAGTAGAATTTGTTTTCTCCTCAGTTATGCAACTGAAATGCATGTAATGTAGTCATTGAAACTCAAAAGAAAGTGAATTTCAGAAGCCATTCCTGCTGGGCAGGAAATAACTCTAACCTCTATTAGGATTCAGATACACTTTGATTATCATGTGACATCACAGGTGGGTAGACGGCAGCACTCCTTCAAAGGAAGATTGGTATCTCAGGGTTCACACAGCTTTTTAGAAACAATGGAAAGAGATTTTTTTTTAAATATATTTTTCATGTTCCCGAAATATTAGAAAGCTGGAGAGCAGATGTGAAAGAAGAATGAAATTTTATATAGCTTTTAAAAAGTGGTTACATTTTCAAAAACTTATTCAGGTAGCTTTTTCTGTGAATAGAATTTATTTTAAAGCCTCCAGGGAGAGGATTTGTCATTGAATGTGAAGCTGCTGTATGCATTGTTCAAGATGACATCCTGATCCTGTGGCTTATCCACTCCGATCTCCTGATGCTGTTCAGGCAGAAGCTGCTTCACTTCCTTGATCTAGCCATGGTGAGGAGCATCAGCTAGAAAGCAAAACCTTGATCACATTGCTAACCGATCACTCTCAAAATGTCAGCTGCCTGAAAAGAGTGCTTAGGAAGCATTGCCTGAGGACTGTGTAGTCTGTTCCTCTTATCTAGGTAATCTGCTTTTAAAATTTATTAACAATCTTATTTTTGAATGAAAAATCCTAATTGTACACATTTATGGGGCAATGTGAGTTTTGATAAAATATATATAATGTTGCATGACTGTCAAAGTAATTAACAGATTTGACCCTTTAATCAACAATTTGACCCTTTGATCAACAGTTCCACATTTTCTCCTCACTTCCGTATCCCAGCTTCTGGTAACCATTGTTCTACAGTATTTCAATGAGTGCAGCTTTGTGAGATTCAATCTACATGAGATCGTACTCTTTTTCTTTTTTTTTCTTTTTTATTTTAAAGATTAAAAAAACTAACAAAACAACAATGAAGAAAAAATCAAAATAATACAAAAATGATACATGACCTCAAAACAAAATGATAGGAATTAACAATCGTCACTACATTACATACTCTTATTTTCAATAAAGTTGCTCATTCTACCAGATGTAAGAACGTAAGATTGATCAAAGAATCAAAGACAGTAACAAGTAATAAGAAAAAAACATTGAAAATGAGCAGAGTTTTACCATACTAGATGGCAGGAATTCAACAATGGTTCTTATACAGCATATTGTTGTTTTCAAATCAGTCATTCTGATTATCAGATTCATGCATGCAAAATTGGTGTGGAAAGCTAGTTTTTCCAGCATCATTTATTAAAGGGAGTAGCTGTCTTCCAGTGTTACAAACAACAGAAATTCCTTCTTTACTCATTTATCCATTAATGAACACTTAAATTTTATCCAAAGCTTGGTTATTGTGAATAATGCTATGATGAATGTGGGGCACAACTATACCTTTGACATATTGATTTTGTTCCTATGGATATATGTCGAGAAGTAGAATTACTGGGTCACTTGCTAGTTCTATTTTCAGTTTTTGAAGAACTTCTGAATTATTTTCTTTAATGAGTCTGCTAATTTACATTCAACTGCATCCTCTCCGACACTCTTTACCTTTCAATTTTTTAACAAAGCCATTATCACATGTGAGATGATTTCCTATTTTGGTTTTACTTTGTATTTGCCTAATTCAAGACTATGAGCATTTTTTTCAGCCAAGAATCACTTTTTATATCTTTTGGAAATGTTTCTTCTGGTCATTTGCCCATATTTAATTGGGTTATTTTCTTGCTCTTGAATGGAGTTCTTTATACAATCTGGATTTCAATCATTTCTCACATGTATAGTCCTCAAATAGTTTTCCCTTTCTGTGGGTGCATCTTCACTTTGTTTCATTTGCTGTGAGGAAGGCTTTATTTTGATGCTATTCCATTTGTCTACTTTTGTCTTTATTATTGATGTTTTGAGGTTCATAGCTAAAAAATCATTTCCCAGATGTATTTTGTAAAACGTTTTCTCTAATAGCTTTACAGTTTTGAACTTTAAGTCTTTAACCCATTTTCAGTTGATTTTCATGTATGGTGTATGATGAGGGTCTAATTTTATTCTTCTGCAAGTAGATATTTCTGGGTTTTCTATTCTATTCCATTGGTTGATACATCTGTGCTTATGTTACTACTACATTGTTTTGATTACAATCACTTTGTAATATGGTTTGAAATCAAGGTGTGTGATGTTTCCAGTGCTGTTTTACATGATAGCATTAACTATTTGGAGTTTTTGTATACAAACTTGAGGATTGTTTTTTCCTATTTCTGTGAAAAATGACATTGGAATTTTGGTAAGGATTACATTAAATCTGTCAGTTACTTTGGGTGATATGCACATTTTTATGATATTAATTTTTCCAATCATTAAGAATATGGGATAACTTTCCATTAATTTGTGGGAGTTGTTTTGTTTTGTTTTTTTTCCTTCATCACTATTTTATAGCTTTCACTATACAGAATTTTTACCTTCTTCGTTAAATTTACACCTAGGTGATCTTTTTGTTGGAATTATAAATGTAATTATTTTCTTAAATTTCTTTTTAGATTATTCATTATTAACATCCATAAATGCTACTGACATTATGCATATTTATTTTGTGTTATTAAACTTTGCTGAATTTATGAATTAACAGTTTTAGGGTAGCATCTTAAGAGTTTTCTATACATAAGGTCATATTATCAGCAAATAGAGAATTTCCTGCTTTCCTATTAGAATGTCTTTTTACTTCTTTCTCTAACTTATTGTTTTGGCTAGAAATACAAGCACTGTTGAGAAGAAGTGATATCAGTAAGAATCTTTGTTTCATCTCTAATCTTAGAGAAAATGGTTTCCACATTTTGCCAATGATAATGTCACCACTGGTAATATAGGTTTGTCCTATAGAATCTGTATTATGTTGAGATACAGTTCCTCTGTACTTAGTCTTCTGAGAAGTCTTTTATTGTTTCTTCATGAAAGGGTATTAAATTTTATCAAATGCTTTTTCTGCCTCAATTGAGATAATCATACGATTATCTTTCAGTTTGCTAACATGGTATACCACATTTACTGATTTGTTTATGAACAATTCATTCATGCATTCCAGAGAAAAATTCACAATTGATTACTGTGAATGATTCTTTTACTATGCCCTAGAATTTAGTTTGCTCATATTTTATCGAGAGTTTTATGTTTGTTTTCATCTGGGATATTGGTTTTAATTTTCTTTTCTTGTAATGTCTTTTTCTGGCTGTGGTATCACAGTATAGGTGGTCTCATAGAATAAGTTTGAAAGTACTTCCTTTTGTTCATTTTTGGACAAGATTTGAGGAAAAATTGTATTCATTCTTTTTAAATGTTTGGTAGAATTCAGCAGTACAGCTGATTAATCCTGGACTTTCCTTTGGTGGGAGACATTTTGCAGCTGATTGAATCTCCTTATTCATTATTGGTCTGTTTGCATTTTCTGTTTATGAATTAGTCTTAGTAGATCCCTAGAAATTCATCCATTTCATCTAGATTATACATTTTTTAGAACATAATTATTCAGTTTTGTATTTTCTTTTTGTAGTTTGGTGGCATGCCTCCTGTTTTTACTTTTGATCTCATTTATTCAAATCTTTGATTTTCCTCCTAGACTACTGCTGGGTTTTACCAGAGCCTTGTTTGTGAAGGACCTTTTATAGTTAGGAATCTTCAGTGATTTCACTTATTGTTACCAAAACCTGCTTTATTTTCTCTTTCAAAGTACAAACCAGATGTGGAGAGGAATGTTCCAGGCCATTTTTATCATTTCTCCCCTCTCCCAGTTCATCTTGACTGCCACCTTAGCTGACTTAAGAGACTCGTAGAGAGGTGACTGGCATGGGAAGGTACTAACTTCATCAATGAATTCACTTACTGATGGGTTCATAGCTAAGTTGACTATTAGGACCCAGAGCCTAGTTGGAATAAGCGAGGATTTGGGGGCATGATCTTGGAGACAATATTTGGTTTCTGGCCCCTATGTCTCTCTGGCCATCTTCTCCTGTTGCCTGCTTCCCAAATGCCAGAAATTGAGCAGCATTTTCCACCCATACCCTTTTGCTATCGTGTTTCTGCTTTGGACCCAGCTGACCATTTTCCATGGAATGAAATTTCTGAAACCCTAAGCCAAATAAACCTCTCCTCATTTAAGTTGGGGGTCAGGTATTTTGTCCACAAGTATAGAAAGTAAATACATTCAGGGCTTAGCTCAATGCTCTCTAACAACTTTTTAATTAACAATTGCAAAATGACTATAAGAACTGATAAGAGATCCTATGTCATTAAGCAAAGTGAAATTAAATCAGGGAAAAAAGTTTTAAGGAGACATTACTCATGTAAAATTTTCATTCTACTACATTTCCTATAGGGATTTCTTTTATTTTGAAGAAGTACAAGGATAAAATATTATGTGAATTTTCTTTTTTTTATGTGAATTTTCACCAAAATTTTTTTTCTTTTACTCATTGATTTGTTCACTTAGTGTGCTTGCATCTGAGTCAATTCCCTGTCACTGGATAAAATACCCAACACCCCACAACATAAAAGAGGGAAGAAATATTTTGGGTCAGATTTTCAGTCCATGGTAAGCTAGTTCTGAGGCAGAGAAAGGATAGCAGAGGCCATGGCAGAGGAAAAAGTGCTCAGCTCATGGAAGCCAGAAAGCAGAGACAGAGAGAGCGAGAGAGAGAGGATGAGCTGGAGGCAAGAATACACCCTTCCAGCTCACACCCCCAGTATGCCCCATCCACTATACCCGCCTCTTAAAGGGAAGTCAGCTAAAGGGCCCCGCGATGCAGCCTCCTTCCAAAGCATGAATTTGGGGAACATTTTAGATCCAAATCATAACAGCATGGATTGAACACTTATGATAAACTAGACACTATGGCGAATAAAGTGGAATAAAGATAAAAGATAGG
>NW_004955459.1:7719952-7784037 GCF_000276665.1 Chinchilla lanigera
AGGAGGAGGAGGAGGAGGAGGAGAAGGAGAAGAAGAAGGAGAAGAAGAAGAAAGCATATGCACCAGTATTCAGTCTTGGATTTTTATTGTTTGGTGGTAAAATACAGCTATTTCATTTTTATTTGCTTTTCACCTCCTGTAGCGGCCACTTTTTGTGAAACTCATTAATGTATTTGTTACATTAATTATCATTTTCTTTTTAAAATAAAGATCAGTTCACATGTGAAATAAAATTGGATGGGGCTCAAATACAAGTCAGTTTAACCTGGAGGGTTTACAATATTTATGTGTCTTTTAATATTTCATAAGATCATCCATTTGGGAATGGAAGAGTCACAAAATTAAACATAAACAGCTCATCAAAATTGGATAATTGATTAGAGTATGCTTTGATTGTAATTACCCTTTGAGCCAAGCCTGTGGGCATGACTCTTGTTTCTATCAGATTCACTACAGTGACAACAGGTCAGAGTGAGTCCCACTGGTGCTCCTGCAGAAGGTACAAACTCATTAGATGCATGGCATCAACTGCTCTCAGGAGGGCTGTGCTCGGGGTGCAGGGGCCACAGCCAGTTGGATTTGGAAATGAGGTTGCAATTGAAGAACCAAGTGTTTCTTTCCAATAAAATCCGAAACCGTTGGTTGAAAGAATACATGAGACTTTATCTGTCGCTAGTACTTTGGAGGACATTTGTTGATGTATGTTGTCAGGTTAAAAAAATAAATAATTTAGTAGTGATAAAAAGCAAAAGAATATTTAAAAAACTACACGAAGAGAAGGGTCCAAAGTCCTACCTCTTCTGCTTTGCAATCTTGGACTTAAAATAAAGACAAGAACAATTTGGCTCCAAAAAAAAGTAATTCTGAAATATTTATCCTTGTAATTCTGACATTGATGTGATTTATATATTTTACTCATGATTTGGAATAAATCCATAAGACAACATAATTTCAGGGGTTTGGTTTTAGTTTTAAAGAATCCAAAGAATGCTTTAGAGTTAGATTAACTCTTTGCTAAGTCTTGATTGAATGCCCTCCAGAATAAAATGAAGGTCAACAAAAAGCTATTCTTAATTAAAGTGAATGAATAAATTGATTAAATAAAATTATAATGTTTAATGACTGTGGGAGATTGTGTTCAAGGCAGAAAACTGACATTTTGGCTTAATCGATGCACATTTTATTAAAATCAATGTGGTCTATTATGTAAGACCTACTGAAAGAACTTTAATAAAATTCAATCTATAAAAAGTAACCAACTCTAATTCAATAGAAATTTATCCTGATGATAGCTCTAATGTTCATTCATCATGTATTTATTGAGTGCTTACTATGTCCTAAATATCAGAAAAGTACCATGAAAAAGCACTTTGCCTTCTTTTAAGGTACATAGCATAAAGCAACTCTAATCCATAGTACAGTCTTTCCCCAGCATTCTTATAAGCATTTTAAAGAATCATTTCTATTACATTTTAAATAAAATTCAGAGTGAAAAAAATTGGATGCCAATAGCCTTTCCAATTCTTACTAATGTCAAGTTGCCAGTTAAAAATGGAATAAGTCTGTGTCATGTTCAAAGGGAGATTTTGGCTTTGAAAAAATGGTGGCTGTACACACTTTACATTGTGGATAGCTTTGCTCTCCTGGAGTTCATTCTGTTAAAATAAAAAGTAAGATTCTAGCCATGCATATTTTTCCCTTTATCCAGAAGCCAGATATGTCTATGCAGCCTGCTATTATTTCTTGATTTCAACTTCCATTAAAACTTCTATTTCCCTGATTCTGATTTTACATTTATAACTATGCTGAACTCCATTCCATTATATTTGCTTTTAATGGAAGTTGTTTCTAAACCATTAAGGAACAAAGTGAATAACTAAAGCAAAAATATCACTTTGAAAAGAGACACTGTGGTCCTTATGGGGGAGTTTCAACTTGATTGGCTTCGGGATTCATCCTGGGGGTTGGAGGAGCACATTGTTAGGTGTGTTTGAGTGGGTTGTAGAAGCATAGCATTAGGATCTATGTCTGATCTCATGACCCTACTTCTTTGCTTTGCTTCAAGATCACCATGAACTAAGTAATTTTGCTTTTCCACCATGTTATGATATCTCTGCCTTGAAGCCAACTGACCATGGACTAAATACCCCAAGACTGTGACTGAAATGAAACCTTTCCTTCTTTAAACTGTGGTGTCAGGCACGTGTCTTCCAGTAATGGGAAAGCCCACTAATGCACATGCATAACTATTCACAGGCTAAAATGGTGAGCTGTCATTATTTCCTCACCATCCATTGCTCAGTTTTTGTTACAAAACAGGGAATCATTAATTTTGTATTATCTAAGATTAGTAGATAACTCTTTATTAATATGACAAGTGTATATGATCATTCATTAATTTAAAAAGCATCAACTAATTCCAGGAACCATGACACATGCTGAGGTTACAAATAGGAGTCCGACTATCATTGTCAGAATGAGCCAACTGCTTTAAGAAATCTCAAAGCTCAGAGCCTAACACAAAGTTCATTGCGCACTCACGCTACAGTGGGGGCTCTGTCTCATCTGAAAGCCCTCACTATTGTTTTTATTTTTCATGTGAGGTCTCCAGTGTGGTCTTAGGTATCAAAATCCAGCAAGAAGATTAAGAGGAGAGAAAGTATGGAGGCTTATTGGGGAGCAAACTGAAGGGCCATCAATTTCACCCAAGTTCAAGGAGGAGCCAGAGTCCAATCCACCATTGCACCTAACTCAGGAAAGCACACATTCATTGACAAGGGCTGGGAAATGTCTCCCTGGATGATCAGGAAAAATACAACAGGAGCCTGATGAGCTTTGAGCATTACATCCCTCATGGTCTATTCATCCGATCTCAGGGAGCATACTTGCCCATCCCACCAGATATAATACAAAGGCCTGGCTAGCTGCATCCTGTTTCCAGTCCAGGCAATATGTGCTTTTCCATGGTCCAGAAGAGAGGAACCCACCCACCACAAACATATACATGCCTCATAGGACATGGGGGGCCAGTCATGAAAATGACAATGAGAATTCCCAGAATGAATATGAAAGAGTGGAGGATACACACACTCCTGGCCAATTATGCAACCCAGCTGAGTCAGGAAGGGCAATTCTTTCACGAGGTTTGCCTTCGGTTTTGTAGGAGGAACCCACCTGTCCAGCTTCCTTCCTGATATTCTGAAGAAGGACTGGGAACCCTGTCTTTCTTGGGCACTGCACCTCTGCCCCAGCCTTCTTCACACTGCAGCAAACTTGTGTACTGAAAATCAAGTAGGCAAAGGGATTCTAATTGGAGGAGGGGTATTATGTTATTTTGTTTTACATGTTCTACTATTGTGGCTTGGTAGCAATAAAATTTCTCTGAGTGCTTTTACGTTCTGGTCTATTTGATTCCACTTGGTTCATGTTTGTCTTCCTACACCCATAGTTTTTTCTGAGGTATTTCCAAGGGTGTCTGTCTCCCTGAATGTGAGCTGCTGTAACAAATATCATGAGAAGTTTAAAGAAAAAATATTCATTTTTCACTGTTCTGAAGGTTGAGAGTTAAAAGACCAAGGTGCCAACTGATTCCTGCCAAGGGTCTACTTCCTGGTTTATAGTTAGGACCTTCTCGCTGGATCTTTATATAGTAGAAAGAGAGGTCATCTCATATCAGCCCCTGCAATAAAGGCACTAATTTCATCATGAAAGCTTCAACATTATGATCTAGCTATGTACCAAGGACTCCACTTCCATATATATTACACAGGGGCTTTGGGCTTCCACGTTTAAATTTTGGAAGGTCACAAATATTCCATCCATAGCACTGTCTTATGTGTACATGTCATGCTCCCAAAGCCCACTCTCTTAAGTAGTGTAGGGGAAGCCCAGAGCAGGCAGTGATGAGTGGCCCTCATGAGATTGGGGAAGATATCTATGAAGAGAAGTCTTGAAAACCCCATGATGTTCATAAGGAAGATCAAAATAGAAAAAAAAAAAAAAAAAAAAAAAAAACCAGAGTGATTGTGTAGTGTAACCAGTAAGTCTTTTTGGTAATTCCAGAGCAGGGACTCTTGGGGACAGTTTCAAGGACTGAAACTGGAAAGACCTTCACATGCGAGATCATAAAGGGTCTTGCTGGGCTTGGTGAGAGGTTAGCTGTAAACAGTGGAGAATCTCTAAAGGGATTTAAGCAGAGGAGCAGAAGGATCAAAATTGTGTTTGGGAAAACCCCTACCTTCAGTCAGCGAGATGAAGCAGAGAAAGAGCTAAAGAATGAACACTGTGACAACTACGACAGTCCAGGAAAGGGTTGATGGGGATCCAGCCAAGCCCGAGGCTTTCGAATGGAGTAGAGTTCGGATACAGGGAGTTTCCGATGAAGATTCCAAGATTACAGACCCAAGGAATGGCCATGCTCATTGCACTCAGATTTTTCAGACTCCATGCTCACTCCAGCCATGCAAGCAAACAATCATCTGCATTCTGCTTGTTACAGTGAAGCTGTGAGATCAATTTTAGCAAAGTCTTGGATGAGGATTCTCTCCATGAATCCTGAGGAAAAAGCTCAAGTTTCCAGGCCAATAGGCATGCAGATTCCTGAACCTACTGAGAAAGATCCATGGGAAAAAAAAAAAAAAAAGTTCCAGAGTTCACCAGTGCAAATGATATAAGAAGTTGAGCTCTTAGCTCCCTTTAGATGAAACATCATCTGCCTGCTACTAAGAATGAGACAGAGAGAGGAAAAATATATAAAAGTGCATGATTTTACATGTAAATCCAGGAAGGCAAATATTTTCTATTGGACTAGAATGTCTAAGCATTAAATAATTCAAGTAACAGTTTTCTAAATGTTAGTTAATCACCACACCATCAGTTTCTTAATTCTATTTGATCCAATATACATTCAAACACAAGAGTTTTCCCCCTGTGACTGTCTCTAATTCAATGTAAATATAGGGGCTGGGGATTTAGCTCAGCGGCAAAGCACCTGCCTGGCAAGCACAAGGTCGTGAGTTCGGTTCCTGGTACCGGAGAAAAACCAAAAAAAATCAATGTAAATATTATGTGCTATGTAGTACTTGAGAATGTGTATAATAAAAGGTGAATATAGAAGTACTTTATTAATCTAGTCTTTCCCAGTTTGACTCACTAGTTTGTTACCACCCTGTAGGGAAAAACATCCTTTTTGGAAAAAAAAAAAAAAATAGGCCATCTTGAACCCAGTCTGTATCTTTCTCACTAAACAAAAATGAGATATGGAAATGTTACCCTGTAGTCTTGCTGCGATAGCATGTTCAGGGCAAGTAGAGACAAAACTAGACAGCAGTGGATAAGAGGGGGCCTGCTGCTTCCTAAATGGGTGGCCTTTGGCAAGCCTTTGCAATAAAACAGGATGGTGAAGACTGGCTATACTGGAGAGGTGCAGGGGTGAGTCTGCCAGGGTTCTAACACAGCAGGTGCTCAGTAAAAGCAGCTGTGTAATTGCTGATGGATCTCCAGGTCTAAAATAAGATGTGGTTGCCAATTTGCTGCATCTGGTAAGCTATAAAGCTGGGGATAGTTCCAAGAAATGGAACCCTACTACCCAAATAAGCCCACAAACTCACAATCACATCCATCGAACAAATTCCCTAGGGAATATTCTCTCTAGGGTAGGTTATATGAAGATCAAAATACTCACAGCTCAAAATACTGTGCTTCCCTGATTCTAAAGCATATATTTGTGTTCACAGGTTAATGTGTCTGAAATCTCTATAGATCTTAGAATTGACTCACAACCAATTAAATGTCATTCATCCCTCGCCCAACCCCACCCATGAATGTCATGAAATTGGGGGAGCAGTTTCCAATCAAAAGCATTTTGGAAAAGGGTATTTCCCCTGAAGGTCAAGATAGATCACTCTTTACCTACTTCCAGTACATTTTAGATTCAGGGCATCTCAAGCTCATGTGGTTTATACATCTTTTACAACAGACCAAGTACTCAGACCAAAGTACTCAAATGAAGTCAAATGCGGATCCTAATACCTGGTTACTGGGTGGCACACTCCTCTGCCCTTGTCAAATAGTGCCTTTTCCTAGAATGTCTGCCTGATTTTACACTGAGAAGAACCCATTAAACCTGCAAGATGCACTGGAGCCTCTCTCTTCTCTGAAGCTTTTCTGATGTAGACAACTCTTACCCACAAGTGGGAATGAAAATTCCCTCCTCTTGGTCCCTCAAGGTATTACTTCAGGAGTGCCTCTGATATTTCTTTGCATTTGTTTGTCTATACATGAATTACTCTATTTCCCATCCCTCACCCTTTAGAACAAACACTGTATGCATCTCACTCCTCTCTCAGGTAGTGAGATTTACTCAGAACATAGTAGGTATTTAGGAAATTCCATTGAACAAATGAGTAAATGTCTCACATACTACTCTTTGTCCTTAAGGAATTTTATGAGGGAACTAGCTAACTACGAGATTAATAAAAAAGTAATTTGTAACCTAAAACATCCCAGTTGCAAAGGGGCCTCTTGGTGGTACAAGTTTCAAGTTGGAGACCTTTTAAAATCCATGTCACTGCCAGATGGCTAGAGGTGAAAGTAGCATTCTGCTGTCTCCTGTAAGCTTTCTGGCTGTGTGCTTTATTTGGATTTCCTTATTAACCTGTATTTTTCTCATGCACCAGGCTGAAGTCCAATCTCTGTAGAGTTCCTCCTGTTCTTCCTGTATGAATCAAACTGCGGATGCTCATCTAGTTGTCAAATTCGCCTGACAGATAGATTTGCTACAACAAATGAAAACACTAAATAAGCAGTTCCCATCTATTTTTTATGGCTGACATTCATTCCCAGCATACAGCAAATGTTATCCCAGGATGAAAGCATCTATAATTCCTGAGGTTTTCATTTTGCCGTAAATCATAGTGAATACATATTTCCATTGTGAGACTTTTTTTAATGTAAAGCCAACATTAAAATACACGTATTTTTAAAATTCCTTAGAAAGTGTCACAACAAAGTTTTGTTACAGGGGCATGGAAAATGTCATAGAAGGGCTAAAAACATCATCAGAAATATTTAACCTAATTATACTTTGTAAATAAATATATCTGCATGTACACATATATAGAAGTAATCAAGAATTCAAACACGAGGTGCCTAATTAAAGATGCCTCTCCTCCCCTGTCAGTTTAAAAATTTGACTTTTTTACCACACTTCAAGGTCACCAGTACAATTGGTAGAATTTCTTAGCGTAAGATGCTCCAGCAGCAGCTGTCAGAGGCTCGCAAATGCACCTGCCATTCAAATGCTTCTTCCTGGTAAAACTTGGTCAGAAGAGTGAATGAAAACAGAAAAGAATTCTGGGAGGAAAGATTATAATACTAAAAGCTCACAGTTATAAAGCACTTCTTATGTATTATTTTGTTGCTAATCTTCTTGAATATGTGCTAGAACAGGTGCCTCAAGTAATAACATTTTATGGATGAAAGAATAATGACTTCAAAAATTAACTTGCCCCACATCACAAAGTAAGTGGCAGAGGACTGAAACCGGTTGACTTTTGATTTGGATTGAAGACCAAGACAGACAAAGAAATTGAAATGCCCTTTATGACTGTTCTTCTTCATCATTAGACTTGAATTAAAGGGAGGAAGCATAATGGTTATACATTTATATAAATTATATCCTGGCCAGGGTCTTTTCTATTCATAAGCATTTGGGGAAGTTCAGCAGAGTTCTAGCTTCACATGCTGTAACTCTTACCAGATGGCCCCAGGAGCTAAAAATCTTTCTGTTACATCTTTCCCATTTCTATGGGACACATTTGGTCCCTATAGGAGTTCAATTGAGCTGTGTACAACTAGAAAGGTGTCAGACTTCCAATTTCTTTTTCCCTCTCCCAATTCCAAGGATTCTTAAAACAAAAATAAGAAGATCAAAACTTCAAAATGCTCTGTTTATAAGCATCACATAAATGACATACAACCTTCACCAGAAGTGCTATGGATATATTTTTTATTAGTGCAAGTTAGTAACACAGACTAGAGAGGTACATTTTGGGGACCTGGTATGCAGGTGTAACATATTTTGATCATTTTCACTCCCTTAACCTCCACTGCCTTTCCTCTTCCCTCCCCGTGATTCACTTTTCTATTTTTAAGTGTCTATTTTCTAGTTTTTCTTAAATGCGAAGTACTCTTCTAGTTCCCTCTGCAAGGATATCTGTATGTACCACCTCAGTTCATCTGTACCAAACCCATAAGAGATATTATAATCCCATTTCATATATGAAAAAAGTTTTTACACTAATGGTCATAAAGGAATTAAGAAGCAGAAGCAGAATTTTAACATAGTTCTGACTATCTGTTCAAAATTCTTCCCCACTTCTGTTCCCTAAAAGAGAACAATGCAAAATATTCAACACAAGACTTGGAACTGTGCTTTCAGCGGTTCCTTGGTTTGTTTTCTGCTTTTTAAATTGTGTAATTTGTTTTGTTTTGTTTTTTACTTGAAAATATCTCACACAAAATCATCCTTTGATTTTTTTTCCTCTGAGATATGCTGAACAAACAGTTTTGGTGATATGCGACCACAATTGCAAACTTGTCAGAATGCAATTATTAATCTGATATTTAGGTATTTATTGCTGTCATAAGACTGTGCACAATGGCTTTGAAAAATTGCTATGACTCGTAGTTCCTATCCGAGGCTTTATCAAATGCACATTTTTTAATATAATGCAAGTGTCACGAGGTTACGGGCACACAGCATTCACATCCAACAACACTCTGTAATCCTGATAATAAAATACTGGGTTACTTTTATGGAAAATTCATTCCTGCTTATATTTCTTATTCCAAAACCATAAGTCATCTATGAGAGGAAGGTGGCATTTTCTAAATAGGAGAGTCAGTAAAAGAGCTTTGAGGAAATGGAAAAATGGTCAGGCAAACATCAGAATAAAGATTAAGACTCTATTGCATTTCACAAAAATGTTAGATGTCATTTGAAAGTTCACCTATCAATATTGGGACATTTGATCCCAAAGAAGCCTCCTCTGAAACCACATCTAACTCCTAAACCTCATTCAAGATCATTTCTCTTTTGTGTAGCAATAGAAAATATGTAGCACTCACAATCTACAGGCTATGGGGGATATGTACATAGATTCAAAATTATTGTCAAAATAATTCAGATGAATTATGTATGTAACAATAAATTTTTATAGTAATGGCAGCTTTCCCTGGTAGATCTCAAAGATAGTTTCCAAAAGATCCTTTCTATGCCCATTATTTTCTTACTCTCACCCAAGACAGCAGCTAGCCCCACACACAGTGAGGATCTTCACCAAGGAGCAATGACAGATAGCACTCTTCCCTACCATGAGCCAAGACTGTCCTCCTCAGAGATTGCACTCAAACCACTATGAGGTTCTTATTAAGAGGCTTATGACCTAGTGAATTAGAAATAGCCCAATTTTCTTCAGTCACTGTCATCACTAGGACTTTGTACCCCAAATCACGGCATGCTCACATTCATCTCCTTTTGGCAGCTTCAAAGAGAACTCCAAGGTGGGGTCACTAAAAATAATGTTGCTTGATGAAGTACTTTATTATTTCAGCATCCCCACAAAAGCCTAGCAGCTGGCGCAGTCCTGGAGGAAGGAATAGAGAATGGTGGGCTATCAAGCAGAGGCTGTTGACTCTAAATACACACTGATGAGGAGAGATGAGCTCCAATAGTATAGGCTGAGGAGAATAGGAAAAAGAAAAGGCCCTTTATGCACACCTGGTGCTGAGCTACAAGCATTACAGGAGGCAAGGCTCCAGCCCCATCGCTGTTGGCATTTCGATAACATTTTGTTTTAGCATCTGCTGTGCATTGCAGGATGCTTACACTCACTCCTGACCTCTACCTAATAGATGCCAGAACCACACCCACCTCAGTTTTAATTATCAAAAACTGTTTTGACACTTTGCCAAAGAGCCCTAGGGGAAAAACGGGCCTAGTTTAAAACTACTGTAATAAGAAATACTAGCCCTCAATATTGCTCTCAAGGAAGACAGTACCAAGCTTGTTTTCCCAGAGAAAACATAACAGGAAAAGTGAGCTCTCACACAGAACTGATTATGGGCTAGGCATCCTTGAAACTTTTGTACTCATGTTCATTATGCATTCATCTATCTCCATATAAACCCTACGGGGGTTTATAATATTAACCCATAGATAATATTATCTCCATCTCAAAGATAAGGAAGCTGAGGCACAACTGGTAAGAAACTTGCCTGAGGTCACGCTTCTAGGAAGTGACTGGCCAGGTCCCGCACCTAACCTGTCACCTACTGAGGTGAGACAGCTGGCTCCTGTCTCTCGCTAATGTTGGTCACACTGTAGGAGGTTAGAAATTTTCTCCAAGATCATGCCCCTTGCACCAGGTAAAACTGTCTCCTAAAGTGGGTAGCAATTGTAAATTGTCAAGCAGTGCTGTCCTCATGAGAAGGACTCTGACACTCCTGGATTTCCAATAAGAAAAAATAGCATCTTCCACTTTGCAAACTAGGTCTGCCACATGTAGTGGTGGAGTGCAAAGCTCCAAGAAGGAAGGTTCAAGGAAGCAGTAAGTGACACAAGAAATGCTAGGCAGTGCCTATGCTGGGGTAAACTTTCTGGCTACCTTCCTCACCCTGCACCCTTAGCCCTCTCTGCTCAAACTTCTCAAAGAACCAGCCCTCCGTAAACTAACTACAAGGTACACAAAGCTTTCCAAGTAAGTCCTAACTGTTGCTTTGAAACAGAAAGGCTGGATGGATTAATTAGTTATGAATTGATAATGAACAGGTAGGCATGAAAGACTGCTGCCTAAATATACAAGGCTTTTAGATGAGAAAAACTCAGGTTCAAAGCCTAGCTTCACTATTCATTGGCTCTGTAAGTCAAGATTTCCTTGTCATCAGATAGATGCAGATAACAAGCCCACCTCCTAGTGTTCCTGAGAGGCTAAATACTTTGAAAAAGGAAAAGATGGATGAGGGTTTACCTGGTGAGAGGAGATGCTATGTTCCTTATCATAATCACATTTTCTTACCAAGACAGAATGAGAAACAGAGGCGAATCCACTATACTGGTGATTAGCGGGTTCTAGATCAATTGCCACATCTCTCTCCCCCAAAAGGAGGCAGACTATTGATTCCTTTGGAAAAAATTAAGATTTAATTCAGTGAACATAACTTCCTTTCTTTCATGCACAAAGAAGCAATGCTTAAAAAATAAAACTACCTGTGTATCCTCTAGTGCATGAATCCAAATGGGCTGAAGCAGTAAAAGTGGCAGTCCCATGATTCCACTTTTACAATAACCCTTCTCCCACGGGCTTTAGTATTAATACAGTCACATTTTCCAGCAGTGTGAATCACGAAATCTGCAAAGCCCCCAGGGACAGTTTAACTGCAAACCATCATGTTCAGGATTGTACAGTGATGCACAGACTTCCTGTATACAGATCCTGTGGATGCAATTCTTGTGGCAGGCAGAGACAGCTGGAGAGATAGAAATGAAAAACTCTTGGGCATTCATACAGAGGACTGTATCCTTACAGACGACTAATCAAGTCATAACTGAATAACCCAACCAATCCTTCTTTTCCTATATTGTATAAACTAGCCATATAGGCAACATGTTACTCCACTTGACTGTAAATCTTAATCCTTTCTTGTATTCTCCATGACCACTACAATTACATACCTTCATCCCCTGGCATGAAAGGCAGGAAGAAGAGAGGCAAAGACTGAAGTGTACAAAGCAAGCATTCACAAGAGGATGCTTAACTAATACCTATCATCTCTGTTTAGGAATTCACTTTCTTTTGACACTTTTCTCACTCTGAATTTCCCATCCCACTCCAGCCACACTGCCACTTTCCTGCTTCTTCTAACTTCCTTTCCTTTCTTGCAGGAAATTGCCATTGTGGAATAAAGATAGCTTAGTTACTTAGTTGGGATTTAGAAGTGTATTTTTTTTTTTTTTTGGAAATCAAAAACTGTAACACAACTACAAACATACCCAACCATCTTATCTTTGACAAAGGGACCAAACATGTTTACTAGAAGAAAGATAGCCTCTTTAATATGGTGCTAGAAAAACTGGCTTTCCACAAGCAGAAGACTCAAACTAGACCCATGTCTATCACCATGCACTAAACAAAAGTCAAAATAAATTAAAGATCTAAATATTAAAAAAGAAGCACTAAATCTACTGGAAGAGAAAGTTGGTAGAAATCTTGAAGACATAGGGGTAGGCAGAGAGTTCATGAAAAAAACCAAACTGCATGGGAAATACTTCAAACAATCAATAATTAGGACCTCATCTTATTAAAAAGTTTTTGCACATCAAAAGAAATCACCAATAGAGTAAAAGGGAAACCAACAAATTGGGGAAAAGTTTTAGCCAACCGTTCACCAGACAAATGACTTCTATCACGAACATATAAAGAATTTAAAAAATCAGACCCTCAAAATTCAAAGACCCAATCCAAAAATAGGCATCTGAGATGAATATACACTTCTCAGATGAAGAAATACAAATATCCAATAAATATGTGAAAAAATGTTCAACATTATTGGTCATTTGAGAAAGGCAAATTCAAACAATACTGAGATCCCATCTCACCCCAGAAAGAATGGTTATCATTAAGAAATCAACCAATAACAAATGCTGGCAGGGCTGTGGGGAGAAAGAAACACTTCTTCACTGTTGGTTGGAGTGTATACTGGTACAACCACTGTGGAAATCAATGTGGAGATTCCTCAAAAAACTAGGATTAGCTGGGGCTATAGCTCAGTGATAGAAAACCTACCTGGGAAGTGTAAGGTCCTGAGTTCCATTCCCAGCACCAAAAAAAAACAAAACAAAACAAAACAAAACAAAAAACTCTAGGTTTAGAGGTTCCACACAAACCAGCTATTCCCTTTCTGGGTATTTTTCCAGAAGAATTTAAAACATCGTACCACAGTGATATATGTTCACCCATGTTCAGAGCAGCACAAGCTATCATAGCTAAATCCTGGAAACAACATAAATGCCCATCCGCTGAGGAATGGATAAAAAAGATGTGGTATTTTTATACAATGAAGTATTACTCAGCTATGAAGAAAGATAACCCCAAGGCTTTTATAGGTAAAAGGATGCAACTGGAGACCATACACATAAGTGAAATAAATCAGACCCATATGTGTAAACATTATATTGTCCCCCTAATGAATGAAACTGAAAGTGAAAATAAAATCCAAAAGTTTTATTAGATATTGTGAAAGGAAAAGAAACTGCTCAAAAGAAAAGAACAACTGGAATGAGGGAAAGGAGAAAAGAAAGAAGGAAGGAAGGAAAGGAAGGAAGAAGGAAAGAAAGAAAGATAGAAAGAAAGAGAGAGAGAGAAGGAAAGAAAGAAAGAAAAAGAAAGAGAGAAGGAAAAAATATATATACAGAGGATAGCTAAGATAATTGTACTGTTGATTTCTCTTGGTTTATTGAAAGGAACAGTTAATGCTTAAAAATTTTTTGACCAATTTTCATGCTTATATCTAGTAATCTGAGCAACTAATTTGAACACAACAATACACAATATAACAACCATTTTTGAATTCCTATAATCTTGTTTCATGAAGTTCTGTACATTTCTAATGCTTTTTATTCTCTTTAAAATAAAAAACAGTATTTCCCCAAAATTCAAGTCAAAATAGACAACTTTTTAACACTAAGCAGTGTAACACTAACAAATAGCATTTTAAAAGGTGAAACACATAAGTTAACTCTAGCTATTTTTTGTTGTTTTTCTTTTCTCTCCTTCGGTGTTCTGAATCATAGCTATATTTAATCCCACTAGATTCCTAAACTTGGAAGAGAATGATCTTTTGCAACTCATGAATCATCTCTCTTTAGACAAAATATCCTAGGCTGCCAAGGTATTAATATCATCGAAAGTCCCAGCAGAGATGCCTGGCTTGACCCTCTCAGGAATTATGGTTTCCAATGATCCAGTGATACAGGCTGTGGTTGAAGACATGAACTAACTCCTTCAAGGCCTTCTATTCAATCCTCAGAATACAAAAAGAAAAATCAGACAATAGCAACCCTTTTGGTGAGGTAAATAACAACTCAAGAAAAGTTTAAATGACTCCTAATCAGGAAAAAAATTCTACTCAACCCCCTAAATTGGAGTAAAACTATCTACAGTTCAACAGGTATCTTCTATGGATGCTGATATTCATGTGGGTAGAACCTGACACATGGTAATATGTCTCACAGTGTTTGAGTTGAAAGGAGCTAGTTTTGCTGGTCTCCGAATACCATATAAGTTCCTAGCAAACCAAAACTTCTGAGGAATAATTTTAAAGGTTTAATCTGTTTCTGTTTGGTTCAGTCCAGATCTAAAATATCTCCAAGTTTTTCCAGGAGGATTTACCTTTCAGATGAAGACACCTGACTCAGCAATCTAAAGCAACCGATTACTTGTAGTGCAATGTAGAAATGGGATCCATTGTACAAGATCCATCACTGGGAGAGTTGTAGTTCTTACCAAGTAGAATGCATTACCCTTCAGAAAATGTTTGTTAGGGGCCTACTACATACCAAGTTTAATTTTAGCGAGTGAGAAACAAACATCAGTGAAAACATTAGGCAAAAATTCCTTCCCCTAGTGGGATTGGCATGATAGTTTGTGGGAGCTTCTGATCCTGAAAGGTAGTGTTATATTTTATTTCCTCAATATCTTTTATATTATCTGACCTGGTGCTCTGTACAGAGAACACTGCCACCAAAGCTCTATGGCTTTATAACGGCTCCTTTACTAACTAGTGTAGAAGGCAGAATGCATGCATGTTATGCACCCAGCGCTGAGAGATTCCAAAGGACTATTTTGAACTTACCTCACAGGATATAACAGGGATTACACGGGCATTATCCCACTATGACTGCTGCAGTGAGAGTCTGCACCAGGCCAAAAGGAGCAAGAGAAGATGGGGGTAAAACCAATTAAAGGAATCAGAAAAACCACTTCAAGGAAATGCTATTGTAGCTGAATCCTGACATAAGTAGCTGATCACCAGGTAAATGGAAACAGGTACAGGGTAAGGAAAAGGATAAAAATTTCAGGTAGAGGAAATAGTTGAACCAAGGCAAACAGGAGAAAAACAGGTTGTTGAGTTTGGAAGAGCTGCAAGATAATAAACTGTGCTTTATCTCAGGCCAGAAAAGGAACCCTACTGAACACCGTGGCAGGATTTCTAGGTCTCTCCTTGGAGAAGAAGGGTGCACCAAGAAAGACCAGTGCCTTCAAGAAAGAAGTTCTTAGTCTTCATAAAATGCAGGGAATATCATGACCACGTGCTCCTGTGAGCAGAATATTGAACAATGACACTTGTTGGAAAACAAAGGTTGCAGGACTCAGCCCAGTCTGCTCCAGCAAAACCCTGAAGATGGAAAAAAAAAAAAAGAAAAAAAAGGGAAAATAAAACCCTGAAGATGAAAGGTCACTGAAGGGCATGACTTTAGGATCAATATGTGCGTCAGGCTGTTCAGGCCTTCCTGTATCTCCAAACACACGCCTCAGTGATGGGCTTGTTTATCCCCTAACCTTGCTCACTGTGGAAGGTAAACACGACTTTAATATTTATCTGCACTGTGAAAAGTGCCTCTAACGCATCCCTTTAAGGGAAACAGCTGAGATCAATTCAGAACTGGCATATACTAAAGGAAAGAACAAACAGAAGTGTTTACTTCTCTGTCCACAGACTATAGTGCCTCCTGACGGAGGAGGACAAACTGGAAGCAGCAATGTAACCCTCCAAGCCATCCTGAATGTCTCTAGAAGGACCAGGACTGAGAATTTGCTTCTTTTTTCATATGAGAGAGATTTGTGCAAAATTATAATTCAATGAAAATCATATTTTAAATGTGGTTTTTTCCTCACTGTCCTGGGGTTAGGATGTCTCAAACCTTATTTTGTTTGGGGCCCTAATAAAAAATACCATGAGTACCAGTCGCTCTAAACACTTTATGCCATTAAACCCTGACTCCTCCAATTTAAACACTATTATTGATATTTCACTCATAATGAAACAAGCAAGCCAAGGGGGTGCAGTACTACAGCCAGTTTGCATATGAACAAATTTCACGTGGCCCAAACCCCAGGTCCCTTTCTTCAGTGAGTGCTACTGTCCATGAATTTTGGACACAGCTGAATATATAAATATGCAACATATAAGAATTAATATTGTGTATGTTAGGTGAGTTTCCCCTGAACCAGCTCCCAAGACAAAAATCTTGAGCAAATTACCTCTTCAGGGGGAAAAATCAGAGAATCAACCTCATACAATTGTCCTGCAGAAACAGCTTCAGCCAGTCCTGCAGGGGCACTCAGGGTATCTCAGTAATGTCTCACCCAGATCAGGAAGCTGCACCACCATAACACTGTGAGTTGGTCACCAGCCCTGAAGACTTGACCTGGGATGATATAGATTCCTAAGCACTTCCACTCTACATAAAGATCAACCCATTTGTTCACACGTCCCTTGAAATAAATCAAGAACCCACTTAAACTTGGAAATAATTACTGAGAAACACTAAAGTGGGCCTGAGAATATGCATGCTGACACTGACAGAGTCCATGATACCATTTTAAAGCAAATCCTACCAACCAAATGAATAGCACAGGTTCACTCTTCAGCAAGTAGAGACATCCCAGCCCTCTCCACCCAACCTGCAAGCAAGAGTTGGGTTCATAGGCTTCCTTCTCAGCCCCCACCTCCACGGCCACTGCATCAATTCCAACAAAGGTAGCGGTCAGTCCTCAGACTCAGCATCAGCAACTGCTGGAGGTGGAGCTGGCCATCCTTCCTAAGCCTGGTGCTCATCCTCTGAATATGGTATACCCTCCACATCCTGGCCTCATCATCACTATGACTGTCACAGGCTTCTTAGTATTTAGACAGGTTTGGAGTCTTTGTCTGGCTCTCGCCTTTCATGCTGTCTAGAATTTACAACCAGATTCCTATCCATGAAAGTGTGGTCAAAGAGTGTAAGGTGATCAGCATCCGTGAGACATTTATTTGAAACTTGCCTCTGCCATTTCCTTGCCCTGCATTTGGGGTAAATCGCTTATCCCCTCTGGGATTCCTCAACTCTTACAGGGAGAACAGAAAGACTGGTTCAGGTGTTCTTGAGAGGATTAAATGTGGTAGTGCAATGTGGAACAATCACTTAATAACTATTAGTTGCCATTTTCTTTAGTATTATTTTCATTCGCTCTCTTGAAACAAGGACTCATTGCTGTAGTGAAGGCAGCCAGATTGAGTTCAAAGTCATTATTCTTTATTAGGAGATCTAGCCCTAAAATCATATTAGAGCACCAGAGTTCTTCCTGGCTTTTGTCAGACTACTGAGAAATCAATTTTCAAGCTATGACACTATTTTCAAGTTATGACACTATCAGCCTTGGCCTCCATGGCAATAATTCATACAGGCCAAGCTCTGTAACTAGTGAAGGCTGATGTCACAGAAGGAAAGGTGAGACATAGAATGACACTTGTTGACCTAGATCCCTCATTCCTAATGTGGAATTCTGGCCTGCAGCAAGGTGGGGAACAGAGCAGCAATGAACCAATTAAAAACAACAGAAGCCAGCAGGGTTCTGCACAGAATGAAACCCTAATACTTTAAGGCATCCATTATATGGAATAAATTAATTACTATTGTAGGCATTTGAAAAGCCAGAATTCATATACTATCATGGGGAAATTTATGAAAATAATCACTCGGATCATTTTCTGTCTTATCATATGAGGAGCCCTCGTTGAGAAGGAGTAATCTGATAGATGTACAAGATAATTCTCTATAGCATAAATGACTTGCTCAATCTATGGCTTATGACAAGGTCAAAGATAGGAAGGTCCTTTGCTCTTCTGGGTTTTTTTATCTCTTAATTTTATTGGTACAATTTAAATATATAAAATGATCACATCACATTCATCATAGGGAATTTGTACCTGTACATTATGTGTCTTGATTTCTTTTTTTTCCCACTCCCCTTCCCACCCTTTAACCCCTCTTTCCCTCCTACTTTTCAAAGCTTTGTTTTCATTTTTTCTTTTTCTCATTTTTTTCTTTTCCCTTCCTTCTTTTCCCACTTCCCCCTCCCTAGTTCTATGTACTTTTGAAAACTTTCTTCCTGTTTCACAATATCTATTGCACATTTCAGTCCTTATTTACACTTTCAGTTCCTCAAACCAGAGAGAGGCAATGCAATACATACACATGTGTTCTGTTTATTTCACTTAAGAGTATGGTCTCAAGGTGTATCCATTCACCTAGAAATGTCTCAAGTTTATCCTTCTTTATGGCTTAAGAATCCTCCTTTGTATATAAAAAAGTATTGTCTTCTTTATCCATTCATCAGCTGATAAGCGTTTGAGTTATTTCCAAGATTTAGCTATTACAAACTGTGCTGCTAAAATATGGGTGTGCATACATTGCTGTGGTATGACACTCTTAACTCTTTTGGAAAGATGCCAAGAAAGGTAATGTCTGGGTCAAATCTGACCTCTAATTCTAGTATTTTGAGGAATCTCCACACTGATTTCCACAGTGTCTATACCACTCTACACTCCCACCAGCAGTGGAGAAAGGTGCCCTTTTCTCCATAACCCCACCATTTGTTATTGGTTTCTTTCTGGAGTGAGATGGAATCTCAGTGTTCTTTTAACTTGCATTGCTCAAATGACCAGTGATGCTGAATATTTTTTTCATATATTTATTTGCCATTTCTACTCTTTATCTGAGAAGTATACGTTTATCTCAGATGCCCATTTTTTAATTTGGTCTTTAAATTTGGGAAGTCTGGTTTTTTTCGGTTACTTATATGTGTTCTGATTGATACATTATGTCAACTTGAGTCTAGAAGTTTAACTAAGTGACTGAGCAGTTCTACATTCTGGGGTGAAAAGAATATGACCTTACTGCTCTGGGATGTTGTTCGTTGTGTCAATTTGAGAAGTTTAGAAGGTTAACTAAGTGACTAAGCCGGGGGCAGCGTCCTCACTTTGTACTTTGTATCATCCTGAGCCTGTTCAGGAAGAAGGCGTGGAGATGATGTGAGTGCTACATGCCCCCTGGGTGGGGGCAGCCTGCTTACAATATAAGGGAAAGTAAGAGGCTTGTTCCTCCCCTCTTTTTGCTCTTGCTGCTTTTGCTGTCTTGTGCCACCTTGAAGTGTTGCCCCTGTGCCCTGCCACCCTGTCTTGGAGTGAACTGATTATAGACTGAAACCTGCACAAACTGTTGGCTAAATAAACCTTTCCTTCCTTAATTCTGGGCAACAGGTGTTTTATCTCAGCAATTAGAGAAAAGTAACCAAGACAGTACGTTTTAGATATTAGTCGTTTGTCTGTGAAACAACTCACTAAAAATTTTTCCCAGTCTGAGCTGTTTTTCACTCTGCTGGTGATTTCTTTTGTTGTGCAAAAGCTTTTTAATAAGATGAGATCCCAATTGTTGATTCTTTACATTATTTCCCATGCAATGAAAGTTTTGTTCATGAAGTCTTTGCCTACACTTATGATTTCAAGAGTTTGACCTATTCTTTCTTCCAGAAGATTTAGTGTTTCTGATTTAATGTTTGGATGTTTGATCCATTTTGATTTTAGTTTAGTGTATGGTGAGAGACATGAATCTAGATTTAGTTTTCTACAGGTGGAAAGGGAATTTTTCCAGCAACATTTATTAAAGATTCTTTCTTCCAGTGAACATGTACCTTTGTCAAAGATAAGGTGGTTGAGTATGTTTGCAGTTGTTTCTTCAACTTCTACTCTGTTCCACTGATCTTCAAGTCTGATTTTTTTTGGTCAGTAATATGCTGTTTATATCACAGTAGCTCTATAATATAATTTCCCCCTGCCTTGCTGTTGTTTCTGAGAATTGTTTTGGCTATTCCAAGTTTATTCTGCTTCCAAATGAATTTTAGCAATGCTTTCTCCAGTTGTCTGAGTTATGCTAGCAGTATTTTGATTAGGATTGCATTAAATCAGTATAACAATTTTGGGAATATGGCTATTTTCACCATACTTATTCTTCCTACGCAAGAGCAAGAAACACCTTTCCATTTTTGGATAACCACTTTGACCTCTTTTTTCAGAGTACTGTACATTTAATTGTACAGTTCTTACTTCCTTGTTAGATTGATTCCTCAGTATTTCATTTCTTGATGCTATTGTGATATGTCATTTCCTTAATTTTTTTCTCAGTGAGTTTGTTACTTGTATACAGGAAGGCTACTGATTTTTGAGTGTGGAGTTTTTATGCAGCTATGCTACTGAACTTGGTTATTAAATCTAGAAGTCTTTTGGTGGAGTTTTTAGGTTCTTCTTTGTAGAGTATCATGTCATCTATAAATAGTGATAATTTAACTTCCTCTTTTCCAATCCTTATTTCTGTTGTTTCTTTTCTTTTATTGCTGTAGCTAATGTTCTGGTACTATACTCAATAAGAGTGGTGATAGTGGACATCTTTGTCTTGTTCCTCATTTTAGAGTAAAAGTTTTCAGTGTTTGACTATTTAGTATTATGTTGGCTGTTGGTTTGTGATAGATGGAATTTATCAGAGTGAGATAATGACCATCTATTATAAGTTCATGTATGGTTTTTAACATGATTATGTGTTGGACTTTAACAAATTCCTTTTCTGTGTCTACTGAAATGATCATGTGATTTTTTTTGTCTTTGGTTTTGTTGATATGGAGTATTATTGCATTTATTGATTTGCATATGTTGAACCATACCTGCATCCTGAGATGAATCCTACCTGGTCGTGGTATATAACTTTCTTGATGATTTGCTGCATTCTGTTTGCCAGTATCTTATTGAGGATTCTTGCATCATGTTTATTAGGGAGATTGGCCTATAGTTCTTTTTTTTGGTTGATCCTTCACTGATTTTGATATTGGGGTAATACTTGCTTCCAGGAATGAAACTGCCTCCCTTTCAACTTATTTAAGGGTTTTAGTAGTAATGACATTAAATTATCTCTAAGTTTTTTGTAGGATTCAGCAATTTATCCATCAGGACCTGGACTTTTTTTTTTTGTTAGTACTTATTTAATTACATTTTCCATTTCATTGACTGATATTGGGTTATTTAGAATTTTTATATTTTCTTGATTCACCTTTGGTAATTCATGTGTCCTAGAATCTATCCAGTTCTTCTGCATCTTCTCTTATATTAGAGTAAAGCTTTTCTAAGTAGGTGTTATCTTCTGAATTTTCACAAAATCCTTTCTGATTTCACTCCTTTAATTTCTAATTGCATAAATTGAGACATTCTTCAAATACTTTTTCTGTATTTGGGATATTTTCTGCTATTCTATTACTTCTGTGAACAGGTTTTTATGGCATTTATGCTGTCTCTGGCTTTGTCATTGACTCTGATCAGTCTTATATTGTTCTTCTTTGCATCATCTTGCAGCAGTTAGATTGATTTTTCATGGCCTCTTGCTATCTTTTAAGATATATTTTTCTTCATGGTCTTAACTGCAGTCTTGTTCTAGATCTGGTATTCTGTCTGTCTTTCATTCAATCAGTTGTGTATACTTTCACTGGAATTTTTATACTCCTAGATAACTGTTTGAATTTGTTTCATGGATTCCATTTCTTTCCTACATTGAGGATTCATGGTTTCCTTCACTTATCTAAGCTACTTTTTATCTGTATCTACTCTAGATTCACTGAGCAAGTCCTACATTTTGATCATCACTTTTTTTACCTGACAGATTATTTCTAACCTGAATTTCTGTATATCCTTATTCATCTGGGTTTTTTTGTTTTTTTACTTCTGTTGCTATCATTTGAGAAAATTCAGGTAAGTGGCTTCCAATTTCCTATATTTCATTGTCCTATGTCCTTGCTCTGGGTAGGCTGGAGATCTGGGGTTGAATTTTGCTTCTGTGTTTCATCATTTTCTATTTTTTATTTTATTTGGTTGTTTTATGTTGATGCTTGTAAATTTCTTCTGATAGATAGCTATATCACTAGTATTGCAGCTTCCCTCAAAAATGATTATTCCTCACAGATATCTTCTAGGTTGTAGGTTGTTCTTGGTCTTTGTGTCTGTCCCACCTTCCCAATTTATTAAGGATGAAAAGTTGCTATGTCTTTGGCTCAGAACCCAATCCTGGGCTATGTTACCGGGTTATGGTGATGATTATAGCCCTAGACAGTCACATTATTATACAAAGGAGAATAGCGGTTTATCACAGGTATGACATCCTGGCTAAAGTAGTACAATTGTCAATAACAATAACATCAAGCACAGCTTAGAAACTGACAAATTGTAGTAATTATTAATTTGGTACCTTTAACCATATGATCAAGATCTACAGTTATATAATTATATCCAGCATAAACCAGGAACTTGTATGAAATGAATTACCCATTAGGAGAGTGATTTTACCTTGGAGATGAGGATTTAAGAGTGATGGGAGACAAAACAGTGATATAAATGAAGAAAAATATAGTAGAAACAAGGCTGGAGGAAGACAGGGGATGATCACCCAAGCTTTGGGAAACTGAAGCAGTGGACAGGAGAGAAAGAATGACAAGAATGCAAAAGTATATGGAAGCAAACCAGAAAGACTAGAGACAATGTTCACTCACATGAGAATATCATGAAATCTAGAAAGACAATTGAGGAAAGACAGAAATAAGATTAAGACAATAAAGTAAAAGTAAAAGTAAAAATCTAAACAACCTAAACAAAAAAGAACCAGACAGAAAAAGAAAAATGAAATGAAGAAAAAAATAATAAAATTTCTCTGGCATGCACAATTCTGTGGTAGTGTCCACTACAGAGCCCAAAAGTGTGGTGAGTAACCCACCAAGCCTATACTAGGATTAGTGCTGGGTATAGGGTTGATCTTGGCCTCAACATATGGGGTCTAGGGCCAGTCTTCAGCCAGCAGCAGTTTCCTGTATGTCCCTTAGTGGCTCAGCCATGTCTCCTTACCCTGTTTGTCCCTCTCCCAGTTTGTACGACATACTCAAGTAGGGACAGCCAGGGGCTCCTCCCAGTCCTGCATACAGTTGGCCTGTTCTGGTCCCTGCACAGTCTCCTCTGTTCCACCTCCACAGGCATGTCTCTATTGTATCACACCACTTGTCACAGGGTCGGGGGAGGGGTGTTGTCATCACCACAGTGACAACCCAAAGCTTTGCAGTCCCCCTTCAATCTCTCTAGTGGGTGGAGTGCCAACCTCTCAAGGGTATTTAAGTCCCATGCATCTACAACCCTCTCTTCAGCTACTGGTTACAGGGTAGAAAAGGTCATGCTGTTCCACACACTACTTTCTCCACCTCCATTGCAGTCCTTAACCTTGCTGTCATTAGGTGTTCCAGTTAGCCACTAGGGCACATAACAATAAATAAATAAATAAATAAATAAATAAATAAATAAATAAGCCAGCAGCCCATCTGGAAGGAGATCGTTCCCTGGGCACTTGCCCAGGGAACTTGTGTGTGCTGGTGAAGATATTTTTATTAATTGTGTCAGAACCAGGTTGACATATCAAAAACAATTGTTTAAGTGGCTATTTGCAGCATCTAAAACAATGTGCCCCACAGAAGAATGCTTGGTTGCCTCTTGTTGAAAATGGTTGAATAAGCAAGATTCAACTCTTAATGATTTATATGATGTCTGTCATTCAGTGATTACAAATTCAAAGATCTACAGGTCTTTCTCAGATATCTAGATTAAATGTAACTGCTCAGGTAATTTAAACACATAAATAAAGAGCCCTGACTATTTTGAGACCAGGTTTTCAAAGAGAACCATAGATCTGGACATATATGTAATCTCCCAGTTGTAAATGTGAGCCAACGTGGTATGTATCAAACTACCTGTGAACTGCATTTGGCCTAAGGGTTGAGAATCTAAGTGACCATAAAAGTGAAAAAATAAAAGTGTAAGAGTTGTACAACATGTAGTCAAGTTGAAAAATCAGTCAAAGGGAATCAAAGAGAAAATTTCTTCTTCTGCTTGTTTCTTAATCTTTCTTCCACCCCCAGGTATTTAGTGTAAGTTTCTGCAAACAGCAGACATTTTAGACACAGATTTTGCCTGCTGGAAGATTACAGCTTGGAAAAAAAACAAACTATAAATAAACAGGCCACATAGAAAGCAAAATTGACTATTCCAATTTTTGTGCCCAAATTGTACAAGTTCTCCTTTTACAACCCTTGTAACTCTCTGTTGTGTGCTCATGGCATTCATGAGTTTAACTTTTGCACTTCCAATTACATGCTATCAAAACCAAAAGCCCATGACATACAGAAAATTATCTTTTAGCTGAGATATAAAATGTAAAATACAAATACTGCAACTAGTGAGACATCATAGCTCACAGCCCAGTAGTCCAAGTTTATCTTTCCTTTTTTCTCTTCTCTTCTCTTCTCTTCTCTTCTCTTCTCTTCTCTTCTCTGCTCTGCTCTGCTCTGCTCTGCTCTGCTCTCTTGTCTTCTCTTCCCTTCCCTTCCCTGCTCTGCTCTGCTCTGCTCTGCTCTTCTTTTTTTTCTCTTAACAATCACACAGATTATGGTCTGACTATTTGTGTCCCTCCAAAATTTATATGTTAAAACTTAGCCATCAAAGTGATGGTATTAGGAAGGGAGGCTTTTAGGGGGTAATTAAGTCATGAACGTGGAGCCCTCATGAAAGGCACTGGTGCCCTTCTAAAAGAGGTGAGGGGAATCTGTGTGCCCTTCCCCCACACGAGGGCACAGCAACATCACCTTTTATGAAGCAGATAGCAGCCTTTCACCAGACACCAGATCTCTGGTGCTTTCATCTTGGACTTGCTAACTCCCAGAACTGTGAGAAAATAAATCATCATTATTTATAAAGTACCCTGTCTAAGGTATTTTGTTATAGCAGCACAAAGACAGCATGCCATATACATACACAAAGAACTGAAAATATTGACTCCTAGAAAAAGAAACAAAAGAAAGCCACTACTTGTTCTTAATATGTATAGACATAAAAGTCAACTTTTAGAGGGTAGCAAAAAATGAAAAAGGAGATAAAGTCTTCCCCTGGAGTCAACCTCTCAGCTTTTCAAGGTTGAAAGTTAGTTCTTTCAATGTTTCTTTCATTTGGCATCCAAGAGTTCATTTGCTCTCAGCCACACTATCTTACTACTTCTTCCTTCTCAGTTCTCTGTGACCCTTCCTCATCTTCCCAACACTGACCCTTCAAAGTGGTGCAGAACTCTGCCCTCACTCTTCTCGTTCATCTACATTTATTCCCCATGGATCAGCCTGACTTATGGCTGCACATGATACCCACACACCAAGTACTCTCAGATCCTGCTCTCCTCCACCCCACCCCACCACACCCCACCCCAAAACCAAGACTCTTGCACCCAACTGCCCTCTCCTTATTCCCACTTCTTTCCTTCTCTAAAGCATAAGCCCAATCCAAGTCCTTTTTCCTTCCCTCATTCTTCCTCATTCATGCAGTTCCCTGTGCCTTCCCAACCTAGTAGATGCCTGCTTGGGGTCACCAGTCACCCACAACAAGAGCCCCGCATCACCTTGTCCTTACATCTCATACATGCCACAAGCCATCATCAACCCCATTGGCTCTACTTTTAACAAAGATCTAGAATCGGCCCTTCTCCTCATCTCCACTGCAGTCCAAGCTACCAATACCATCCAGCAACACTCTTTCCACACCTGCTGCCCTTCCCTGCCCTTCCCTGGTCACATGCGCCTGCTTGGGGTCACCAGTCACCCACAACAAGAGCCCCGCATCACCTTGTCCTTACATCTCATACATGCCACAAGCCATCATCAACCCCATTGGCTCTACTTTTAACAAAGATCTAGAATCGGCCCTTCTCCTCATCTCCATTGCAGTCCAAGCTACCAATACCGTCCAGCAACACTCTTTCCACACCTGCTGCCCTGCCCTGCCCTTCCCTGGTCACATGCCTGGCTAACCCCAACATGGCAGTGAAGTGATTTGGTAAAATAAAGCCAAATCCTATCCTCTTTTTCTCAAAATGCACTGCAAGATCAGTTTTCTTAGTTCCTTGCCAGGTCTGGAGTCTTTCTTGGTTCTGCCCACCTCTTTCCTTATCCATGATGGCCACAAAGTCTACAAACATCAATAGTACTATTTTATTATACTGTAACATTAAGTAATATTTAGTGTATAGGTGACTGCTTGGGAGTTTTAGTCATTCCACATAATTCAAAATCCTTACCAGGACTTATGCAATCATGCATCCAAATATAGCACACCTTCAGACAGACTCCTCCTAATCACTTCTATAATCTCTGACTTCCTAGCTAGCATGTGAATCTGCCCAGTTCATTCCTACTTAAGACTCATTCACTTGTTTCCCCAGATATCTGTATGGCTGATTCTCTCACGTTCAGATGTCTCTTTTTTAAAAAGTCCTTCTTGGTCATCCCATAGAAAGTACTGTAGCTCCCTCCTTAGTTGGTACCTCTTCACATATTTCTTCCTCTTCTATGTTTACCATTATTTTATATCAGTGTAAGCTCCCTGAGAATTTCTGATACTTAGCAGATGTGCAATAAGTATTTGTTGAATTATCAATTGTTTGGCTAACTAAGGATTAAGCATTATAATGTACCTGAATGACATTAATTTTTCCATTTTAAGTTATTGCATGCTACAAAGGTAATGATAAGCTAAGCTACAAAGCCAGCACCAAAATCTTCAATATGGTTTCTCCTGGGAATGACAGTATTCACTGCCTGTCTCTCCTTCTGACTAGAGATTCCTGAAGCCCATCTACTATGCTGGACTTGTCCATGTATCCCCAAATGACTTGCTTATCGCAGACGCCCAGTAAAATATTATGCAATGATTAAGTAGATAATGGTCAACTGATATTTTAATCAATTTATGTCAAGCAGCATAACTTAAGAAATGATTACAGATCTCCCATGATGTTACAATTTAGATATTGAAAGTTCCTCAGAAAGTCATGTGGAAGGTTTGGTTATCCACCCTTGGCACGGTTGGGAGGGTGTAGAGCCCTTACAAAATTGCACCTAGTAAGAGGTGATGGGGATGGCCTCTAAACAGGATAGTGGGACCCCAGCCCCTTTCTCTTCCTCTTTGCCTCCCACTGCAGGGGGTGAGCAGATTCCTCTACCGCATGCTCACACCATAATGCTCTGCCTCACCACAGGCTCAAAAGCAACATAATCAACTGTCCATAGACCAAAACCTCTGAAATAGTGTGCAAAATAAATCCTTCCTCCTTATAAATTACAACACATATGGTGTCACTGACTAATGCATTTGACATCATGTGTAAACAGAAAAAAGAAACTGCTTTCAAGTTTTTTCCTGAGATGCACAGTTGTGTTAGTAGGTATTGAACTTAGAATTAACAAATAGTCTTCTTGTCTCCATAAATAGGCAGCAAGTGCTTGCCCATCTATGTGCTCTTCAGAAGGAGAGGCAGAAGAATAAAGCAGTCAGAGAGAAGCAAACTCAGTTCCTATGGCCGAGTTGGCAAGGCGACTCCAGGTCTTTACCCTCCTTGCTGATGAAATACACAATGACAAAAAAGAAGTGTGCACCGGGCTAGACCTGTGTGCACATCTCTTCCAGGTACACATTCTCCTTCTAGAGCCAGATAAACATTTCCTCCTTTGGAAACTGAAATTCCTACCAGTGTGCTTTCTCTGGCAACAGCTTCCCTCTTGTGTGGCCTGTGCCGGTAAAGGAAGGTGCATGGTACAATAGGTCCACACACTTGTTTTCCTGCTGTTCCCACACAGCATAATGGAGACCTGTGGGTAAGTGGAAATTGCTGCCCATCTGGTGAGCCTCTCACACAGCTATAATTGCACGCTTTCCCACAGACTCTGCTGCCTCAGTTCTCCTACCACCTCGATTTACTCCCTCCCAGCTCCCACCCCCTAGTCTCTTTCCATCAGGTGATTAATTGTGGATCTTAAAACGGATGCCCAGCTTGGAATTCAGAGAAGCTGAGAGAAATGGAAAATGTTCAGTTGGTATTAATGGGGAAGAAAATGCAAGCAGCAGGCATTTTATTTCTCCAACACAACACTCATTTTCTTTTAAACTTAGCTCTTCTCATTGTGGTGAATGTTCCCACTGTGGCACACCCCTCCATAGAGAAGAGTAGGCATGCACTTGCTTCTCCTTTAAGTCCTGGAAGTTTGTAAGGCAAAGGGCGTATGGTAAGGAAAACTCACCCTGAGTTGGAGCAGGCCCTGTGAGACAACTTGGTTACTGGGTAGAGTCCACATTCAGCCCCCAGGACTATGATCTCCTTCTACTGTGAATCTCAGTGAAAGCCTGTGTCCTACTTAATACTTTTCCTTTCTCCCTGCGTTTCCCTGCCCAAGGTCCCAGTGGGGTCGGGAACCCATTTTTCAAAGTTGTGTAGATCTATGTACTATAATTAGGGATGAGGTCCTTCACCTCTCCTATGTTTTCTGTGCTGTTTTTAGTACTTCAATATGCTTATTATTGTCACACAAGGAGGTTGGGATAGACATGCATAGACTTAAATAGCACCAAGATATTCAAAGCATAAAGATCCATCTGGAAACCATCACTGGTTCCTTTAGCAGGGTCTACTGCTTTAACTTGCCAAGAACCTTCAAGAAAGTAGAAGAGGGTGCTGGGTGGAGCCTTGGAGGACTATTTAGAAATCTCCCTCAGATGACCTAGAAAAATGCCCTTTCTGTCATGAATTGTGGCTTATAATGAAATTGGAAAAGGCTGAATATGTGTGGGAAAAAATGCCAAGTCAGAAGGTAGAATCCCAGTGGATATAAAATTCCCAAAATGAGTTTTCCCTCAGTTTCACTTGAGATAATACAGACCCTGGACTCTTGATGCCAGTGGTGGTTCTGCAGGCCACCCCAGCCCTCTTATTTTTTGTGTTACTCAGAGAGTCCCTGGGCCCATGGCCCTCAGTGCTCAGGCAACAGGGAGAGCACAATAAAAACACAAGGCCAATGGTAAAAAAGACGACAAAGATAAGAATACTTTCATGTTCAGCAGCCACTGGGCATTTTAACACATGCTCTATATATATATATATACACACACACATAAATGTGCACAAACACACACATATATAATGTATGTATAAGTGTATCATGTGTATCACGTCATTGTAAGCACATGTCATGGCTGCTCTTTTTTGTCATTATGCTATTTGACTCCTTTGCTCTATTTACTCCACATTCTTTCTCTCTATTGAAGAACATTTTCTTTATATTGTCCTACAGTAGTTTCCTTCCTTCTCCTGATGATGTTTATGCAGTAACTCTTTCTTAGCTTTACCTAATCAGTGGGATCTCAAGCCATTCCCCTATCTACTACTTTCTCCATCTTTAAAGTTCATTCAAAGAACAATCCCTGATTCAGTATTTTTGCTTTATTCTATTTTATTTTCTCTTATGAGCACTCTTACAGGCTTTATGCAATGTTCAGGCTGTTCTAAGTAGACACAGGTACCAACTGTACAAAATAGGCTTTATCAACTCCACCCCTGAATTCTGAAATCAACAGCACCCCCAAAGTTTAGCCTAGAGTTTCTCTAACACATGGGGAATCTCTTAGAGACCTTTAAAGGAATAAAAACACAAAACACAAATTGGGAGAAAAAATGCAAAGTAATATACAATAATGAATTTATACCAAAAATGTACAAATTCTTAAAACTCAAAAAAATATTTTAATGACTAAAAGATTTGGTAGACACTTCAAAGAAGATGACACTGGTAAGCATAAGAAATAATATTTAATCTCAAATATCTTTGCAAATTAAAACAGAAATGTGATACCACTATAAACTTAGCAGGATGGCTGAAATATGAAGCACTGAGAACACCAAAAGCTGGCAAGGATGTGGAACAACAGAAGTGCTCGTTCATTGTTAGGAATGCAAAATAATACAGTCACTTTGGAGAACAATTTGACCATTTCTTTTCTGTTGATGTTGGTTTTCTAATTTGTGTGTTTGTTTATGGTACTTGGGATTGAACTCAGGACTTTTATACTGAGCCAAATGTGTCCCAAGTCTTTTTTCATTTTTATTTTTAATTTTGAGATAGGGTGTCACATAGTTGCCCAGCCTGAGCATGAACGTGCAATCCTCCAGCTTCCTGGAATGCTGGGATTACTGGCTATGCCACCACACCCAGGTGGCAATTTCTTACAAATTAAGCATAATTTTACCGTACAATCCAACCATTGCACTCTTTCTACAAATTAGTTGAAAACGAGTGTCCATGCAAGAATCTGCACACAAGTGTTTATAGCAGCCTTATTAATAATTGCCCCAATTGGAAACAACCCAGATATACTTCAGTATATGAATACTTAAGCAGCAGATTATATTTAACATGCATACAATACATTACTCAAGATAAAAAGAAATGTGTCAGACTAAAACAAGATGTAGAAGAAACAAATGCACATTGCTAAGTGAAACAAAGAATCTGGCAGCACTGTATGATTTCAGCTAGATGACCTTCGAGAAATGATAAAACTAAAAATATTAGTGGTTGTCAAGGATTGAAAGGGGGGTAGGGAAAGGATGAATAGACTGAAAACAGGAGAATCTTAGGATAGTCACTCAATTCTCTATGATACTATAATGGTGAATACATGATACTATGCATTTGTCAGTGTATAGAATGTATAAGACCAAAAAAGGAACCTCAATATAAACTATGTACTTTCATTGTTAGTAATATCACCACACTAGTTCATCAGTTTTAACAAAAGTGCCGTATCAATGCAAAATGTTAAGAACAGAAAACAAAGAAGGGGTTACACAGGAACTCCACACTTTCTGATTATTTGTTCTATGAACCTAAAATTAAGTGTGTCAGTTTTGAAAAACAATGCTAAAATATCTAGCTGCTTGGCTTCTGCCTTTGGCAAATTGGTTTTGAGCAGGGCTGGACGGGCTCTGCGCACCTGCAGTTTCATCAGCTCTCCAGTGATGGTGTGGTGAACCCAGGGACCCAGATCTGCCAGCCCCAGTTTCATATGCACTTGTGCTCTGCCACGTATCGCTTAGGGTTCAGTCTCACGTTCCTGCCTATTTCCTCCACATGCTTATAAATTCTTTGGAGCAGGGCCCATGTCATCTTCTTCTACTGTCTGCCCCGCAGTGGCTCAGACAGGAATGGCAGTAGTTTCTGATTAATGTTTCCAAAAGGCCTTGCTAGATGGAGCAAATAAAAATGCTCTGGCTTTCCATGCCTTTTATTGACAGGGCACCTGCAGCTCAGCTTATTGTGCTCTATAACGGGTTATGTGCAGAAGGCTTCCTTGTACTCCGAGACGAGGGTAGAAAGGACTCAGAGAAAAGAGCTGGAAACAGAACTGAGCTCTGGTCAAGGAACTAAGAACAGGGATCCAAATGAGCTGACAGCCACCAATCAGGTCAGCCTCATAAAGCCCAATCCCTAAAGACAGAGCCAGGGTTCCTACTGGAGTCTGTGTGTGAGGATTACTGCTACTAAGCCAACAGTGCTATAAATAGAAAAGCCCTAGAAACCCGACACTGGATTTAATTCACCCATTCTGGGTGTCTTTATGGGATCAATCCCTGTTCCCTATTGTAGTTTTGTCACTGCTTCATTCACTTATTCATTCAAGTATTCTTTAACTACTACGTTCTACACATATTACAAGTTTTAAACAATGGCATTGTGTGGAGCATTAAATAACAAAATTAATCTCTCTACAACAAAGGAGCTTATTACTGCAGAATACAATTTTTGGAAAAGAAGCTGAATTTCAAATGGCAGCAAGAGACGGAGTTCACCAAGGCCAATACCCGCAAGTCCTCTGTGCATTTGTCGGGGAGGTGCCCCAAACCCCCGGCCTGGATAATGCTGATTTCAAATGCTGCATCTCACCCTGCATATGGCCAGTGAGAATATGCTATCATTTGACAGGAAATAAGCAGCTTCTGGATCGAACCATGCATCCATGTTGAAGAGGGTGCATTAGCCAGATTGCTACAGGCCCCATCTATACCTTACAAAGAAGGCAGGTGTGCCAGTTAATCTTGATAGTGAATTTGACTGAATTAAAAGACACATGGCAGGGGTTCAGGGATATGAAGGTTCTAACCCCATCCGTGGGTTCACTCACTGATGAGTTCATAGCTGAGTGAACTCCTAAGAGGTGCAGGCTACTTACAAGAAGTTGCCCATGAGGATGTGGCCTTGAGAACACATCTGTTTCCTGGCCTCTACCTTTCTGGCTCTTACTTACTCCTTTGTCTTCCTGGTTTCCATGGGATGGACAGCTTTCCTCTGCCTCACCCTTCTTCCATGATGCTCTGCTTCAGAGCCAGCCTGGACTGAAACTCTGGGCCCTGAGCCCATTTAAATGTGAGCACAGGGACAAGCATCACACCACCTGCGTGCACGCCAACTGCAGCTACTCCACAGATGCTGGCTCTCCCAAAGACTCAGTGCTGGGCCATCTGAAAAGAGCCATTCCTTTTTGAGCACCAAGAAATAAAGAGAAGGTGCCCTTGGGGTGCATTTTCTTATTCCTCCACCCTTTCAAGACTTTAAACATCTGTACACCCATGCCTCTTCCCATATGCTTAAACGCCATCTGTTCTGACACACCCCTCTTCTCCTCCTCTAGAAAACATCTGTGTACAGAATATCTTCTCTTCCTTTTCACTTTTCTGATAGGGATGGTGCGTGTTGAGGTGGTAGGGTACTATAATTCTACATGTCTCTCATTTAATCCATGGTATTCCCAGATAGGATTAGAAAGAATATAGTAAATATAGGGGGGAATGAGGGTCTGGAGAGATTAATGGTGGCTGAAGACAACTGTGCCCCCTGTCCCCAGACTCAAAGAGCAGCAAATGTAACAGGACCAGTAAACTGAACCTTCTGCAACTGCGTTGACACCTCCTGGAGGAGTTTTTCTTTTTAACCATTTTCATTTTGAAAGCATAGGTGAAAAAAAAATATTTTCAGGCATTCACACGGGCACACAGAAATATGTTTGTTTCCAGTTGCTGTGCCCAGCCAAGCTCAGGAGAAACATCAAGTCACTTCCAATCTACAGTTTTCTGCTGATGCTGACAAAGGCAACTCCCTTGGGACTAGAGAGGAAATACTGTATTTACTCACATAATTCCCTCCTCTTTCAGAAATGGTGGATTGCTCCAGAGAGTGAGTTAGAAGGTTTACTGCAAGAATGCTCCGTGTCTCCTCCAGCCCCTGCATCCAGGAGCAGGGGGCTGTGGGGAGGGGGCTGAAGGAATGAACAGGTATGGCTCAGGTAACAACCTATTAATTACACCTAACAGCCACCTAAGTGCTGAGGATTCACTGACAATTAATCAAAGGGTAGTAATTGCTATGAAGTGGGACTAGATGTTTTCTGGTGACCCTGGTATTTTTCCTGAAACAGCAATGTGAGGGAGCCTCAGGGCACCTGACACCTTAACCACTTGACTTGCAAAAGAGAACTAGAAGTTTTATTTATTTATTTTTTAAACTAAGATTTTTTGGCTTTGCTTTTATTTTTGTAGTGCTTTAAACTCCCCAGCTATGTTGAAATTAAGAAGTCTAAAATCACAGGTTAGGGGCTGGTGATTTAGCTCAGTGGCATAGCACCTGCCTGGCAAGTGCAAAGTCGTGAGTTCGATTCCCGGTACCAGAAAAATACCAAAAAATAAAATAAAATAAAATAAAATAAAATAAAATAAAATCACAGGTTCCTGGGTTCCTTGTGTACCTATTCATTATTCCAAAACTTGGTAAACAAAAAGTCAGAATTAAGCAGGTAACCTGCATTTTGAATATGAACCACAGCTCAGAGTTACCAAATAATTCATGAAGGAAAAATTCTTATTATAAACAAATGCTGACTACAGTAATCTCCCCATATCCACAGTTATTTTCCATAGTTTCTGTTACCTGTGATAAGCCATGGCCCAAAAATAATAAATGGAAAACTTGAGAAATAATTTATAAGTGTTAACTTGTACGGTGCTCTGCCTAGCATGATGGAATGATGACTACTTACCAGTCACTGGTAGAGCACCTAGGCTTCAGTATTATTTCTGGTTCTGGTATCAGTGGGGTCTTGAAGCATATCTGCCATGGGTAGGGAAGGACTACACTAAGGAATGTGCCAGGAATGATAGAATTGAAGAAACCCACAGTTGGTTTGTGGGTGAAATGAAATAAGCAACTAGACAGTGGCTATCAGTGGTGTAAAAAGTATCAGGAAACGGTCTGTGGAGACTTTTACCAAGTTTGGCTCAGATTGACAATGCCACATCCCACTTACCAACTGTCATACATGCAGAAAGGAGGCAGTGACTCTGTATTTCTAGATGCAATACCTAGGAAGGACACAGTATCACCTATGAAAGGAATCATGCCTTAATACAACATATAACTTGAATCTAATGATGCCACTAGATCAGCCTACCAGTTATAGGCAATCTGGGGACTAGAGGAACACATTAAGTAGCTATAATCCACCTGGTGCAGAATGTAAGATAACCTTAAAGGAAACAACCAAATATCTTCAACAAGTAATTGGTACGGGAGAAAGGGAGGAGGGGGAAATTGCTAAAGGTAAAATAGCTTTGTTATCTAAATGCAGTGTCTGGGCCTTTTTGGATTTTAATTGTTAAAAAGCATACTAAAAAAAAGAAAATTATCCCAGCACTCAGGAGGCCGAGACAGGAGGTTCCATGAATTCGAAGTCAACTGGAACTACATAGTGAGACCCTGTCTAAAAAAAAAAAACAACAACAAAAATAGGAAATAGTATGAGTTAAGTATTAGAAGATATTATGCCATCATTGAGGAAGTTGTTCATTTTGTTCATTGTGATATTATTGCATTTATACTTTGAGTTGCATCTACAACAGATACATACCGACATGTACATAGATAAAGCAATATGACATCTTAGATTTGTTTAAAATATTTCTCTACCAGAAAGAAACAATAGGAATGAGAGGGTATTGGATGAAAGAAGAAAAACATGAAGTTGATAAATGATGAACCTGGGTGAGAGGTGCTAAGCTTGTGTTTGAAAATCTTCAGAATAAAAGGTTTAAAAAACATCTTTGCAACTTAAATATTAGCTATGTGATATTGGGCAAGTTACAAATTTTCAGTTCTGATCGCCTCATCAACAAAACAGGGATAATATTTTCCATCCTGTGACTGTCTTGGAAATTAATGAGTGTGATGGACTTGAACAACTCAAGGCTTCTAGCAAGTACTTAATGGAGAACTTAGTGTAAGTTCCTTATGGACATCACTGAAAATAATTTTAAAGCCTTGTTGATACTGGTCCTTTTGCACAAACAAATGCCATCTCAGCAAATCTTCTGGCAGTCCTTCTATGGAGCCCTGGCTTCAAGACACCCTTCCCTCAGAGATGTTGCTTAAGGACATACATCTTGTCTCACCCTGGTACGAAATCCTAGTAAGTAACACACAGCACCTGTGCAGTGAGGCCACCGGTTTGTACTGGCAGGAACAGTGAAGGAAAGAAGGACTCATGCTTGATAATCTTGCACAGTAGGAGTATGAGCAATATGTAAATGGGTGAGAGTACAAGCTGTAGGCTATGGTGAAATGGAATAGAGAACTGATGAGAGAAATGAATGTAATCTCTGGATTAAAATAGATAGTTGAGAAAAGAGGTACAACTGTGAAAGAACAACCACAAGTGTGAGACAGGCACAGAGAAAAGTAAGTCAAGAGCCCCTTAAAAAGTACAGGACAGAAAGACAGAGGAAGAGTACAAGTGTGATGCTACTCTAAAAAGTAAAACACCTTCTAACATTCCTAAAGCCAGCAGAGCTTTCCTGCAGGTTGAGCCTTCACACACTGCAGACCAAGTGGTACTTAGACCTTTGTTCACAACTGAAAAGGCCCCCTTAAGAGTTGAGACTATCTACATTTTGCAGAAGTTATTTTTATGTATTGGTGTGTGCTAAATCAAGAACTATATCTTTATGCACAGATAGTGAGAAATTTTATCTAAGTGAGGCATTAAAAATGAAAGGGGAGAGATTAGTTTAGAAAGGGTATAAAAGTCAGACCTGGGAGGGAATATTCAGGATTCATCAGAAAAAGGAAAGATGGGTCAGATGTGGGAACAGATCCATTAAGTGTATCACTTAGGGTTTTGAAGAGCTGGAACCAGCACAACAGATATTGTTAATGCAACAGCTCAGCAAAAGAATCTCATTTTGTTCCAAGCCAAAAATGGGTACTTCAAGTCGAGTTCCATTAACAGAAAATGTCAGTGCAATAGGAAATGTGTTATAGGCAACATATCTCATTACAGGGAAAAGAAAATATTTCTTGAAAGCAATCTCAAAATCAGAAATGATGTGATATGAAATGAAAGGAGTGGGAAAGTGATCTATTGTAGTTTCCACTTTTAAAACATTGTACTTTAAGGCTCCTATTGGTAAATAATTGATTGCAAATGAAGTCAAGTTTAGCGCAATCCGTTTATCTTGACTAACAAGGAAATCATGTGTAACCCAGTAAGTGCCCCTATGCCTCCAGAAGTATGCTGGAGTATAGACAGAAATGAATGAGGCTATTTTTCTTTGCATATCATGTCAAAAAGCATTGTTGAAAAATGTGGATACAATCCTGAACTGTCTGAGACTTTCAGAAGTTAGTGCATGGGTGGTTCAGTGGTGGAATTCTCAGAAGTTGGAAACCTTTTAAGAGATCTGATTAATTTAATATGTCAAACCTAATGGTGAATGAGTTCAATTTCTCCAAAGAACAACTAGTCAGTGGAATACATTGACATGAGATATTATCAGATGCAAGGCCTGTGCCCATTTCCAAAGTTAAAACCTTTTGTTGGTGGTGTTGAACTTGCTTCTTTGTTCTGTGAAGGGCTTCTCTGGCATAATTTCCTCAGCGAACCATGCTTAAGAAAAAGTTGCAATCCTTTCTATGTCAGTCGAAGGCAAAGGTTTCCTAATTTATTTCACTTTTGCAGTACTCATCCACCTCCATTCTGCTATTCATATACTATTTACTGACATTTCAACACTGCGGAACTCTCTTTTTGAAAAGCTTTAAATAACATCTGTTACGCTTGGGATAGACAAATGAGATTAACACAACTTGCAAAGCTCAAGTTCCTCTGGAGCCCACAACCCTCCTCCCACTCACACCACTTACCCATACTCCTGGGTTTTTTTCATTTCTTTGCACTTGCCTCTCTGCATCACTGTCTCAGTCTTCTTGTGAGAGTAGATGTCTAACTAGATATGAGCTAGTACAATAGTGGAGGGAGCTATGCACCTGCAGACAGACAGTAATTAAAGTTTTCTGAGATTGAAATATCAAAATTTCCCAAGAAGGGCACATCAAGCCCCTTCCAAGTTACCCCACCTGCTACCTTACACCTGTGGGATCCATGCATGCACAGACCCCAGTTGACCCATGGTGTCTCAACCTAGCCTCTCATCATTTACATTCATTTGCATTGTGTTTTTGACCCCAGCCCTCCAATGGACTTTGGCTGTCATTTTTATTCTAGCCAAGACCATATAAATTCCAAAACTTCCCCTTCTGATGTAAAGATGCAGTCCCCTTGTTTATTGGAGAAACCCAGTTAAAAATAACCCTGAACCACTCCTTCAAATTATAGAAAAAGAAAAGAGAAGCCAACCCTGAAGGTCACCATGGTTTCATCTGTGGCTCTGCCTGCCTTCCCTTCTTGGCTGTATATTTCATTTCTGGCAATGGCAATTGCCACAACTAGGCTCTGCCCACTTAGGCTTTCTCTAATAAAGCCACTGTGTTTGTTATTCAGTAAAGTACTTGTGAGTCCCTTCTACAGGCCTGCTGACAAATCTTCCCAAGGATCTAAGAGCTAAAGCTATCACACAATACAGAGCCTCACCCAACTAGACTAATCGCAAAATTCCACTAACATTTTTCAATGCTGTTACCCCTTCCTAAAGCAATCTTCCCATTCCTAAACTCTCACACAGTTAACTTGATGTCATCCTTCAGACTTCTAGTCAGACCTCAGAGCTACGTCATCAGGAACATCTTCCTGACTTTTTTGTTGAGGCCAAGCATATCTCTATAGCACATCATAGCTACCTTCTGAGCTCTAATTTAGCACCTGTTATAGCCCATAGTCCTCTTCATTACATTTTAATCCCCATCCCCCATGGCCCCAAAGCCAGCACTCCATGAAAACTGCTCTGCCCAACACCATCATGATTCTCCATGTTGTTAAATGCATTGGTCACTTTTTTGCTGCTCAAAAGGTCAGCAGCATTTGGCACAACTGAAAAATTCCTCCTTAATGTACACATCCCGACCAATGTTAAGGACATCACAACTACTTAGTCTTCCTTCCAGCACATTACCCACCAGTTTTTAATAGTAATTTCTATCTTCTCTTCCTTGGCTAAGTCTGTTGAATCACATTGAGCTGAGAAATAAGTGCTTCATTATTCTCTGTCTGCATATCCCCCCTATGTGATGGCAGCCAATTCTGTGGTCTAAATACCACCCACATGGCAATGACACTCACTTCTCTGCATTTAGACTAAGGCATCTTCCCTGAGCTGCTCACCAGTATATTCAGACATCTACATGACATCTCCTCTTGGAGATCAGTAGTCATCTCAAAATAACTCCAGAAAAATAGAATTCTTGATCACAACCTCCTCCCCTGCTCAATAAGACACACAGTCCTCCTCCAGTCTTTCTCATTTCACAAACTGTCCCACTACCCATCTGGTTACTCAAGTCAAAGGAGGCACCATTGCTTCTTCTCTTTTCTTCCCAAATCCTTGACACTCTGTCCATCACGCTACTCCCTGGAAAACATGTTTCATATCTGGCCATTTCCCTTCAGCTCCACAGCGAACTCAGACTAGTTTAAAGCCACCCTCATGTCTCCCAAGGACTACTTTAAGAATTTCCTAACTGGTCTCTCTTACCCTGTCATCTCTTACAATCCATTCTCCACAACTGTCAAAGTGGTTTTCAGACCATGTTGGACCATGTGACTGTCAAGGTTAATTCCTCCAGTTGTTTCCCATTGCACAGGAGGGAAGAACCCCCAGCATCCTATTCATCTACTCTCTGGCTGCTGCTTCTTCCTCCTCCTCTCTTCCTCCTTTTCAACTTCTCTTCCTTCTTCTTCTCTTGTCCTTCCTCTTCTTTCTTCTTCTTCCCCTCCTTGCCCCTCCTCTTCTTCCTCTCTCCCTTCCCCCTTCTTCCTCTTCCTCTTTTTCCTCCTTTTCCCTCTTTGTCTTCTTTTTCCTGCTCCCCCTTCTCCTTCTTCTCCTTCTCTTTCTCCTTTTTTTTTCTTCTCCTCCTCCTCCTTTTCCTCCTCCTACCCTTCCCCCTTTGCTGAGCTCCAAACACAGATGCTGAAAAAGAAAATCTAAACTCCCTTTTCTCAGATGAAATTAAAACGAAATCCATATCTACCTCAATATAAAGTTAATAGTTCATAACTAAAAGTTAAAAAGAATCAAAAAGGATCATTTAAATTTTTATTTTAGAAGTATGGAGCAAATACTAAAATAATCATCAAAAAGTATTGAAAAGTTTTTATAGAAGCAAGAATTAGGGATGGTTTTTGTGAGGACAGATGCAGTAGAAAATTTCCTACTTTTTGTTATAAATATCTAATACAATTTCACTTAAAGAACATTTATGAGTTTGAAAACTAAAATAAAATTTGTTTTTAAAGTACCAGGGGAAAAATGAGATCTTCTGGACAAACACACAGAACAGGGAGAAGTAGGAAGACCTACACAAAGTTTTACAGTTTTCAAACACAAAAAAGAAAAAAGCCAAGAATATTACTTGTATCTGACTGATGAGGGTTAAATTTTACATAAAGGATAAATTGTGCTTGCAGCACTCTTTATTGCTTTGGCAACTGGATTCACTCCTAAGGGTAATGATTTTGCAAAGTGAAAAGACACCTGCAAGTTAAGTAAACAGTAATCAAAAAGCAATGATGGCATTGGTAGACCACACTCTGCGGTGTTTGGAAAGGGACTAGGACAGTTTTATTACACGTCAAAGGACAAAAATTAAGAGGAAAATTCAGATACTACATTGAATCCCTTTCCCAAATTCATTCTTTTCCTCTCTCTCTCTCTCTCTCTCTCTCTCTCTCTTTCATTTTGGCACAACCAGTATATTCAGCAGAGTAACTATGTCATAGCTCTATGTTGCCTCAAATATACGACAATAGCTATCATTCTTCTCTGAGAATCCCCTTAAGGAAGTAAAGAAAGAATATCCAAACTCATTGTTTACCTTTACTCTTGCCATTTCCAGAACCCATATTTGTTAGTTGAGCAATAAGTATTTGCTAAATGAATGAATGAATGAGTGAATAAATGAATGAATGAGAAAATATCAAAATATATTGTACAGAGCAGAGATTAAGTATTTCGTGAAGTTTTTGTCATTTGTGGCAGCTGTATTTTTGTGTGTACCTAGGTAGTGGATCACAACATAAAATGTGTTGCTTACTTCTTCACACAACTGTGTTTCTTAAAAAATTCAGAAGCTTTTGTCATATGCCATAAGCACACTGAAATGGTTTTAGTTTCCTGACTAAAACTGAACATACCTGCAGCCTGTGCAGATGCTCTTCTCATCTTGGCAGGTCCTTCTGCTCACCCTGGTGCATGTGGACTCTCTTCCCAAGGTTGGTTACCAGCTCTGTGACTCCAAATCCACTCAGACATTCTCCTTTGATCTCCCAGGACAAAGACTGGCTTTCTATCTTTCTATGTGCATTGGTCTGCTCTCATTGTATTTAAGCTCCACCAATTGTATCACATTTTACTTACAATTCACTGAACACTACTTGCCTCTCTCCCAAATCATTGACTTGAAGGAACAAACATTCTGTCTCTCTCTCCCTCTGATTCTCTCTCTTCTTCTTACTCCACATTGTATAATAAGAGTGTTTGAAATGTCTGCTTAATCAATATATAAAAGATAAGATAGAAATTATAAAAACCATTTCCCTATTAAAAAGTGCTTCCTGTGCAGCTCCCCAACTCTCAGAAGTGAAGTTTGTTCAGTTGTCACACTGGATAGAACAACAGGCCCCACCCTGGTGTTCCCACAAACCTGCATTCAGCTGCTGCTAAGGAAACCCAAGAGTTGGCTATACATGATTATTTTCAGAGAATAGGCATCAAATTGACCTGGGAACACCTTCAAATATCAAATGTATAAATGCTTAAGAAAAAAGCAAAAGATGGTCCACCGGGTCAATATACTTGACTGGAAATGTCAGTGAAGGTTGCTCCTTCAAAGGGCAATAATATGTTTGCTATGGGACACTGGAACACTTTACATTGATACATATTATGTTAAAACCTTTTTTGGGAAAGCTTTTTTGTTTTAAAGAGAATAAAACAAAACATTAGAAAAGGAAAAGTATTGTTTCAGCTCCTCGCGTCTCTGGGGAGACACGAGCCTTTCCATTCTGTTAAGACAAGCACAAGAGAGAACCAAGGACAATGAAATGAAATCATGCTGTTGTTTCCAGTTCAGAAAGGGGATTCAGGCTGGTTTCTCTGGGGACAGTGGCTGCTACACAGATTCCAGATGCTCTAGGCTGGAACATGTATGTAATAAGATACCACAGGGAAATAGAATCAATCAGAGCTGTTACAGCCCATCCCTCATTTCAACTGATCCGCATTTCCCCATCCATGCCTTTCATTAGCGTAGACATTAGAATAAATTTCCTAGAATTATTCAAATCAGCGTTCAGCACCTGTTCTCTCAGCTCTTCTCCAACTTGAATGGGCATTTGAACCTCCAGGGGAATCTTCCTAGAGTGCACGTTTCTGACTCAAGATGTTGGAGATACTGCATTTCTCCTGTTCTTTCCAGTGGCTCTGGTTCTTCTGATCCCTGGAGTTAGATGCCAAAGCATCCATCCTTCACTACACAGAGAACCAGCAGATGACCCTGGAATAAGGAACACATCCAGCTTGAGCCTTTGCTGATCAAAGGGGCCTCCATCAACAGTCTCCTTCTAAAATGAAAATAACCTATGAGAGAACCTTTTATGGAAAAAAGGAAAGTAACCCTAAATCTATGTTCTCTGTGTGATATTTCAAGTGAAAGGGACTGTTTTGGCTAAATCCTAACATAACCTTAGTTTTAATTCTTATTGCATCAAACAGTAAACTAAAATGCCAGTACTAACACTTGCAAAGTGATCCTAGCAATAAATGGCCATAGCAGGATTTCAACCAATCTACTCTGACCTCAGAGTTTACGGAGTTTTCATTGCTGCTGCTCTTCTGCTTATCAGTTAATATTTTTATGTCAGTTCAGTTCAACAGGTGCATTTGAGTTTGTGTGTACACGTATGTGCGGTATATGTACAAAGAACAAAGAGAAGGATATGCCCAAGTCTAAGGGTCCACAGTCCAGTAGAAAGATGACACATGAAGAAGACATCACCATGGTGTACTGCACCTGGTGTCCGAAATCATCTCTTGATAACAACAAGGACTTTCTACCCCATGTTCATAGAAACCAATACAGGGGTTCTCAGTTTTTTGCAAAAACAAAGAGCTTTATTCAAAACTGATAATAAAGAGAGAGGCAGACAGTTCAAATGTGTCACCCCAATCAATGTGATAACAAAGGGATTTAACTAAGCCCTGAAAAGGAGTCTTAGAGAACAACTTATTGTAACCAGGAGCCCTAGTGGAATCATCTGAGTTAGGCCCAGGTAGAACTTCAAAATAATCCTTGTCCTTCCTGCGAATGTTGACAGCACCCCTCAATTGTAATCTAGTTCTGGGAGGTCTTGTTCCCCTTCCTCAGCTTTCTCTTCTAGTTGGAGGTTCTTGGTTATGCCTGGAGTTCAAGGTCCCTTTAGATCAGCTATAGGCTTCTGTGTCTGTACCTTGGGAAATAACTTGGATAGTTTTTAGGCACAAGCAAGTTGCTCCTTTTTATGGCTTGTGCCTAGATGTCCCCCCAAACCTGGTGCAGTCATAAGCAGGGCTTTCCAGAGATGACTGGTTCTGGATTGTGTGATGCTCGGATCAAAGATGTGACACTGGGATTGATTCATTGTGTGATACTAGGATTAAGGGTGTGTTTGTTTCCTGACCTTTGGGTGGGTAGACCAGATAAAATATAAGAGACAGAAATAGGGCTGGTGTTGCTTGTTGTTTGTTGCCTTCTGCCTGCCTGCACTGTGATGTCCCTCTGCCATGGCACCCTGCCTTGGAGCCAGTCAACTATGAAATGAAACCTCCACAAACTGCAAGCTACAATGAACCTTTTTTTCTTTCACTTGGGATGCTGGGTATTTTGTCTCAGCAACAAGAAAAGTAAATAAGTCACTGTTTTATAGCATGTTTTATTCTTAGCTCAGAATGAACGTAGAATGAATGTTGGAACATTTGACACTTCAGCTGGCTTTAAAGGATGAAGTGTTTATTTTATGAAGGAAGGTATACCTGTCACCAAGTAGATGAGATAACTGAAGAAAAAGGTATGAATCTATGATATAAATTGTTGCTTAAGGAATATTTTTGGCTAATGATCATGACAGAGTCCTTTTCTTATTTGCCCCAAAATTAATTATTATTTTTAAAGCATCTGAGTGATGAGATAGATATATATATATTACATGAGATAGATTTTTTGTTGTTCTTGGAGACTCATTTTAATTTTGGGGAGCTTTTTTGGGGGGAAGATTGGGTTTTTGTTTTGGTTTCATTTTTGTTGTTATTTGGTTAGGTTGGGTTGGGCTTTGGTTTTATTTATTTATTTTGACAACATCCTTTCATTTGTCTATCTAGAATACCATAAAGTCATTTTTTACCCCTAATAACTTCTTGACTTCCAACTAAGACAGACAAAAAGAATTTAATCCACACTCAGCTGCTGCCTAGCCCCTGCCTCCTCTGCAAAGCCGGCTATGATTGGCCGACATGAAAGCCAAACTTATCTTTATTTTTCTTCTTTAAGACCCAGAGATACAGATTTCTGTTTGAAAGGGCCCTGTTATAAAGTAACAAACATACAAGCATTCAAATGTCATTGTACAACACAAAAGTCTTAAAATATCAAGCTAAAAGGTACACCTTAAATAATATAAATAAGTAAACAGTTCCAAGGTTCAGGTTAGAGAATGAAGAAAAGTTGAAATGACAAATGTTATAAAAGACTCACTGCTCCAGTTCTCTGCCACATTTGTGTGAGGGACTGTTGCACTGTCTGCTGCCAGTGGTGACCCTGTCAGCTGAAGTCCTCTCTGTCTGCTCCTACCAATCACATGCTCAACAGAGACTGTGGAGAGAGAGGAGAATCTACAACTTCCCTACCTTGCATCTTCCTTCTCTGGCAAGAGTTAAATTCTGTGAGGGATGGCTTTCTGGAAATCTTAAAGATACCTCAAATCTTAACCACTCGTGGTTGTAATACAAATGAGCCCTGGCCTTGTATTTTCTTGCCTTGCTAATTTTTACACAGTGCTTCAAATAGACCAGGGTATTTGGTTATCCATATAGAAGTTAAAATAAAACCTCGTATCTTAATTAGTCTGTAAGTAATGATCACAGGTACGTCAAAGATTTAAGTATGGAAAAAAATCAAAACTTGAAAGCAGTTAGCAGGAAACAGTAGATAATATTTTATGGCTTCACTTAGGAAAGAATTTCTTAATAAGATATGACAAGGGCAAACTTAAAGAGAGCAATTAATATATTCATCTTCATACTAATTTTAAAACTTGTCTTTATTAAAATAAATCATTTGAGAAGTACAAAAATAACTTATTAAAAACAGAAAGGCAAAATATGGGATGCATATAACCCTCACAGTATTTCCATCTAAGTCTGTAAGGCAATCTGCAATTCAATAAGAGCGACGTGCTCAGGATGTGCACAGCAAGGCTGCCTCTAATGTCAAACACTGGAAACAGCTCCAGAGCATAACAAGAGGAAAACGGATAAATACACTGAGGTCTGCTCAGCCATCTTAATACAAAGGAACAATTTCAAGGAATGAGCTGGGACTATTATCTGTAATCATGGATAAATATCATAAATATGATGCTGTTTTTAAAATATGAAATTACAGAAGAATGCATTAAAATTTTCCTAATATTAAAAATGGGAAATAATGCCACGTGTGTAAGACTCTCATAGTATTGATAAAATGCCAAGTGCAAAATTCTGATTCTAGTTAAAGAGAAAGGTGCTAACTGAGAAAGGGAACACCGGAGAATTCAAGTATTTGGGCACTATTTTATTTTTTAAGCTGGGCTTTTTATTTCCTTTTTAAAATGTCTTATGTGTATGAAAATTATTTTATTATCCTGCATACCCTTTAAATACATTGAAAAAACTCACGGTAAGTTATTTCTTAGTTGGTTGATTAGTTTTTATTCATCCCAGTCACTTTCTTGTTGCCAAGAAAAAATATCTGATGCCCACAACTTTAAGGAAGAAAGCTCTGCTTTGGCTCCCAGTTAGAGTCCATAGTCTGCTCTAAGGTGGGACAGCACAACAGAGGAACAGAGCGAAGGACAGCTCCTCGCTTCATAGTGGTGAGGAGGCAGAGTGGGAAAGCAGAAGCCAGAAAAGGAGATGGACCCTTCCAGGTCATGTGCCCACTGATTGTCCTCACCTCTTCCCACCAGACCCAACCACCTAACTTCACCATTAGCTGTAGTGCCCCATGAGTCAGTCACCCTTCAAAAACCCCAGCAATGAGCACATGAAGCTTTGGGGGATACCCACATATAAATAATAATATTGATTTTTTTGAGACAGGGCCTCACTATTAGTGTAGGCTGGCTTTAAACTCACTATGTAGCCCCAGCTGGCCTAAGACCTTGCCTCAGTCTTCCCAATGCTGGAATTACAGTTATGCACCAGCACATTTAACTTAGTACCTTTTTCTTATGTGGGATGGAAAGTTGACCTGACTTTCAAAGAGTACTGCAAGAAGATAATACAGAAAGTAAAGGAAGAGAGAGAAGGAGGGGGTGACCAATTCTAGTAGTCCTTTAATAACAAAATAGAAACAAAGGGGAAAACTATATACAAATCCTTAAGAGGAGAAATTTCTTACCATTTAAAAAAGATTTTAAGAAATATCAAGCCAGATGTGGTTGTTCACACCTGTAATCCTAGCTTTCTGGAACACTGAGGCAGGAGGATTGCAAGTTCAAGCCCAGCCTAGGTAACTTAGCAAGATTCTGCCTCAAATTTAAAATAATAATAATAATAATAATTAGAAAAAAACTAGGAATGTAGTTCAGTACACAGGCCTTGAAGTCAGTCCCTCTTACTATGGACAAGGAAAGGAGGCAGAGGAGGAGGAGGAGGACAAGGAAAGGAAGAAGAAGAAGAGGAGGAGGAAGGTAAAGAAAAAGAAGAAGCAAAAGAGGAGGGGGAAGAGAAAGACTTGAACAACTCAAGCATATATATCATGATAAACCAAAAAAAAGAGTGCACCCAAAACTTCTAGAAAGAAACAAAATATATTATTTACAAAGAAAATATAATTAAATTGGTATAGTATTCTTTTGACAGAATTAAATATGGAAACACAATAAAATAATTTCTTCCAGGATCTGAGAAAATATTTAGATCAAAAATTTTACATTTAAGCCATCTATTACTCAAAAATGAAAACAGAATTAAAACATTTAGAACTAAGAAAGACAATTGAGTTTATTATTCACAGATTAACCTAGAAAAACTACTAAAAGATGCAGTCTAGTAAAACAAAAAACAAAAAAAAAAGAATCAAAAGGTGCACAGTCAAAAATGAAAATAATTCAGAGAAAAAGTAAACAATAAAACTATTGTCTAAAGAACAAGAATAAAAATAATGATATAATTAAAATCCTACTTTACATCAAGAAAGGAAGCTTGGTAGAAGAAAGGGGAAAGACATGAAAACAAGATATGATTCTTGCTTTTCCTAACAAAGATAATAGCTTTAAAGTCATTATGGAAATTAATGTAAAGTAAGTAAACAAGTATAAACATTTAGCAAATCTGTTTCCTTGTGAGACACCACTAGAAGAACAATATTCTTTCACACCTGTTTTCAGATGTATCCTTCAAACCCATTAGAGTGATTCCACAAAAGGCAAGGAAGGTTAAAGAAGGAATAACAAAATAACCAAATGGAAATGGCAAAATAAAAAGAAGAAATAAGTCCAAATATATTTTAAATCCCTATGAACATGAATTGAAAGCAAAAAGGAAACTCCAGCTGAAAAATCAGTTGTGCATCTATATACCTGCAGTATAATCTGAAAAGGCAATAACAAAAAATTTTCATTTACAATAGCACCTAAAATAATACAACATCTAAGAATAGTTTAAATCAAACATGTGAAAGACTTAGGCAGTGAAAACTACATAACATGGCTGAAAGACATGGTATCTGAAATACTCAGTGTATCAGGTTTAGCTACAGTCACCCTACTGCACAATAGAGCACCTCTTCTGTCTAACTCTCACATTGTTCCTCACCTCCCCACTGCTCTCCTCAGCTTCTGATAACTACTATCCTATTCTCAACTGCTGTGCAATCAAGATTTTTAGAATCCACACATGAGTGAGATCGTGTAGTATTTCTGTTCCTGTGTCTGGCTTATTTTACTCAATATAGTATCTTCCAAGCTCATGCAACATCAGTGCAAATTACAGGATTTCAATGCTTTATGACTAAATAGTATTCCATTGTGTATATGTGACATATTTTATGTATTCATTTATCTGTGCATGGGCTTTAGGTTTGCTTCTAAGACCTTGAGTATTATGACTAATGCTCAATAAAGGCAAAGACATCTGTATTTGTGTGAGTTAATACTTAGTATTATTCAGAAGTTGATACTACAAATTTAATACAAACCTTACCAAAATTTCAACATCATTTTTTGCCAAAATAGGAAGGTCAATCTTTCAATTAATATGGAATTGCAAAGGTCTACAAATAGACAAAACAATCTTGAAAATATCAAGGTTGTAGAAAAATCACAATTTCTAAATTCAAGCTTACTACAGACCTATAACAATCAAAACAGACAGGCATGTGAAACACAATTGGGTGTTTGGAATAAAACCATACCTCTATGGCCAACTGATTTTTGAAAAGTGTGCCAAATACCAAAAATAAGTAATAATGGTCTCTTCTATAAATGATTCTAGAGCACTGAATTATCCCATATAAAATAATAAAATTGGATCACTCTTCTGGTCACTTCCTCATTGCTGAAACAAAATATCTGACACCTACAAGATAAAGGAGGGAAGGTTTACTCTAACTCATACTTTTTACAGATTTTCTCTATAGTCAGCTGGCTCCAAAACAGGACAGCATGGCAAAGGGGCATGGCAGAGGAAAAACAGTCCATGGCAGGGCAGGGAAAAAGCATCAAACAGCAGGCCTGCTTTCTTTTCTGTCCCTTTATATTCCATTCAGGCTTCAAACCTATTGGGTGGTGCCACCCATACCTAGGATGGGAGGTACCATTATCCATACCCAGGACTAATCTAAATCAGTTTAGTTATCCACACCTTTAACCCATATTCACACAGCCTAGATCCAGCCACCTCAAGAAAACCCCACCTATGAATACATGAGGCTTTGTGGAGACATCGAGATACAAGCCATAACAACTACATCATACTGTATATAAAAATTAAGTCAAAGTGGACGAATAGCCTAAATATAAGATGTGATATTCTTAGAAACAAATATAGGTTGCATATTCTTTTTTTCATTTTGTAGGGGTTTTTGCATTTGTCAAGAGTCTTGGATATAACATCAAAAGAATGAGCAACAAAAGGAAAATAGATTAAATTGGATTTTAGCATACTGAAAACCTTTGCACATTGACATTAATTATCAAGAAAGTAAAAAGCAATCATCAGAATGAAATGTAATGTTTACACATCAAATACCTTATAAAGTTTCAATATATAAAATATATAAACTCAACAGAAAAAAAAACATGGTTTTTAATGGGTGAAAGACTTGAATAGACATTTCTCCTGAGAAAATATTGAAATGGCCAAGAAGCACACAAAAGACACTTAGTTAGCATCACTGGTGATCAGAGAAATGCAAATCAAAATCATAATGATGTATCTCTTCACATTAGGGCAACTATAATCAGAAAAACAGAATATAACAAGGGTTGGCAGGGATTTGGGAGAAACTGGGACCCTTGTACATTGCTAGCAGGAATGTAAAAATAGTGCAGTCACTGTGGAAAGCAGTCTTGCAGTTTCTCAAAGTTAAACATAGAATAATCACATAGGCAGTCAATGCCAGTTGAATTGAAAAGATGATCCAAAAGTACTTCAAAATAAGGTTTCAAACAGAAACTTGAATGTCAATGTTTATTGCAGCACTAATCGCAATCACCCAAAGGTGAAGGCAACACAAATATTCATTTTGAGAAAGGTTTATTATTTAAACTACTCTGTTAATCAGAAATCACAGATTAACTACATTTTACATTGTCAGGAGTCACCCTCCCAGAGTGACTGCATGAGAGATAGCCAAAACAGAAGAGGTGGGTTAATCACAGACCCTCTGAGAAGTCCAACCCGTGGTGAGCTCAGCTTGTGAAGGGCCTGGCAGTCCCACCCTATGTGAAGAAAGGTCAGGGCAGTCTCTTTGGTTCTTTCTGAGAGGGCTGGATTTGAAACTGTCAGCTACTTGGACCCTTTTGCTGCCTACTTCCAGCACAGAACTCAGTGTTCTGTCTGCTTTTCCCATTTGCTAAAGTTATCAGAAATAAGCTTCAGCTTGCACAGTTCCCACATTGTGGTATGTGCAGACAGGAGGCATCTGGGCAAGGAGGGTGCCTCAGGAGCACATAGGATGTAAAGCTAGTGGAAGATGGCAGTGGTGAGCACAAAGAAGAACACAAATGCCAAGAGTTGCTGTCGTCAATATAGCCCTCCAGTAGACACCAGGCCACAGATGGACCACACCCAGTGTAAAGGCAGGGCAGGGCAAGACTCAGTATTCACACAAAAAGTGGAAAAGGAAACAAAATAGCTACTAGTGGTCATCACTATCCCCAGCCTATATCTGGTGGATTCCAACACCACAGACTGTAAAGAAACTAATCTTCACCCCAACACACAGAGGAATCTTCTAGACTCATTTTTTGTTTTCATTGTTTCTATTTTCCTATCTTTTGCTCTTCATTTTTATTCTTTTCCTCTTATTTTTCTGTCTTTTTCTTGTATTTTAAGTTACTTTTACCTAATTCTATCAACTTTCTTTTATTCTTTAATTGGAGTTTATATTTCACTTTTTCTCTCATTCTCATCCTCTTTTTTCTTTTTCAAATTTTACCTCCTTAATTTTCCCTTCCCCCATCCTTGCCATTTTTATTACTATTACTAGTAAGCTGTATTAATTTTTAGCAATTTAGCTTACTCTATGTTATTATTGATTAATTCTTTTCTATCCCTGATGGTCATAATAGTTGTTGCTTTCAGTAGATGTTCATGGAGTGTCAATATTTGATTTTTCTTTGTCTCTACATTAATACTTTGGTCCCCTTTTTGTTGTTAAGGATGATATAGCTTTAGTTATCATTGCTTCTTATGGTACATTGATATCAAGATTGTCTTTGACTATCATTCTTGTTTATTTCTCTCTTATTGTATATGGTGGTATAGTTGTTGCTTTTCATTGTTTTCTACTGAATGCCAAGGTCTGGTTTGTCTGTGTATCAGTGTGGTTTGTTTTCTCCTGTTTGAGTGATGCTTGAGATCAAGTCAGAAGAAAGTTGAAAGGTAAAAGACCCTCAAATATTACACTGAAGAAGTTGAAGAGGGATTTAAACACCAAAATATAACCAAACACAAGCACACATCACAGGAAGACAGAATCTAACTAAAGACATTTCCACAGTAGTGACAGAGTTTCTCTAACCCAACAGATCTTCAGCCCACAGCACAATCATAGAAAACGAGAAAACACGGTAACAAGATGTGTCCAAAAAACCCTCATTTCTCAAAACCTGATCTGGAGCCAGGGATATAGCTCAAAGGCACAAGAGCCTGCCTGGGAAGCTCAAGGTTGTGAGTTTGATTCTAGGTACAAAAAAAAAAAAAGAAAAAGAACAATCTCACAGACACTGGCAAAGAAAAAGATATAAACAAAGAACTCAAAAACCAAATGGTCAAAGTGCTTGAAGAGATCAAATAAAAAACATAGGCAAGCACATAATGTGTTTAACAAACTTAGAAAATTTAATTAAACAGGTAAAGAATTTTACCAGTAAAATGGTTGACGAGTTTAAAGGAGAAACAAAGAATATAGTAATTGAGTTAAACAGTATAAGGACGACATAAGACGTGATTGACCGCTTCAGCAACAGCCATTGTTAATTTCTTTTTACCTTGTCTGAAATTCTGCCTCATTTATATTGTTTTTATGTTGTTTTGTTTATGTCTATGTGTTTGTTAATATGTTTTGGTCCTTTTATCTCTAAAAATAAGATAAAAATTTAAAAAAAGAATTAGAAAGCATGAAGAGAAAGCAAGCAGAAATACATGATATGAAAAAATTCAATGGAAAGCGTGAGTAGCAACTGGATCACTGTGAGGATAGAGTGTCAGAAGACAAACTGGATGTAATAGATCAGAAACTCAGTGGCACCCTCAAGCGACAAGACACCATGCAAGCTGGATACAAGAGCTGCTAGATGGCTCAATGACTGGAAATCTGTGAAGCTCCGATTCCACACCCACTATTCTATTGACACCACGTGTGACTATCTGCATCTCAACTGCATGAGGCTCAAAACCAAGAGACTCTAAAAGTCAGAGCCTGAGAAGAATAATCCTTTAGGCATGTTTCCTAGCATAATCTCTGATGTCTAATAAGCACTCAGTGATTATTTATTGAGCTAAAATGAAAATGATAAATGTCTAAAAAAGAATAATGAAACTATTCTGTGTTGCTACTTTCTACTCACTCTAAAGTTTACCAAAAATTAGCTGCTGGATTTTCCCTCTAGCTAATCCAAGCATGAATGAATCTAAAAGACAGTAGACTTGGAGTACAGCCCCTGCACCAGACGAATGGAAGATACTTGATAATACTTGTCACTGTTATCTTCTCTTATGAACCTAGATTCTTAGTGAGCTCATTGCCCACTTCCTCTGACCCACAGTTCTTCTCTGTCTACCTGAATTCTCTGGCTTAGGTCAGCATAGATTAATTTTCTCCAACATTCATCCTAATTTCCATCCCTGATTCATTTCTTTATGTTTAATTTTTGGTTCTGCTCACCTTTTAATTTCACTATTAGGTCTCAGGCCTACAGGAGGTTTTTATGCTGAGTAAACCTCCATCTCTTAAAAAAAAGAAATTCTGCACAATCAGAATGGGGAGTAAAGAAGGCTCTCAATGTAGTCAGCTGATTTGCCCTCAAAGTGAGCAAGTAGGCTCAATGGCCAACGGGAGAAATGTCACATTGAGAACAACATTATGTATATATACAAAAATGCCCATATTCGTAGGAAACATTTGCTCAACAGATCAAAGAACAGTCACCCAAGCAATAAACACCAGATTTTTATCTTTCAAATGATTTGTTTGAAAACTACTCAAAAAGTCCAAACAGGGAGGCTTATGATCTAAAGTATGCTACACACATACACAGTTATATAGAACATAAGTGTGGAAGCAAAAGAAGATAATTTCTATTAATTGCTGTAGAGTGATAGCCAGAAGATACTATAACGCATTTTTTAGAGGAAAAAGTGAAATAGGTAGAAGAACTAGGATGAGAGAAAGGAGAAAAAGAAAGAAAGGTAAAAGTAAGGGGAAAAAATACATAATATGGATAGCTGGGATAATTGTACTGCTGATGCCTGGTGGTTTATTGAAAGGAATACTTAATGTTTATTTTTTTTTACTAATTTTGCAAGCTTATATCTGGTGATCTGAACAACTAATTTGAGGACAACAATATGCAGTATAACAACCCTTGATAACTTCCTACCATCTTGTTTGGTGAAGCTTTTTATCATTTCTAGTATGTTTTATTATTTTTTATTCTCTTTAATGGTTTCCTCAATCTCGCATTCTTATACCTGGTAATCTGAGCAACTTCATTGAAGATAACAATATGTAGTATAACAACCACTGTTATTTTTTATCATTTTGTTTTGAAACCCTGTATTATTTTTTATTGTTTTTGCTTTTTTTTGCCTATGTTGTTGTTATTTTGTTATTCTTTATTCTCCTTATAATACATAGATAATAGATAGATAGATGATGGACACATACATATGCTACCTTACAATAAGAAATAAACAGAAATAATAAAATACGTCTATGTGTTTTCATCATCAACAAGAATAAACAAGAAATCCCTGATGTTGGTTATCTACAAAAGTTTGGGAGGAATAAGGCAACAGGGTGTAAGAGGAAAGATGCTTTTTGTTTAATTTTTACTTTTAGGCTCAGAAGTGTCTGTGTCATTAAAAATGGAGAAAGACAATACAAATATTCCAGATATGACAACTAAACAAAATGCCTGCAGTGCCAAATCCTGGGTGATTACTGTTCTTTCTGGGTAAAACTGCAATAAAAATTATTGGGTCAATCGATAAAATCAAGATATGGAGAAAGATAAAACATTGTATTGATACATGTAGATACAGATAAAGTTATAAAGGTATTTAAAGAGAGAAAGCAAGTAATGCTAGGTGAATAGGCAAAGTGTCTTTGATCACTCTGGACAATTCTTGTGCTTGCTTTTCTAAAGTTTAACATTATTTTCAAAGAAGTTAAAAGAGAACTAAAGAGAGGGAAATCTGTGAGAACTTTGTTCCTTTTTTGTGTGTTATTGGCACTAGTCCATAATATGCACTTTTAGAATAATAAAAATAGACCACTTGGTATGCATCTTGTATGTGCCACACCCTAGACTAGTGATTTTTCACACTTCTATTTGTACTCAACCATATTAAGCAGGCTTTCTCCTTTCTGTGCTATTTTCTACTCCAATGTTAATATTATATAGAATGACCAGAACAGATGCTTTAAACCACTATATTATTTTTATTTTCACATTAAAACCTTGATTCTCATCACAGATACTGTATATAGATGTGGCTCCAAACTACTGAAGAAATGGCAACCCATTAGCTGATTACTGATGACAAATAACAGTAGGTAACAATAGACATAGGGTATGGTTTTCCCTTTCTGCCATGCCACAATTCTAAACCTACAACAAACTCTATTTAAAAAACAAACCTTAATTAAGACCACATACACTTAAAATTCAGGGTTACAGGGCTTTCTATTCATGGTTTTCTCTCTCTAATCCCAGGAAGTTATTAGAAACTGTACCAGTAGTACCTTACATTTAGTCATTCTGCTGCACTAAAATATTTCCTTTCAAAGAATTGGAGGTTTCATTCTACCTCTGCCTAGAAAACTGCAAATGAAGTTTTCCATTGAAAAACTCAACATGAAAGGTACCTGGATAAATGTGTGTTGCTTACATGGGACATAACTTAATAGTTATTTCTTTAAGAACCTCTAAGACCATTACCTACTTCCATATTTACCTTTTAAGTAGGATCTAGGAGTATCAGTTTAAAAGCAAAGCAAAAAAATGTAACAACTCTAATAAATACTTCTACTTCCTTGGTTTTGGAATTTAAATGAATTTGCTCCACTTTAATATAGCTTTTAAATAACTGATTTTGTGATGTAACACTTATTTAGCCAATTGTATGATTCATTATTTGACCACATCATTGTCACTCAGTAATGAGTGAAGGATATAAAAATGAAAAGTCTGGTTTCAAAAACATTTTATTTTATTAACAATATAGATTTTATTCTCTGAACCCATGACACAGAAACCTTCGTGTAAAATGTACTGTGAAATACTAAACATTAGTATTCCACCTACCACTAGGTTATGCAGTCATCTTGCTGGATAAGAACTTTTCTTGTTTAAAGATGAGGGTGCTGGGGCACAAAGAGGGACGGTGACATCTGGGTCATCCAAGGAGATGGCATCAGAGTTAATCATCAACAGTCACTGTCATGCAGGTGTGAGCTCCTCTGCTTTTGATACCAATTCAAAACTCTCTGAGAAGAGAACTCATACTGACTGTCCATCATGTGAGGTCTTCTGAGGTCTTTGGGAAACAGTATTTTCCATTACTTTATTATATTTTTGGCTCTAGAATATTCTATACTTTTTTCTCATTAATTCCCTTTTATTACAGATAATGTTATTTAGGCCTATTATTGAATTATCTTTTTATTAGTGTTTCCAGTACACACATTTTACAGTCATCTTGGGGACTGGGTACATGTACATAATACCGCTTGGTTCTTTTTCTAATCCTTTCCCCTTCCTTCCTCCCTTCCTCCTCCTCTAATTTCCCTATCCAATTTTCAATCTTGTTGATATTATTAATCATAGTTCATGTTATGGGATATAACGTTTACATTCACTGAGGTTATTAAGTTTCTTACATGACATATCTTTATTCTACTTATTTCCTCTTTCTTCTCCTCCTAACACCTCACCCTTGCTCCCTTGAACCCCTTCACTATTGCAAAAGCTCCATTCCCTAGTCCCATTCTATACTTCCTTTATTATTATTTGCTTGTACTTTGCCTCACTCAAATGAGAAATATTATATAGTATTTAAGCTTGTATGTCTAGTTTGTCTCATTCAGCATTATATGTTCCAGGTTCATCCATTTTCCTACAAATGTCTCAAATCTGTCATTGTTTAGAGCAGAGCAGTATTCCATCATATGTAAATGCTATATCACGTTTTCTTACCCAGTCATCCATTGATGGATATGCAGACTTCTTCCAAGATTTAGCTGCTGTGAATTGTGATGCTATAAACACTGGTATGCATGTATGACTGTAGTTTGATGTTAAGCCTTTTGGAGAAGATACTTTGAAGGGGAGATAACTGGGTCATATGGAACTTCTAATTTCAGTTCTTTGAGAAATCTCCATGCTGATTTCCATAGTGGCTGTACTCATTTATATTCCCACCAACAATGAAGGAGGGTTCCTTTTTCACCACGACCATGCCAGCTTTTCATATTGTTTGCTAAGGCAGGCTCACTACTTGAGTCTTAAATGAGATGCTCTAATAGACACAGCCTCTAATTCGTTCTAAGCCAGTGACAAGACCCTGCTCAGGTCTTAATTCCACCACAGAGCTTTCCAAGAACCTCACACTTTTTCTTCTCAGTGGATGTTGCTCAGTGCGAGGTTGGTGGAAGAATAAGTGACAAATAAATAAAATGTCTGAGGAAAATTACCAAAGAGAATCTATTCATCTTCCTAATCCAAACAGTCCGTGTTTCTGGTTTGTCTCCTCCTATCCTATCTATCTGCAGGGACAACTGCTGGGAACAGAGCTTTGTGTATGTGACCATGACCCCTCCTCTGGGAGGCTGCCAAAGCTTCCAGGTGATGTCCATTTGTAGAAGCCACCTCCATCCCACTGAACCACAGATTTACCTGCAGGCTAAGAGACACTGGAGCATCCCAGGAAAGTAAATAAACTAAAGACCTCACAACAGGAGCTGGTCTCACCCTGCTTCCAGTACAGCTTTCAGCCTCCCTTCATTTTCTCTATTTACTCTTCTAGGTATGTTTTCTGTCTTTCCTAAAGAATTCTTCCCAGTCTTGGACTAGTTGCTCTCCATTTATAGCTAAGTGCATTCCTCCAATATGCAAGACTCAACTGAGATTCTTTTGGAACTCTTCAGAAATTGCCATTTTCCTCACTTCTTCTGAAAAATTAGAAAGAGACAATGCCTTTCCTTTCTCCCATAAAATTTGGTGCCTGCACATTTGGCTCATAATTTCTCTATGGTCTATGATTTGACCAAACTTTTAAGGCTGTGCACAGAAGATTGAGAAGGAATCTTATATCCCTCCAACCCCTTTTTGCTCAAAACATCAGACATGCTTCTCCACAGTGCTTCCTGACTCAATACTGCACATTCTTCAAGAGGATTATAAAGGATGCTCCATCTCCTGTTCAGAGAGCACCATGTGGAAGCCATTGTACAACTCCACTTCAACTTCAGCTGTGGTAGAGCCTGTTTCATCCCTGGGACTCACACCCTCCATGTCTGACACACCTGATCAACTCACCCAAACCCCACTTTTCCTTGATGGTTCAAATTGGATGACAGGTCATAAGTTATAGACAGCAAAGTCTTCCCTCTGCTCCCACTGCACCTTAGCATTCCTTATACCTTGTTCTAACTGGACAGTGTCTCTTCCTAACAACTGTTGCACCTGGAACCCTCTCAACTGGGACCTGTGTTTCTCTCACACCCATGTCCATGGGCTTCATAGTTGCTACTGCATCATGTTCTCAATTTATTTCCTAGGACTCCACCCACACCCCTCAACCCCTCTAAAATACATTCTATCAGACCCGGTCTCTTCTGGCACTGGCCACCTCTTCTCTTCCTGTCACTTTTTATATATTCAAGGTTCTGGCACTGGATCATTGTCTCTCTACAATCACTCCTATCACAAGTCTTGGTAACTTCAAAATTCTTGACCAGTCCATAGTAGAGGAAATATCGTCATGCACTGTGGAAAGTAAGAGCAAGAATTGTTTCATGAGAATTTGTTTTAATTATATACATGTGTACTGGGTAAGATAAGATAGGTCTCCCTTGTGATGAGTTGTGGTCAAAAAACATTTGAAAGTACTGCAAACGTATGTGTTACCAATAATTGCACCACATTCAGTGTTCCCATTTCAAGAATCCCACATTCTAACCATTATCTTTATATTCCTGCTCTCTCTCTCTCTCTCTCTAATATGCCAGCCCCAATAATTTTTCAAATGCACCAAGCTTTCCAATCCCTCATCCTACTCTTTCCATAGTTTCCTCATCCCTGGAGCTCACTTTCCTCTTTGCCTGGCTGGCAGCCCATGGTCTATCATCACAGCTACTCTCTCCATGCTGAGATCTTCAAGGACAAAAATCATATCCTGATTTTTCATCCCTGGCATCAACACTGTACCTAACACAAAAGAGGTGTTGAGAACATCTTCAATTTGCAAGGCTGTTAAATTTACACAGCTGGCTCCTACTGAGCAGTGGACAAAAGCCTCTATCATTTGTGTTTAATTCTATTTACCACTGACCCACACACCATTCAGTTGTCTTCATTATTACACCTCTCATTTCTACTTTATAGAGTCTTATTACCATAGTTTAATTCAATAAAATCAGGATGGCCAAGAAAGTTGTCCTCAATATTCTACTATGCCATGAGGAAATTTCCAGAGAGCATTTTCAGATATAGCTCTCCTATTATAAATCTAGACTGAAGGAAAAGCCTCAAAATCTGTCAAAAGATTAATAAGTTTTTATATACAGTTCAAAGCTGTCAGGTGTAGTTCATTAGAATAATAAATCTATTAAATCTTGGAAAGATTAACATCTCATTATCTCACTCCTGTTTAAGAATGAAGGTTTTATTATCACAATGACTTTAAATAACTCTTGGCATGTAATGCAATCTCTCCAGCTCATCACCCAGGCCCCACAGTTTAGGCGCTGATATAATTGTTTTTAAGATGGACATTATCCTTTAAGGGAGAATTAGAATGTCAGGCTGGGAGAGGTTAATGGAAGGCTTTGTTTTAAAAGACTCTTCACATTTGATTCACTTATAGTTTTATACCTTTCTTCCCTAAATGTCTTTACTATCACATTTGGCATTTAATCATTTAGAGCTCAAACCAAGATGTAGACTGCAGCAGTGAAAAAGAACACCAGATTCAGAGTCTATACACCCCAGCATGGAGGGCTGTATCCCCCTCCCCTGTTGACTAAGTCAATTTCCTGCTTGAAATTTTCCTTTTCTTTATTCAAAGCTGAGCATGAGGTGTAGGTATGTAGCATACATTGGATCTATAAGCCTTTCTCAATCCGTGTAGTGCAGCAATTATTCTGCATGCCCTCATTAAACTTAAAACCTTAAAATCAGATAAAATTTTACTTTTGCATCTATTGCACTTTCTTACAATGTTTTTTCACTCATTTTAGTGCCTGGCACCTAACAGGTTCTCAAACACCCACAGCAGATTCTCAAAAAATGTTTGCTAAATTAATAACAAAGAATATGACTCTCCTATTTGACTCTGGTATGGTGTATGGGCTTAATTCATGCATTGATTTCATGGAAGGATTTGGGCTAAAGTTTTTATTCCTATTTCAGTTGAAAAGTCTTTAGTCTAAGGTAGCTCATTAACTCAACCCAGGCCTGCTATGGTTTGAAAGACTCATGCTGAAATTTAATTGCTATGTGACAATAGTAACAGGTGGAACCTTCAAGAGGTAACTAAGTCATAAGACCTCTGCTTTATGATACTGCTATTTCAGGAAGGCATTAATTATTATGAAAGTGGGTTTCTGATAAGAAGACAAATTTTGTTCCCATCATCTCTCTCAAGCTCTCTTATCTTTCTACCTCCTACCATGACACGTTGCAGTATGAGGCCCTCATCAGATACTGGTACCATTGTTTTGCACTTCTTAGTTCCAGAACCAGGACACAAATAAACTTCTATTGTTTATAAATTACTCAGCCATTGGCATCCTGTGATAGCTATAGAAAGAAGACTAAGGCAAGCTCTTAGAGGTAAAACAAGTGAAAGCTCAGATTTGAATATGGGTCTGCCCAGCTCCAAGCACTCATCCATCCATTACACCAGCCTGCCTGCTTGTGAGTCCCAAGGTCTCCTTGGTGTCATCAGTGGCTGCATAAACATTACTGCTTAACTGCTAGGCTTTCTCACCAACCCAGTGGAATGTATTCAAGAGCACCAGTTAGCAATGTAAAATGAGTCAAAATCTCAACTGAGATTGCTGCTGCCTCTCTTTCCCAGGACAGCTGACTAGTGACTACAAATCCTTCCTAAAGACATCTCGGAATGTCCTTTTAAGAAGTGAGTGCTTACTCTTTCACTCAGAATATGTTCACAACATAGATAAGAAACTATTTAAAAAATGAAGACAGACTCTTTGTGCACAGTGACATCATCCTGTCATGGTTCCCTCCCCCAAGCATCAAGAACAGAGCAGTTAATGGCCTTTCTAATGATTTCTCTGGATCCCAGAGATGGGCTGCTCAATCAATGTTATAGAAACCAGCATGGCCATTACACGTTTATTAAAAAGATAACATCATTTCATTTTACCTTGTCAGGTAATTTTATATCTAACACAAAGAGAGTGTCTAAACAATAACAAACAGCTGGAGAAGAGAAAAATGGTCAAATCATTCCATTGTGGAGCATCCTAATGACAAAGCCAATCTCCAAAACAGATTGTAGACTTCACTTGAGAAGATGCTGCTCACTCAACTGAATGATTTTCTTTCTTTGTTTCATTTTGTTCAGAGGTGATGATAAAAGCCTCATCAATTCATCCCCCACCGAACTCTCTCCATCCATACCATATAGACTTGCACAACACAAGCTGTGCATAGATGCCTGGCCCTCAAAAATAATACAGTTTTCTTTAGGTTGGCTTCTTTGAACTCAAAGTCTTCATTCAATTTGAGCTTTGGTTAAACTTTTGTAATGCTTGTGTGTATCTTCATGAGTTTGGGTGTTGAGTATTAATCAAGACATTTTGCAGAGTTTTGCTCCCTACCTCCAAATGATAAGCATATCCAAATGCAATCTTCCAACCATGACCTCCAGGCAACTTCAGCCAGCTAGGCTTAGAGTAGTGAAACAGAGTGTATTTCTGCATGACAACCTCATTCTTTTTCAATTTCAAATGATTTGTGATGAGTCCTTGTCTATATTACAAGTTGTTTCTTCCCAAATGAAACTGTCTGCTGGCAAAAGTTTAAAAAATTGAATGAGATACTTTAGGTAATGCAAAAACTTGACCTTAACAGTATTTATTTTTCTTTATTTTTATCAAAAAATTTTTATATTAATTAGTTTTATTTTTAATCTAAGTGTATTTAAAATTAATACAGAGCTTCTAACTAAAGGCAGTGAATTGAAATAAAGCATTTTTCTCTAATTTCTCTAGGAAGAAGAGAAAACTATAAAAGAATAAGAATGAAAACTGAAGAAAGATCTCTATCTCTGCTAACATATGTGTAAAGAGTTCAATTATAAACATATAAAATCAGCTACTAAAAAGAAAGTAGCATTCTCTTTATTTTTCTCAAGTAACTTGCCCTTTCATAAAGTGATGCAAAAATAATCTATATAGCTGGAAAATATTCATGTGAAAATATGCTGCACATGGTAAATTATCAAGAAATGCAAAGTGAATTAATACTGAAATACCAGTGCACATCTATTAGAGTGGCTAAAATCTATAACACTGACAGCAGCAAGTGTGGGTGAGACTATGGAGCAACTGCAGCTCATTTGTTGCCAGTGGGAATGCAAAATGGTGGGGCCACTTTGAAACACAACTTGACAGTTTCTTTAAAATTAAACACAGTTTTATCATATGATCCAGAAATCATAACTCTTGATATTTACCAAAAAGATGACAAGATTTGTGTGACATGAAAGCCTGTATAAATATGCTTATGGTAGCTTTATTCATATTTGTCTAAATTTGTAAGAAATCAAGATATCACTAAGTAGACAAATGGATAAATTGCATTCTATCCAGACTAGTGAACATTCCTTACAGCTAAAAAGAAATGAGCAATTAAGCTATGAAGAGACAAATGGGAAAGTTAGGTGGATTTTGCTACATGAAAGAAGCCAATCTGATTGGTTATGATGACAAAAAGTTTATCTCTATGACTCTAATTCTATAACATTCTAGAAAATGCAAAACTGTGAACACAGGCAAAAGTTCAACAGTTTTCAGGACCTGTGGGAAAGGAAGAATGAATACAGAGCCCATAGGATGTTTTGAGGATAGTGAAACTACCTTGCATGAAACTATAATAGTAGAAAAATGTAATTATCCAGAGGTGATAGTGGACTCTGGGTAATAATAATGTCTCAATCCAGACTGATCAATTTCTAACAAGTCTATTGTTCTGCTGGGAGACGTTGATAGATGGAGTCTGTGCTTGTGTGGGAAGAAGAGGGCACAAGAAGAATCTCAGCCTTCTGGGCTATGATGCAGATTAAAGCCATACCCAATTGCATGTGTATAAAAACCATGGCACAAGCTTATGAGGTGATTGGGAGATGGGGGGAACTATAAGTGAGGCCTAAATAAAGAAAATGTATTTATACACAATAGAAAATATGATATTGATACACTACTCTGCCATAAGGAAAGATAAACTTGAGGCATCTGTAGGTAACTGAATACACCTTGAAATTATAATTTTAAGTGAAATAAGTCAGACTCATAAGTTTATATATAGCATAGTTTATCTTACATAAGAGACCCAAAGTATAAATAAAGGGAAAATAAAGAATAGATAATAGGAAATAGAGAAATATTTTTGAAAAGAGTCTGTCATACATTAAATAAGGCATAGAGAACTCCAACTAGCCATATTGAAAATAAATCTACACCCCGACACATAATAATCAAGACCCCAGAAATTCAGCAAAAGAATAGGATATTAAAAGCTTTTAGAGAACCAAAACAGAAAACCAATGAAGGAAAACTCATTAGAATCACAGGAGATTTCCCACCACAAGTCAACAAGTCAAGACAAGCTTAGAGTGAAGTATCTCAAGTCCTGAAAAAAACAACTTCCAAATCACACTGATATGCCCTACAAAAAAATCTTTCAAAATTAATGGAGAAATAAAAGACTTTTACAACAAAGAACAAGCAAAGAAATTCATGACCACTAAACGAACTCTACACAGAGCATAGAAAGATATTCTAGAAATAGATAAGAATGATCACAATTCCAAGAACAGCAATAGAAAGGAACAATCAAGCATGGCAAGCAATTTAACAGAAGGGGATAGTACGGAACCAACAGTGGGAAAATAACATGATAAATGTAAGCCAATACATATCAGTAATAACCATTAATGTACATGGCCTCGATTCAGCAGTCAAAAGAAACAGACTGACAGAGTGGATTAAGGAACAAAATCCAACAATATGCTGTATACAAGAAACACATTTAACTCAAAAGGAAATTCACACACTGAAAGTCAGAGGATGGAAAACAATACTCTGTGCAACAGGAACTCAGAAAAAAGCAAGGGTAGCTATTCTGTTTGCAGACAATATGATCTTCAAACCAAGAACAACCAAGACAGATAAAGAAGTTCACTACATACTTGTTGGGAAAAACTGCAAGAGGAAGAGATGACAATAATAAATATCTATGCACCAAATATAGGAGCACCCAACTATATAAGACAAATTTTAACAGATATAAAAAAATCAAATAAGCAATACCACAATCATAACAGGGGATTTTAATACACTATTGTCACAAATAGATGAAGTAGACAAAATCAGCAGAGAAATAACAGAACTAAACCAAACTTGTGAACAAATGGACTTGGTAGACCTTTACAGAGTGTTTCACCCAACAAGAGCAGAATACATATTCTTCTCAACTGCACATAGAACATCCTTAAGTAAATGTATAGAAACTGAAATTATCCCATGCATACTAACACACCATAGTGCAATGAAATTGGGAATTATTAACAAAAGGAATTGCAAAAACTCCATAAGCACATGGAAATTAAATAGCACTCTCCTGAACAACCAATGGGTCACAGATGAAATTAAAGAAGACATTAAACAATATTTACAATAAAACAAAAAGTCAGATACACCTTACTGGAACCTGTAGCACAAAATGAAAGCAGACCTAACAGGGAAATTTATAGTGGTGAATTCTCACATCAGGAAAACAGAACAAGTACAAATAAATAACCTTACACTGCACCTCAAACTTCTAGAAAAAAA
>NW_004955459.1:7786312-7787961 GCF_000276665.1 Chinchilla lanigera
TGGAAATCAGTGTGGAATTTCCTCAAAAAACTAGGATTAGAGGTCCCATACAACCAAAGTATGCCCCTTCTAGGTATTTTTCCAGAAAAACTGAATCATCATACCACAGCAATATATGTGCAACTATGTTTATAGCAACACAATTTGTAATAGATAAATCTTGAAAGCAATCCAAATGTCCTTCAACTGAGAAATGAATAAAAAAGATGTGGTATTTTTATACAATGGAGTATTACTCAGCTGTAAAGAAAGATAAACTCACAGCTTTTATAGGTAAATGGATACTACTAGGGACTATACTCATAAGTGAAATGAATCAGATCCACATGTGTAAACATTTTATTGTCTTGCTAGTGTAAGAACCTGAAAGAGTAAATAAAATCTGAAAGTGCAATAGATATTGCAAAAGGGAATAAAACCACTCAAAAGGAAAGTAACAACTGGGATGAAGGAAAGGGGAAAGGAAAGAAGGAAAGGAAAATATATCTATACACAAGATAGCTAAGATAATTGTACTACTAATTTCTATTGGTTTATTGAAAGCAACAGTTAATGCTTAATGTTTTAATCACATTTGCATGCTTCTACCTGGCAATTTGAACAGCTACTTTGAAGACAATAATATGCAATATAGCAACCATTGTTGAAGTCCTATCACCTTATTTTTTGAAATTCTGTATTATTTCTAATGTTTTTATTATTTTTTATTCTCTTTGAAATAGAAAATATAAATATTTTTCAAATGGGAAAGGAAACAAGAGATAGAGGGGAGCAGTCAAGGGAGGGAAAAAGGATTTTTAAAAAGGAGACTAGAAGAAAAAATGGAAATAGAGCATTTTCAAAGAGAAAGAGGATCAAGAATTGGAGTGAGCAGGAAAAATGGAGGGGAAAAATGTGATGCATTTTGTGCATGTAGGATCTCCCCACTATAGATGTAATTACTATGTACTAACTAGCTAATTTTAAAAAATATATACTTAGGAAAAAAAAGTGAGGCCTTAATGACAAGAAATTAGGTCACTGGGAGTGTGCCCTGGCAGGAGATATTTGGACCCTCGCTACTTTCTTTCTCTCCCCTTGTTTCCTGGCTGCCATGAGATACATTGTTTCCTCTACCAGTTCTTCCCACCAAGACAATGCCTTACCACACAGCCAGAGGTGAAGGGACCAAGCAGCCATTATCTGAAACCTCTGAAACTGTAGGCAGAACAAAGGCTTCCTTTTTGAAGTTTACTTGTTTCAGACATTTTTATAGTAACAGAAAACTAACTTTCTCATTCTTAATTTTGCCATGTACTAAAAGTGCCTCTTTAAATATTTTTAAAGAAACCATCACTCTTTTTCTCTAACAATTACATTCTCAGCCATCTAAGTGGTGGAAAATTAATTTCAGTAGATTCTGGATTTACTCAGGCTTTCCCTAAGATTACACTCATGTTCCAAGTCTGTGTAGCACTAAGGAGATGAGAGTCGGGACCTTTTAGGAAGATTTAGAGGAAGGAAAACAAGAGAAGCATCTGGAATTGGATTTACCTATTGTCTTAGTTACTTTTCTGTCTTTGCTGAAACAAAATACTGTAGGGGACAATGAATCTTAGCATATTATTTTAGATAAAATAGTTTTGGTAAAAGCCTACATGGTGCCTTGG
>NW_004955459.1:7788061-7789252 GCF_000276665.1 Chinchilla lanigera
ATCCTATAAAAATTCAGAAGATCATCAATACTCACTTTGAAAATCTTTATTCTCATAGGATGGAAAACACAGAATAAATAGACAGATTCTTAGATACATATGAATTAACAAAGCTGAATCAAGAAGATATAAAAATCCTAAATAACCCAATATCAGTCAATGAAATTGAAAACATAATAAAAAACTCATCAACAAAGAAAATCCCAGGTCCTGATGGATTTATAGCTGAATTTTACAAGAAATTTAAAGATTTAATGCCAATTATTCTCAAACTCTGTAATGAAGTAGAAAAGGAAGCAATTCTCCCTAACTCATTAATGGAGGCAAGTCTTATCTGATACCACAACTAGAGAAAAACCCAACCAAAAAAGAACTAAAGGCCAATCTCTCTAAAGAACATAGGTGAAAATTCTCCACAAAATACTAGTAAATAGAGTGCAGCAAATCATCAAGAAGGTTAAACACCATGACCAAGTGGGATTTATCCCAGGAATACAGGGATGGTTCAATACACACAAATTAATAAATGTAATACACCATATTAATGGAGCCAAAGACAAGAATCACATGATCATCTTAATAGATGCAGAAAAGGCTTTTGAAGTCCAACATTCATTCATGATAAAAACCCTACAGAAAAATGGAATAGACAGATTTTACCTCAACCTGATAAAAACCATCTATGAAAACCAACAGCCAACATCATACTAAATGGACAAAAACTAAAAGCTTTTGCTTTAAAATCAGGAAAAAGACAAGGGTGTTCACTGTTACCACTCCTATTCAACATAGTTCTGGAAACAGTAACCAGAGTAATTAGACAAGAGAGAGAAATAAAAGGAATAAGGATAGGAAAGGAAGAGGTGAAATTATCATTCTTCACAGATGACAAGATACTCTACATGAAAGACCCTAAAAACTCCACTGAAATACTCCTAGAATTACTAAACAAATTCAGTAGTATAGCCGGATACAAAGTCAACACTCAAAATCAATAGCATTCCTATACACAAACAATAAACACACCAAAAGATAAATTAGGGAAACCACACCTTTCACAATAGCATTCAGAAAAATGAAACATGCAGGAATCAATCTAACAAAAGAAGTAAAAGATCTATACAGTCAAAATTACAGTATTCCTAAAACAGTGATTGAAGAAGATATCAGATGATAGAAAGATATTCCTTG
>NW_004955459.1:7789352-7827169 GCF_000276665.1 Chinchilla lanigera
CATTGTAACCATAAAGGAAATGTATGGTTATCTAAAGGGGGACATATAGAACAGAGTACAGAAAGTATATATCATTGTGGTTAGGCTCATGACCGGAGCCTGACAAGGTTACATGGCACAAGGAAAACATGTGGCCAGGGCTACAACATTCCTTTCTGTTACCATGGAAACCAAAAATGTATATAACCTAGGAACAAAGACAGGTCCACTCCTACTTCCCAGACTTGCAAGTCGGGATGAGAGGTGACCGGTCTAAATTAAAACTTTGTCTGTTCTCTTTGGTCTCTTGTGGAATACAGCCCGAATTTTTGCAGTAACAATACCTGACACCCAAGTTAGGGAAGGAAAGATTTATTTGGCTTACAATTTGTAGAGGTTTCAGTACATAATCAGATGGTTCCAAGGCAGGGTGACATGGCAGAGGGGCAACCACTCATGGCAGAAGAAGACAGCAAAAGCAACAAGAGTGAAAGAGGAGAGCAAGCCTCATTTCCTCTTTTATATTGTATGCAGGCCACCTGACCTAAAGTGAGTGTAACACTCATACCACTAATCCTAGCAACAGACAATGAACCAATCACAAACTCTAGATTCAGCTACCTATGAAAAGCCTGCTCCCACCTTGAGCACATCAGGTTTTTGGGGACATCCAGACATGAACCATAACACCCATCCACAAAGGAAATTACTATGCCATGCTTCATAGGTTTGCAACCATCAGTACACACACAGAACACTGCTGCGGTGGCCTAGAGCCCATTCACACACCCCTTTAGTGCTCTCTGACACTTTCCTGTGAGATCTCAGGACGTAGTCATCCTTCTGCTGTTTATAGGCCATGTGGCTGTCAGCTTGGCTATTGATGAAACATACCAGGCAGCACACTGCTGAGTAAGCCACTTTCCACAGCTTTAATGTGTACAATGGCTGTGCACCCCTCTGCTCCTTAGTCCCCTGAAGTTCTGTGCATCTTGATGCCTACTCAGGACTCTGGTGAAGAAGTAGGGCATAGAGCCTCTAGGTTTGTCTCTGAGTTGGACAAACCACTTCTTCTTATCCACTACTCTCTACCTCATCTGGTCCAGACTCATGAGGAAGTGTTTTCCAGTCTGCAGAGAGGGTGGGGTACCCTTTCTGCTTTGCTCAACAACTTCCTTCAGTGCTATGGACTTTCAGAATACAGAAGCCAAAATCTTTCAAATAGAGCTATATAAATTCTATAAGATGCAAATGATTTGAATAACACAATACACAGAGTATAAAATATGTCTTTCAACCTTCATCCATATTATAATACATATCCATACTTTATTTCCTTTTAAGACTGAATTATATTCTTTTGTATGGATATAACCACAGTCTTATTTGCCCATTTATCATTTGATGAAAATTTGGGTTGTTTCTCCTTTCCCTATCTTGAATACTGCTGTGATGAACATTTTCGTGTAAGTTTGTTTGAGAAGTTTTCAATCTTTTTATGTATATGCCCAGGAATGCCACTAAATTATACATTTTAAAATGGTTAAATGATACACTTTATACAATGAATATTTTACCACAATTTTAAAAATAGAGATATGCAATATGCATTTGGATATAAAATATATTATGTATATAATAGAATGTCTAATATATTTATATATTAAAATGATGTAAAGCTTTATAAAGTATATAACATATATACACAGTTAAACAACTCCCCAAACCACTGTAACCCCAACCTATGTCTATGAAATATAACAACTTGATGAAATTATGAAAGGACATTGAAAATACTTATATTGATTCCACTTTTGGAAGGAAGCAAGAAGACAGTTAATTTGTTGATTAGCTCATTCCTCATACCAAGGACTCGGTAGGAGCTATTAAATACTGAAAACCAAGATGTAGAAGTTTGAGTATATCACTTACAGATAATATGCATAGCATTGAGGCTAGGTCACCGTGTCAGGGTTACTGCCACAGAGGAACAGGGTGGAAGGTGGAAAGTGGGGTGGGATTCCCCTAGGAGGTAAAAAACATAGGTCATGGAATAGCAAAAATAATTCTGGGCAGCAAAGGCAAGTCAGGGGGCATCACAATCCCTGACTTGAAATTATACCACAAAGCTACTGTTATAAAATCAGCCTGGTATTGGCAATAAAACAGACCTGAGGATCCGTGGAACAGAATGGAAGATGCAGACAAAACTCCAAACACATTCAACCACCTTAGCTTCAACTAAAGGGCCAAACATGTTCACTGGAAGAAAGATAGCCTCTTTAATAAATGGTGTTGGAAAATTGGCTTTCCACAAGCTAAAGACACAAACTAGATGCAAGTCTATCACCATGCACTAAATAAAAGTCAAAATAGATTAAAGATCTAAATATTAAAACAGAAACACTAAATCTACTGAAACAGAAAGTAGGTAGAAATCTTGAAGACTTAGGCAGAAATTTCATGACTCAAAACTCATACTGCACGGGAAGAATCTACTACAAAGAATCAACAAATGGGATCTCACCTTATTAAAAGCTTTTGCACAACAAAAGTAATTACCAGCAGAGTAAAAAGATAACCCATAGAGTGGGAAAAATTTTAGCCAACTGTCCCTCAAACAAAGGATGTCTATCTAGAACATATGAAGAATTGAAAAAATCAGATCCTCAAATTCAAAGACACAGTCTATAAATGGGCATCTGAGATGAATATTCACTTCTCAGATGAAGAAATACAAAAGGCAAATAAATATAAGAAAAATGTTCAACATCAGTACTCATTCAAAATATGCAAATTAAAACAACACAGATTCCATCTCACTCCAGAAAGAATACCTATCATGATAAATCAAACACTAATAAATGCTGGTAGGGCTTTGGGGAAAGGGGAACCCTTCTCTACTGTTGGTGAGAGTATATGCTGGTGTAACACTGAAAATCAAAGTGGAGATTCTTTTAAAAAGTAGAATTAGAGGTCCTTTTTGACCCAGCTATTCCCCTTCTGGGTTTCTTCCCAGAAGAATTAATAACATCATACCACAGTGATATATGTGCACTCAGAATATTTAGCTATTACAAATTGCGCTGCTCTTTATAGCAGCGCAATTTGTAATAGCTAAATCTTGGAAACAACCCAAATGCCCATCAACTGACAAATAGATAAAAAAAGAAGGATAAACTCAAGACTTTTATAGGTAAATGGATGCAACTTGAGACCATATTCATAAGTGAAATAAATCAGACCTACATTTGTAAACATCTTATTTTGTCACTAGAGTAAGAAGCTGAATGAGGAAATGAGATCCAAACATACAATAGGCATTGTGAATTGGAATGAAAATGCTCTAAAGGAAAGAGAAACTGTTATGGAGGAAAGGAGAAAGGAAGGGAAAAGGAAAAAAAAAAAAAATATATATATATATATGATAGTTACAATGTTATACTGCTACTTTCTCTCAGTTCACTGAAAAGAAAGGTTTGTGCTAATATTTTTTGGATAATATTTCATGCCTATATTTTGTACTCTGAGTAACTACTTTGAAGATAACAATGCACAATGTATTAATTATTGTTACTCTCCTATTATCTTGTTTTAAAATTCTGGTTTTTTTCTATTTAAAATAAGAAAAATTTAAAAAACAAAAGAAACAGGTCAAAGGTCAGAGATCAAAGAAGAAAATGGCAGAGAAAGGAAATACATATTCACTGATTATTTCATCTGGTACATCAATTAATATAGCAGAGTTTCATAGGTCAAAGAATATAGGGTTAACTATATTACTACAGTAATTAGAAAAATATTTACAACAAACCAGTAATAGTATTGAACTGTAAACAAAGTATTAAACTGAAAACAAAGCATAAACTTCCAAGCTTTCAAAAAGAATGAAAGTGCATGCACAAAGCAAAGAAAATGCAAAATTTGTACCAAAACCCAGAAGACACACTAACAATACATGCTAGAAAGGATGACCTCATCAAGTATCACTGTCCTATTCATAAGTGTCAACAGGGTGAACTCATTTAAAAAATATTTTTCAGATTTCATACATTATAAACTATATACCCACAATATAAAGAAGAAATGCACATTGAAGACTCAGAGATTTTGAAAGAAAAACAACAGGTAATGATACAGAGTACAAATGAGTGAGAACAAGAAATAGAGAGTCAGCTGTTAACATTAGTCCTAGCTGAATGCAAAACGTAAAACAGTGAATGAAGTGAAGTGTACTTAACAGTGATAGACGGCACCATCCACAAGGAAGCTCGGTCGTAAGTCTTCACACAAGAAAACATAAACATTTATGAGGCAAGAACTAGAGAGAGAAGGGAAGAACCAGTAAGCTGTTTTTCCTCACTGGTCTCTGGCCACTGAAAATAAAGTTGAATGTAATAAATTAAACTGTTACACATCTAAATTAGCTGATTAATGTTAAATATAATAGACATAACAGACTGCATCATAAAACTATAGATATACCAGATACCAAAAGAACATTTTTAATTGGTTATATATCTTGCTACAGATTCTATTCTCTGATCTCTCTGATACCATTATTAAAATTTAAATGTTAGTAGTGCAAATAAAACACAAAAATATAAACCAGTGATACATCTTTTAAAAAAGGAATGGAAATGTGTTATGTACACATATCAATCCCCTACAGTGAATCTAATCATTATGTACTAATAGAAGGCTAAATAAATAAATAAATAAAACTCTTTTTGAAAATCTACAGCTGAAAATGAAAATCAAAAGTCAAATTATACAATACTTTAAAAATTTCAATATTGATGGTATTAAGTATCAGAATTTTAATGCTCTAGCTAACAATGTGTTTGTAGGAAATTTGTAGTTTAAAGCATTTAACGTTAAATTCTAAATAAAAAATCATACAAATAATCATTCAAATTATAAAGAAATGAGCAAAATAATACAAAGAAAATAAAATGTAAGATATAATTTTTTTAAAATTAAAACAATAAACTACTAAAACAAATTAAATCAGTGAAGACATTAATCCTACCACAATTTTCTTGGGAAATAAAGAAACAAAAAAGGAAAGGAAATGCTGATAATATTAGAAATAAAAACTAAGGAATAGATACTGAAGAAGACAAAGAACCTGAAAGAGTAAATAAAATCCAAAAGGTACAATAGATATTGTGAAATGGAAAGGAACTGCTCAAAAGGAAGGAACAACTGGGATGAGGCATAGGAGAAAAGAAAGAAAGAAGGAAGGGAAAAATATATGTATATACAAGAATAGCTGGGATAATTGTACTGCTGATTTCTATTGGTTTATTGAAAAGAACAGTTAATACTTAATTTTTTTAATTTTTAAACAATTTTGCATGCTTCTATCTGGTAATATAAACAACTAGTTTGAAGACAACAATATGCAATATAACAACCACTTTTGAGTTCTGATCATCTTGTTTAGTGGAATTCTGTATCGTTTCTAGTATATTTTTATTATTTTATATCCTCTTTTAAATATTTTTTAAAAACTAAGAAAAAGGAAATAGTTACTGATACAGTAAATTTTTTTAAATCATAAATAAAAATGCCACCTCTTCCTATATAAAAGTATTTGCACATTGGATACAGTGAGTGTTAATCTAAGAAACTATAAATAATCAATTCTAACTAGCAAAAGACTAAACATAATAACAGACTGTAGTAAACTGACAACTGGTGATCAACCTGTAACAACACCCAGCTGAACTGAACCAAACTGGTGTTGGGTGTGGGTGGCCCAGCGAGGATCACTGCCAACAAAATAAAAAAAAACTAGAAAAATTTAGAAGCTGTTAGGGAAGCTGTTGGGAGCTGTTGGAAGCTGTAGGAAGCTGCTGGTTTTCCTGGAAGAGCTTGTCATGCTGGCTTTTCTGATGAACTCAGCTGTTCTCATAGTTGAAGGAGCTCAGGACCTTGCTGTCACTGAGAATGGTTATGGTTCAGTTTGGGGGAGCTCTGATCCTCACTTTGAGCTCTGCTTCCTGGCTCCGGAGGGGAAGATGGTGCACTGCTCAGTCTCCTGGAGAAGCTTGTTGAGTTGCCTTTCCTGATGGGAAGTTGGTTGTTCTTCCTGGAGGAGCTCAGGGCCTCACTGTCACTAAGGGTGTCTGTGATACATTTTGGGGGAGCTCTGGTCCTTACTCTGAGCACTGCTTACTGGCTCCAGTGCATATCCCTCAGCCTGCTAGCACAGATCCTTCATCCCTCTGGCATAGGCTTTCTAGCTTCCACCACTGGCCTTTGGGCCTTCCCAGCAAAGATCCATGCAAAAACCCTGAGACATTGCCATGGGCTCTTGGCCTCCAGTTGGACTCGTAGGGGACATTATTATGGGCTCTATGTCTTCAGCTGGACTCATGCAGGACATTAACGTGGGATCCAGGCCCTCAACTAGATTCTTTGGTCTTTAGTGTGTGGACAGAATTTCTGCACTCTGTATATGACTCTTTGGCCGACTATTATAAAAGAACCGTATAATTAAGTGTCCTGAGTTACATTGTTTCCCCTTGTAAGCCTCTGACTACAACACTGACCAATTCAGAAAAATTTGAAAAAATATGTTGTAGATCTCTCCCTTATCATCATGCATAATATGAAAGAATGATCACTCTCCAAATTAAAACTATAAAATTTTTAAAATAAATTTTAAACACTTTATTATTAAAATAATAAAAGTAAGTTTAAAATGAAATAGAACTTCAAAATGCCAGAAGGCAGCAATTAAGGCACTTGCTAATTTGCAGTGTGGAAGTCTTTCTGATGCCCTGACATGGAGTATGAAATCAGAAGCCTCATTACAGTGCAACACGGCAATAGACATCATTTAAATTGCCCATTTCTGGTAATCCCCAAACTCCACTTCTAGTAGATTATCCTACATCTGTAACACCCTAAGTGCAAGAAAAGTACAGGATGCTAAATGCAGCATTATTGGTAACAAAAATTTATACTAACCAATGGAATATTACAAGGAAGTTAAAAGGAATGCAATCAATGTAGACAGGAAGTGCGTGTGAGAGGACTGGAAATATTCTGTCTCTTGATCTGGATGGTACCAATATGGCTATGTTCAGTTTGCTAAAGTTCATCAAGCTGCACACTTTTCTACATCTCACATATCATATTATACCATATCACATTGCTGGAGAGAGCAAATAGTTTCTTAATGGGCCGCATAGTAAATATTTCAAGCTTGTGAATGGTACAGTCTGTGGCGTAATTAGTTAACCCTGTTGCTATAGAGGGAAAGAAAGCAGCCATAATAACACAGGAATAAATGGATGTTTGTCTTCCAATAAATATTTATTAAAATAGGCAGTGGGTCTATAGCCGTAGTTTGTCAACTTCTTTTATAGTACAAGGGACATATGCAGAGGCTCTCATATTCTCAGATTCCACATCCAATGATCCAATCAAAATCTATATCTGTATTGCACATGTAGGGAATTTTTATTGTCATTATTCCTTAAGTAATGTACTATAACAACTCGATATAGCATTTATATTATATTAGATATTATAAGTAATCAGTAATAAATAATTGATAAGTAATAAATTAATGCATACAGGGGGTCTATAGGCAAATCCTACACCTAATATATATGGTATGTAAGGTATTTGAACATTCTTGGGTTTTGGTATCTTCAGGGTCCTGGAGAAAATCCCCCACAGACACAGAGGGATGACAATAGAGCGTATATTGTATGCTTATATAATATGTTTTCAGAAAGCATGAGATTCAACTATGTTTGTCCATAGGTTTCTACATAATAATTTTTTTTTGAGACAGGGGCTTGCTGTTAGTTCAGGCTGGACTTAAACTTACTGTGTAGTGCAGGCTGGTCTTGAACTCACAGAGATCATCTTGCCTTAAGCTCCCAATTGCTATCCATACATTTTTGAAAATGTAGGTTGGAAGATGTTAAGTTATTTCTGTGTGTTCCTAATTTTCTCCTCAAAGAGCACATACACTATGTGCTTTTGTCTGTGCACATGTTTGTGAGTGGTCACTGAGCTCGAAGAGGGGCTAAATTTTCACTGTGCACGTGCTGGATTTATTTTCATGCATTTTTTTTTAATTTTAAAATGAATTGGGATCATTGACTGTGTAATCATCGATCATTTGATCCTATGTATAGACTGGGCCACTTAAAATTTAATTTTCTAAAACTGATCTTTCCTTTGTTTCTCCTATGAAAATGCGGAGAAAACAATTTAGAAAATACAGCATCTCTCAAACATGTGCAAACTCCTCCATCATGAACAGGGAACAAAAACACTTTGAAAATAGGTTGTAAATGGTCCTTTGTTTTATGAACTTATTTTCCCCTTTATTTATTACAGAAAATTAAGATTTCATTATCTCTAAGAAAATCAGTGCCATTTTTCCAACTGATGTTTTCTATTTCCATAGGTAGATATGAAAATAAAGTAAAAATGAAAAAAATAAAAAGGGAAATATGTGTTTATTAGCAGCTAACTGTTAGTAAAGCCACAAGGATGAATTATGTCTTGTGGGGTTATACCCTTCAGTTTCAAAGTTATCAGGGTAAATCTCTTTATAGATAAAACCAAAAAATCTCTTCTACCACTGACATATAAAATTATTCAGTTATATATTCTGATCATCACCACAGATGGAAATATCTTTGTAATCTTAGCAGACTCTTCAGCATCAAAGGGACCTGAATGCTCATTAACGAAAATGTCTGGGCAGAGGCTAGGTAAAGGAAACAGACTTAAATTCAAGGTGCATGATTCTAATGTGAAAATTAAAATTACAACCTAGCAATAATTTAGGGGTTGGGATTTTCCCAGTGAATGGTTAATAGAAAGTTTAATGGAAGATGCAGAGATATAAAATACACCTGTAATGTGGACAAGAATGGTGCAAGCAAAGATCAGTGTCAGAAGAGCATACTTGCGTGACAGCAGAAAGCAGATCCAAGGTCTCATGATAATAAGCAAGGTCATATGTTCATCTTTAGAAACTTGAAATTCTCTCTCTCCCCCTCCTTCCTCTCTCTCCCTCTCTGTCTCTCTCCATAAAAATATACATTTTTTCCAGCACATTCTTCAAGTTTTTTAGGGAGTCATTGAAAATTCTAGATAATTAAAGCATGGGAATAGAGCCAATTCTTTCTAAAATTTAAAAATGTTAGTAAGATTGCCATCTATTGCACAGGCCCTCTCTGCTCCCTTCCTAATTTATCCCCTGGGCTCCTCATGTTATAAAATGCTTGTGGCACTCCAAGGTGTTGTAGTTCTTTAATCGGTTTAGTGGGAGGAAATTAAATATACAGTCATCGACCATGGATGCTTAACTGCAGATATCCACAAAACATTTTATCCAGTGAGTACTCATCTTTCTATCTTTAACTTTAATGAGAACACATCCTTCCGAACTCTCACAGGGAAATAAACACCTACAGGAGGTACTGATGATTGTGGCAAAATGACAGATGTCAAGAACACCAACAAAACATTGGTTGTCTTGGGCCTTGCGGTTCCATTATCCACTCTCTGCAGAAAGAGCTCATCTGGGACTTCAACCTTGGCTCACTGAAGTGGAAGTTTTATGCTTTCTAATCAATCAATTCTTGGATCATCTAATCATTGCCAAAGCAATCTCATATTTATGATCTGATAAAACATCCAAATTTGTCTTATTAGACATTGGATATGGGACATCTTACATACACACGTCATTTTTCAGTTTGTATGGAATAATAGAGGGTTAAACCCAAGAGATGTCCATTTTTTTCATTGACCAGTTATCTATAAAATGTTTCCAAGACGAAAAGATTGTCCTACATTATCAGGGAAGACTCTTCTAACTCTATATTATAGCCAAAGTCTCTCTAATGCAGACTAATAACACTACAATAACAAACATCTATGGAGTATATCCTTCCCTATACACTTGTATGAATTGTACTTAATGACAAGGGCAATCTTAGGAAACACACACTATGATTAGCCTCTTTTCTTATATGAAGCCCTGCAGGCAGAGAGGCAAGCTAATCGCACACAGTAGCAGAGAGTTTTTGAAGCTAGTCAGCGAGATGCTTTGTCATCTGTTTGTCCTAACTAGATCTAAGAGTGCTCAGAAATACATTCGCAACCACTTATGGATGAAGTCTGGTTATGCTTGTTATTTGTTGTTGGAAAAGGCCTACTTTATTGGTATTATTTAAGTGTTCAAATCAATAGCACATAAATGATTTCAATCTTGTGACATTTTAACTGCTCCCTGCAACTGAGTTAGTTATATATTTATCAGGCAAATACTTTCTTAATTGTTATAACTACAATTTATTCATAACTTACTATGTTCCCTTCTTCCGTACATTACCTCTAACCACAAGGGGTTCATCTTTCTTTAACAAATTTGGAAAATGCAGCTCAGAGAAGGTACATGATTCACTTTCCTTCCCAGGAACAATGAGCACTCAGAGTCTGCTGGCCAGCTTCAAAGCCTGTTCTCATTCCACCACCCATCCAGCCTCCTCCTCAAAAACAAATGTCCCTTTCCATTCCCAGATTTGGCACTAGGTCTTTTTACAGAATTCTGTTGTCATGACAGTGTACCTGTATTTCTCTTAAGTTATAAAATAGCCCTGTGCCACTATATAAGAAATACTGTACATCATAAGGGTAAATGCACAGACCATGCCACTCAGGGCTACAATGAACAAAGAAAGGTCGATACCAATGTTCAAGCTGGCTAGTTGCTTTCCCATCTCTGGTGCCTGAGACCCCAAGGCAGCAGTGACCTGCAGGACTGGGCCAAGGTAAAGTGGTCACCAGAGATTTCCTTGCCATAACTTTATTAGAAACCATCTTCTGATATTTTCATGGTTAAAATAATTCTGACCTAACCCCAAATGATATACATCTATCCTGAAGGAACTGATTAATATGCTTACAGAGGTAAGAGATTGTTCTTTTATTGCATGACAAAAGAGATTTTTGTTTGTGGTGCTTGAAAACATACCAGATATTTAAAGATATTGTGCCATTCGTTCTCCTGATTGAAAGGATCCATAACAGTTCTGCCATGTTCTACTTGGACTCCTTCAGAGCCAACACTGCAAGAGTTCATAGGCCAAAAGGAACTGTTCCACTCCTTATTATGAAAGTCTACTCAGGGTACCAGCCAAGTCCTCTGTAAATGCTTGTTCATTATTTACAACAGAATTCTCCACTGGATTCATGCAGATTATAGAGTGCTAAGGCATGCTATACTATAATATATTCCATTTTTACATGGGAACCCCTCAGTTGGAGTTATATTCCACACTGTATTACTCTTTTCCCATCAATTAGGGCTCATGGAGTTGAAAAGTACAGATGGACAGTAAGTTATAGTTTATATTTCAGTGAGATCAATCGTTCCACGAATTGACACTCAAGGTTGTGGAACCATGAAACTGTTCTATGTGCTGACAGCTTGATATATGAATGAAGAATTGGCATTAAGTCTCCTTCTGATCTTACCATACGACCAAAAGCAATGTGTAGATGATCTCGCAGAAATTTACCTTTGCTCATCATCACTTAGTTGAGCAGGGTCAACAATCATCTATGTGACCATCTATGCGTAATTAAATCTTCAATGCTGGTTTTAGAGCTAATGATGTCCTGAAACTCCTTTCTGTCTGAGGACTGTTGTATTTTTTGATACAGCTATTCATTGGGCAAGCAGGAAGGAAGTGCACCTCAAACTTGGACTAAAGATAAAGTGATTAAATGAGGGAGAGGGGAGGATAAAACCAAAGGAAATTAAGAGAGAGGCAGGAGCAGTAAGGGAGTTCAGTGACAGTGGCTTAAATGTAACAAAGCCTGTGTTCATTTCACTACCAAAATGTGAAATGCTCCTCATCTATTCCTTCCTAGTGAATGAAACTTGTGTTCTGAGAATTATCTAATAACTAAATTTGATTTAAGACCCAGTTGATGCAAAAGTAACTAAAACCTAACCAAAAAATTCAATTGAGATTTTGGCAATTTATATACAAATCCGAGTTTAAGTTTTGTTTGGCTTCTTAAATTGGTAGGCCTGGAGGTATCATGTCCGCTCATGTACATGTGCATGTGCTGTCATACACGACCAGAATGAAGCCTTATCAATTATACACAAACAGTGAATATGTATACATTGTTGCTTTTTCCAAAAAAGGAAATTCCAGAAGCCTTTGTTGCACTTCTGCTATTCTCTTAGAAGAGATGTAAGAACGAAATTACTTATGCAGCCACCAGAAGATGCCACTATTTCCAATACAGTTAAACATTATTGTGTAAGGGCTTTATGGCCTCTATACCATTAGCAAGCCTGGCTAACATATAAAAGGTTGACAGTGCTACATAACAAATGGCCTACCATTATGACTTTCTTGATGTTTATTGTAATGGAATAAACCATGATGAATCCTTTAACTTCTTATGCACAATTCCACAGCATATCCATTGTGGTTTACCAGGAAATAATGCACAACATTTTTATAACTCTGCCACCTTGCAGAGAGGAGCCAGAGGAGAAGGATTTTAATTGGATAATAGTTTTTCAGTCGATCCTGAGAGCAGAGCCACTTGTACATTTCACCCTGCATGTGAAGTCTCCCCCTCTTCTGTGTTTGCCATGACATTTACATTTTATTGGCTTAATCTCCTTTTTAATTCCCCTGACCCAAAGGATGATTCTTCAATTCTATATTCTTGCTATGGAGCAGTCTTTCACTCTAACCATCAGCCTAGATTCAGCTCTAAAAATTGCTACTAATAGGGTGTGGGTTTACAAAGGAGAAAAATGAAGTGCTTGCTTCAACTTCTGCACAGTGGAAGCTGCAGAGCCTGTGTTAACTAAGTACATACCACGCACCACACAGTACCAGAAGCACAAGGGAAGTGCTATTATGTCCATCCCCTGGTCAGCGTTAATGCTTGTAATCCTTACAAAAACTACAACACAGTGTAGATATTATCGGCATCCTTCATTAGTGAAAAGTAGGGATTTAGATACAACAAACCCATATGGTATACCAACATGCCTCCCGGAGGGATTAGAGGAAATAAAGCATAAAGCATACAGAGTATACATCAAATAATGGAAGAAGAGAATTAGGGCAGTGTACTGTTAATTGACAAATGTTTTTAGGAATAAGAAACCACTGTAGTGAGTTATGCTGAGAAGCCAGGTTGGGTATGAAAACATAGTCATGCACGATATAATATTTCAGTTGAGAGCAGAGTGTATCTACTATAGTGGTTCCACAATATTACATTGCTTAGCAACATGATACCTGTTTACGTAAGTTTACGTAAGTTCTCTATGTAATGTTTCCACAATGACAAAATTGTCTAGTGTCTTTCTTTTTAACTTCTTTCTTTCTTTCTGTTTTGGTAGCAGGAATTGAACTCAGGACCCCGGCCTTGCCAGGCAGGCATGGTGCCACTGAACTATCTCCTGGACCCTGTCTAGTATATTTCTGAGAATGTACTCCACCATCACGCAATACATGCCATATATAAAGAATTTTACTGCATTTCCATTTTGTTGGTCATATTTTAAATTAGCAGTATTCTATCTTCTACTCTTAAAAGTGTTCTACCTTTTTTGAACCTGAAACAAAACTTGAAACAATATGATTAAAATAAGTGAAAAGTCAAATGTTTCACTGTCTTCTTTTACAAGGCACAGAGAATTTCAGGGTAAGAAATTTAAATATTTTTGGCAAAGTCTTCATTTGAGAAAAATTGATATCCAGAGAGTGAAACAGTTTTCCCCATTTTTAGCTACAAACAAAGTAGAAGGTAGATGTTGGGTCTCTAATCCTCAGACTATCTTTTTCCTACATTATAAAGAAAATTTCCCAGTTTCTCAGCCAGCGAACTAGTTATAGAAACCAAGTGACATTAAGCCCAATGGTGCAGGTGTTGAATTTGCCCTTCATTTAATCATTCATCTTCTGAAAGAAATGGAGTGGGCTGCTTGGAGGCAGCCACGTCCTTCCTTTGTAATTTATCCTATTCCTGTCCTCAGTCAGGTACGTTGGTGCTTTGCTGGCTCCTGTTCTTCCCTGGAATGGTATAGCAGCACTAAACAGACACAACCAGGCATTTTAACAAAAGGCTTTTATTAGGCTTCCAGTGTGTATGAGGTTCTCAATCCTACACTATGGGGAATCACATTCCCTAATGAAGTATCATGAAAACAGCTAATTAGATGATTGAAATACTTGTGTTTCATTGATTCAGTAGTGATTTATTGGACCACAGCTATGTCCAAGATGGCACCAAATGATGAACAAAAGTAAAGGGAGTTTCAACCCTATTGTGGAGACAAAGGTTAAGCAGATCATTGAAAATAAGTAGAAAATTACAATCAGAACAAGTGATAGGAGAGAGGTGCCAAGGGTCGTGAAGGCAGCCATAGGAGTGGACCAAAACTAGGAAAGATCTCAAAGGAAGTGACCTTTACTTATATGTGTACACCACAATCTATTATAAAATAAATCAAAATTATAAAGTTGGTAAGAAAATTGTCACAAAAAGGCTGGTTGGTGGGATGGTTGGAGGAAAAATCCACTGGGTGTTGAACTGAGGGAGTCCAGGATGAGTCTGTGCAGGGTACACCTGCCTGGAGCCCATGACCTAGAGGAAAGGTCCAACCAGTAGGACTCCATCCCTGTGCACACATTTTGATGTAAAGCCATAACTTACATCTCAGTTTTATCTCTGCTTACTTTACTAAAATTTACTTTAAGTTCTTATAATCATTTACTATAGAAATAAATTGTGTATCATATAAAAAACCTCAATATGAGGACAATCAAACCATAACAAATGCTGAAGGGGCTGTGGAGAAAAAGGAACTCTTCTCCACTGCTGGTGGGAGTGTGGACTCATGCAATCACTGTGGAAATTAGTCTGGAGATTCCTCAGTAAACTAGGATTAGAGGTCCCATTCAACCCAGCTGTTCTCCTCCTGGTTATTTTTCCAGAAGAACTGAAAACATCATATCACAGTGATATATGCACACTTATGCTTATAGCAGCACAATTTGTAATAGCTAAATCTTGGAAATAACCCAAATGTTCATCAACTGAGGAATGGATAAAAAGATGTGGTATTTTTATACAATAGAATATTACTCAGCTACAAAGAAAGATAAGCTAGAGGCTCTTATAGGTAAATGGATGCAACTGGAGACCATATTCATTAGTGAAATAAATCAGATTCACATGTGTAAACATCATATTTCCTCCCTACTATAAGAACCAGAAAGAGTAAATAAAATCTGAAAGGTACAATAGATATTGTGAAAGGGAAAAGAAACTGCTCAAATTGGAAGGAGCAACTAGGATGAAGGAAGGGAGAGGAAAAAGAAAGTAGGAAGAGGGAAAAACTATGTATATATAGATACACAGGATAGCTAGGATAATTGGCTTAATGAAAGGAACTGTTAATGTGTAATTGTTTGATCGATCTTGCATGCCTATATCTTGTTATATGTGCAACCATTTTGAAGATGACATTGTGTAGTATAACAACCATTGTTAATATCCTATCACCATGTTTGGAAATTCTGTGTCATTTTTATTGCTCTCTATGCTGTTTTATTTATGTATTTGTTTTTGTTATTTTTTTTAAATCCAAAACAAAATTTATATGTCTATATAAGGATAGCTGGAATAGGTGTATTGCTAATGTCTGTAGTTGACTGAGAGGAACAGTCAATGCTCAAAATTTTCTTTTTTTCTTGACCAATTTTACATGCTTGAGTTTGGTAATTGATCTGAAAACAATGTGGAGTATAAGAACCAGGTTAAACTCCTACCATTTTGTATGGTGAAGCTCTGTATCATTTCCAATGTTTTTTTAAAATTCTTTTTATTGTTTTTTACTTGTTACTTTATTTGATTGATCAATCTTACATTCTTATATCTAATGGACTGAGCAACTTTGCTAAAGATAACAGTATGTAATTTAGCAACCACTGTAAATTTCTATCATCTTGTCTTGAGGTCATGTATCATTTTGGTTGTTTTTGTGTTGTTTTGATTTTGTCTTCATTGATGTTTTGTCAGTTTTATAATTTTAAAAAATTTCTAGGGGGCTGGGGATTTAGCTTAGCAGCCCAGCGCCTGCCCGGCAAGTGTGAGGTCATGAGTTTGATTCCCAGTACCAGAAAAAAAAAAAAAATTCTAAAAAAAAGAATTTGAAAATAACATTTGCATAATTGGGAGTGAAATTCTCTCAATCATTTCTGCCCTTGCAACTATACAGGGGCTCTCTTAAATAAAAGGAATCCAATGTGAAATAGTAACTTTTCCAAAATAAAGTCTCCTGAAGCAATATTTCCTAAGCTTAGCACTAGCAGAGAATTTGGAAGAACAAATACTAAACAAACTTCTACTCATCATGGCTATGCCCCAGGGCCAGATGGCCAGCTCAATCATGTCCCTCGGACAGCAGGAGCTCTGGGGATTTTCTGTGGGCGGTTGGAGGGGAAATGAACAAACTCCCATCTCCTCATTTATTCAACAAATGTTTATTAGTCGCCTGCCATTTTTGAGCCAATGCACCAGGAAAGGATTATTGCTTGCAAGTTAAAAGAATGCAACTCTGAAATGTTCATTTCATTCTTTTACTAAATGAGACTAACCTGTTCTTCCCTTCCCACTCAGAATTTCCTTCTCCCTCATATCCATATGTATATAATTCTTAATTAGTGAGATTGACCTTTATTCTTTATTGTTAAGAGGTATGGAGATAAGTGAGGTCCACGTAATTGAGAACAAACACAATCTGTTTATTCAGAGATTGTTATAGCAAAATTGTTGGTCAATACCCCTTTGGAAGTTTGGCAGAGAATCAAAGACAGGAATGGATAAAAGATAGTTTTATGGTGTAAAGAAAAAAAGCTTCGAATACATGTAGACTGCGTGTTGCTGCTATAGAAGGGTGGAAGCACACTAACCATAAGTGGAGCATCTTGTGTGATGGATTTGGGAGAGGAAATAAGTCTTTCTCTGATTAGTTCAGAGTTGGAAGCTGGTCAAGAGTGAAACAAGCAGCCCATCTTTCATCAAGTCTGAACTATGCTGGGTGAGTGGTGCAGAGGCTGTGGTTTGGCCTCCTGGATGGATTTCTGCAGATGTGAGTCTGAACTTCTTGGAATGTATTACATGATTGTTATTCACTCGTTTATTGATCAACTTTTCTGTGCAGAAGTTTGCCCAATTCAGAGAGGATTAGAAATTCAAACTCCACTCATGAATGTCAAGTTGGAAGTTTGTAGGAACTTTAGAAGCAGGGCCTCTAGTTGTCTCCATAATCAACTGTGGTATAAGATCCTCTTGATCCTTCCATTGTGGTATCATCGTTATAAAAATCATCGGACAAGAAAATGCAGCATGGGAACCGGCAGATGGAATGCAACAGACCACCATCATGATCACATGGCTAAAATGAGCACATTTACTAATCCCTATGAGATGATTCAGAGTCAACCAATACAATGGCTCAACCCAGACCAAAAAATGAATCTCACATAGGCCATAAAGATTGAACTTAGATAGCCAAATAGTTTTTCATCATAGAAATGTATAGTATCTTCCACATTGTCTATTTCACTGATAAGCAAGGCACTATGGAAGTTGCATAGACTCTACTACAATTGGTCAACAAAATCATCTAGAGTTGTGTAGTGATCCATCACTACTCATGCCACTGAGCTGACACTAATCTGTATTACTTCATCTAGGGCAGAATTGGTATCATTAATACCATTGCAAGAGTTAATGCCCATTGAGAACATTGCCTTCATCATTCCCATAAACAAGTAGTAACTAGGGTGCTGTAAGTAGTCAAGGGTGGCTTTGATTTGGAGGCCATGTGTGAGTCAAAATTTCTAGCCTTGGGGATTCTGCTAGCTTTGTACTGATTTTAAAAATACTTGAGAAATAATATTGGAGGAAAGATTTATTTTAGTTCATGGTTTTAGATGTTTCAGTCCATGGCTGCTAGGCCCAGTAATTCTTGGGCTGATAGTGAGGCAGAACATCATGGCAGAACCATGCAGCAAATGAAAGTTGCTCACCTCCTGGTGGTCAAGAAGCAATGAGAGAAAGAAAGTGCAAGGGACAAAATGTCCCTTTTAAATACACATTCTAGTGACCTACTTCTTCCAATGAGGCCCTGCTTCTAAAGTTCCTACGAACTTCCAACAGCACTGCCCACCAGCTTTAAACCCAGTCTTCAACCTTTCAGACTTTGAGAGCCTTTCCAGATCCAAACTATAACAGTGACACATAGGAATAGGGCCTCCATGTACCTATAAACTTAGAATACTATTTCTAAATGGTGTGAGGGATTATCTAAAGCAGACAGGACCAGAGGACTAGACACCCTACTATAAATGATGTAGCAATCAATAGAAGCATGTGAAGATCAGAAGAAGGAAGTTGTTCATACATGAAATGCCAACCAAAGTCTAAAATTAGCTGGGTTACATTTAGATATTTATTAGTTCTTTCCAGTGTTCAGAATTTTGTTCACTACCCTTCAAAAACTGTTGAATTTAAATTTGGTGCTATCTAGTGTTAGGTCAACAGCATGAACTAGTTAGTTCTTCTAGGAGGGGAGGACACCATCAAAGTCACAAGTTGACTTGTTTAGGATTAAGTGTCTATGAAAGTGCAAGTAGAAATGCTCTGGGCTAAGACTGCATATGGCATTGCTTGATGAAACCAGAATTGTCCAGAGATTTCCTTCATGGGGTTTTAGTAGCTGACAGCATACCCAAGAGTCAGGAAGACTGAGAGTAGTGGCAGCTATTTGGAAGGTTATGCATAGTGTTACAATGAGTGGGTGCTGACACAATAGTCATAATAAAATGGAAAGAAAAGTTAAAAAGACACTACATGGATCAACAATAATTGAGTGCATAAAGGAAATGAAACTGGGGTGATTATAAGCAACCATATGAGAATCAAACAGGAAGTACACAGAGATTTTTATCCAAATTTTGGGGTGATTTCTGTTTTCTGAAATCATATATTTGTTCCAAAGGTCTTGGATCAACTGTATACTTCTGAGGGTAAGCCTCTTCTAAGGGATTTCTAAAAATACAGTTTGGGGTCATAATTGAAATAACCTTCAAATTGTGTGGAATCCTTGGCTGATTCTTTAGTTTTTTAGCTGTGGTTTGGTCCAGCCAAAGATTGACTCCCTGAAGTTTTACTACTATATTGACTAATTTACATGGGATGACCCAGTGTCAGCTCATCTGTACTGCTATAACACAATGCTACAGACCAAATACTGTATAAATAATAGGAATTTATTTCTCACAGTTCTGGAAGTTTGGACATCAAAGTCAAGGCACCAGCAGGTTTGACATCTGGTGAAGGGCTTAGTTGCTCCTTCTAAGATGGTACTTTCTTGTTGTGTCCTCTGAATGGGACAAAGCTGTCTCTACAGGGAAGTCATAGAAGCCCAAAGAGAGAGCCTAAGCTAATTTCTCCAGCCCTTTTTAAGGTTATAATCTGTTCATAGGAGTGAAATTCTCATAATTTAATTACTTCCCAAAAAATCCACTTCTTAGTATCACTACAATGAGGATCAAGTTTCAACATGAATCTTGGAGGGGACACATATTCAAACCATAGCAGGCTCCTTGCCACGTAACTCAAGAACTTTTTCCTTTCCAATGATGAAATCTCCTAGTTGAAAAATGTGAAGCAACTGTTTAGGAATGGTTTGTGGAAAAACAGGCTTAGCTATTGGTACTAACCTGGATACACTACTCAAGTTCCTTCCAGTATTCCACTGCATCTGTATGCATCATTAGGGATGACTAATGCACTGGAGGAAGGGACTTTAAACCCACTGGTGTTATTTCAGGGTACCTTTGGGCAAGGAAACTCAAGAGTTTCTGAACATTTTACTAATTTTATTTAAAATATATTTTGCTGTTTTTATAGCCATTCCTGAAAGCTGTGCAGAGTCACAGCAGTCTAGGGTAGTTTTGGGTAAAAGCTAATGACATACAGAATTCTTTCATAATTATTCCCTTAAAATATGGGTTCAGTCACTTAAATATAAACGTTAACACTCAATATCCCATCTTTACATATTTTATAGGATTATATTTTTGACAAGTGATCCATGACCATGAAATAGCTTTAACTGCTTTTTTAAAGTTTCTTCACACTGATTGAAGATAGTAACCAATTTGTCTATATACCATTAAGACAAGTTTGATGGTAAAACTTAGCTAATATCCATATGAAATGATACACAGTAGCCCTCTGAGGAGCTCCAGAGGTATCCAGGTAAAAGATACAACCAGTGTGTTCTATCCTTCCTTTTCAAAATCAGAAACTAGTTGTTGACATGTCTTTGAATTCCTGAGGGTTCAGATCATAACCAAAGCTAGGGTTTTTGTTTCTAATGATCTGCTAAAGCATTTACTGTAGCTCCTATATCATCTCTCTTTTCTTGGATTTTCAACTTTATAATAATATCCTGGTAAGATACCTAAAGCTCCCTCACTTGTCCCTTTTGATAAAGGTTCCACCAGAAGAAAGAAACCTTTTTGTAAATAAAGCATCCCAAAGTCATACACTATCCCAAAATCATATCAGCTATTTACTTCATTTCTTCAGCTAGTCAATAGGCTGCATGCAATAAATTCTCCTGTCTGAGTTGATTTTACTTCACATAAAAACCTATATTCTAAAAGACAGAGTAAATTTGTAATTGTATATTCTTCTTGATAACCTGCATTTGCACCTTAGAGGAATAATCCAGCAATGAAAATTCTTAGGGCAATTGATGTCTCAGACAAATCTGAATGAGATATAGTATGCTCCTTAGTGATGTACAATAATCATGAGGTCATCCTTCTTCTGGCACAGGCAAGGAATTAGCAGGGTTTAGAGTGTTAGAGCAGTGAGTGATAATATGAATCATGCATAGCCAGATCTTTCACATCTTTAAAACTTAAGGAAAAGATGACCTTTTTAATCCCTAGGGCAGTGACGGTGAACCTTTTAGAGCTTTCAGTGATACAAACAGCCCACTGTAGCATGTGTGCCTTAGGTTTGCCAACACTGCCCTAGGGCACTGACTATAGAAGTATATTGCTGTCCTCCAGGTGAAAGCAAAAAGATATGGACTGCCATGTTGTAGAGGCACACTGGAAAAAAACAAAACAAAACGAAGAATCTTGAGATATAATTGATAACATTAATAATATGTCACCCAGATGCTCTTGCAAAGAGAGAGATGTGTTAACAATCTTGATATTCTGAACAAGTAAATATTCTTGTCTGCTTGGTATCCTTATTAGCAATATGAAGGTATTATAAGTTCTTCGAGTATAAAAAAAAAAACCCTTTGGATAGACACCTTTTAATCTTAAACTTGAGTCATTTTTTGCTTGTTTGTGGTCTCAAGGGATAATTGGGAGAATATTTCTAACAGCTTGGTAGAATCTGTCTGAACTTCAATAAGTTTGGTCCCATTATTTTCTTTTTATTTTAGTGAATTATATAGCCTAAGGCGTATTAGGTATGTTGTCAAGATTTTTACTGGGGTGTGCATCGAGCATAATGGAGAAGACACAGGTATATCCTGATGAGAAACCACTTGTTATAAAGAAAAGAATCCCCTGAAACCTCAAATAATAATCTCCCTGGAGTGCATTTGACAATTCTACCTGCATACTATATCTCTCTGCATTCATTTTATAGCGCTGGAATCACAGAACAGAAAGAGATGTCTTTGAGTCAAGTGGTCAAGTGTTATCAACAGGAAAAGGCTGTGAGTTATTTGAAATTTCCACCATTGTGCAATATGTTTACTGTGAGGTAGAAGCTGACCAATGGTGAGCGGGTTTAATGAGGAACAAGTAACAGTATGTCTACTAGCAATTGATGAGACTGATCCTCTGTGTTTATAGTTAACTCACTTCAAGTATTCAAGGACAAGGAAAGAGACTGGGTATTTTTTCTTCTCTGGAGAACAGTCTCTCATATGAATTGAAGGATTTTCTTTGTCATGTCACTTCATTACAAGTTGAGATGATCTTGTTCCCGTCTGTTTACAATACCTGTAAGTGTCCTTGTGAGAAGCAGTTGCTTGGAAAGTACACCAGCCTCATATTTGATCTACACTGATAATTTTAGATTTTGTCCAACTTAATTTTTACTCAAAATGGTCTTCCAGTTGTAGTTAAAATAAATTGCTATCTTCATTTAAATTTCTGTTTCTGAGTTTGTTCTCCAATTTTAGGTTCAAACCTAAGGATGAAATGCAATGAAGTGGATGGGTTACATCCTCTTTAAACTCTTAAGTGTTGCCAGAAGGTGTTTTCTAGTCTAGTCTGAAAATTTCCTATTTAAATTCCTATTTGTATGATTAAAATACTGTCCAATCAATTTTATTGGAGAAAATTTGGTCTACCTTCTGCCCCACCCCTTGGGTTTCTTATAAAAAGAGACATTTTCAGGTACCTTTTAGGTTATTACAATCAACTTTTGCACCAAGAATTTAGTGTATGAGATCTAAGCAACATGTATACAAGTCGATATAAATCAGGTATTCTGGCTCATATGCATGAAAAATAATTATGAACTCATATGGATAGCAGTTGATCTAATCTGTGTGTGGAAAAATCCCTAATTCAACTCAGAGTCAAGGTTTAAATTTTACATTTACCACATACTTGGCTCATGGGAGGGTAGAACTTTAGAAACATCTAGCACTGTGGGGTCTTAGGAGAATCACTGGCAAAAGATAAGGAGTCTAGACAAGATGAGGAGGAGAAGTTGACAGAGATGAGGAAGATACAGGAAAGAAGAAAGAGCTGATATAGAGAAACAGCTGGAAGACAACATGGAGGAGGATTTTCTAAGGAAATGAGTCAAGTTTCTTGTTGCTTAATCTATTGATTTTGCTCATGAACTTTGGTCAAATACTCTTAGCAAAGAATTTTTGAAGCAGAATTCTATCTTGAGCCCTTTGTATATCAAGCAAACTTTGTTGCCCATGAAGACTGAGAAATACTATTTCCTTTATAAAGCATTTCTCAGATTAAAAATCTCCTTCCTTCAGTCTTTCCCAGGGTGGCCACTGAAAACCAAATCATCCTTGATTAAGTAGATAATTTCAAGATAAGCATAAGGATTAGGACTACAATGAGAGAGCATAACAGAAGTGGGGATTTTTCCCTGGACGTGGCCAGGATTCAGGCTTAGACAATCTCCTGAGAGCTGACAATGATCAATAACAGTATGATCCTTTTGCATTTCATGTTCTGGATTCCCAGTATGATGGTTGTCTTCCTCAGATGCAGACCTGACAATGTACATCCTCAGCATCCAAACAGAGGCAGAAAGAGCACTTTATCTGGTACCAGACAAGCACTTCAGGCAAAAAATAATTATGGATTAACTTCATTCAACTGCATCAGTCACTTACAGTAACGTATGTCCAAATAGAGAGGTGTCCGAGGAGAACCACACTTATTAGTCTGTGAAGCTGGTTCAAACAACAAGCTTATGCTACTTACACCTGCATTCTAACCTGTGATTCTCCTACCTATGACAGTCAATACTGCTAGACCACACAACACAATCTAGAAACAGAAAAACAGAGCAAAGAAAAATGAGCATTAATGGCCTGATCCCCAGTCAAATGAGAATTAATAACAAAACCCATGCAACCAACTGAGAATTAAACCTAGGCACTCAATGCAAAGGGAGCATATGTCAGACCCAAGGCTGACATATACCACATCAGCATGGACTTAGTAAGCCACCAGCAACAAGACACAAGTGACCAAAGGCCACTGGATTTTATTTGGCCCATGGTGTTAGTGGTGACTCTGTCTCTGAACTATCCCTGAACTACCTTTGTGGTTATTTTTCCTTTTTTTAAAGGATGATCCATATTTGCAGGTAGATACCTTTCCGAGCCCATTTCCTACCCACAGAGCCCCAGAAGTCACCAGCTGTCCTTCCGTCATCCCCTCTCTATAACTTCACATCTCTCTATAATTTCTTCTGAAATGGTTCATCACATCCACAAGCTACTCTTTATAGATAATGATTGTCCAGCCACATTTGGCTCTGTTTCCAGAGCACACCATCTGGAGAAGCTGAGGATATTCACCAGGAGTTTCTTTATTTCTGCTAAGCTGCTCCTTCTTCAATTCATTTCTTTCTTCTTGCATTTTACTATAAGCAGAACAAATAAACCAGGTCATGCCTCCAATACATTGCTTAGGAATCTTCTCGGCTAAATATCTGTTCATTCCTTCCAAGTTCTACTTTCCAGAAAAATAGAACACAGTTCACACAAGTCATCTGCCATATTGTAACACAGATATCTTTTCCTTCTGTTTCCAATAACATGTTCCACTTGCATCCTCACCAGAAGCACCCTTCCCCATCAGGTATCTATCAACAGTCTCCCAAAGGCAACTCAGGCCTTTGTCACTAACACCTTAAAACTCTTCTGATTTGTATCTTTTACCAAATCCCCAAACCATTTCCATATATTTGGCCATTTGTTGCAAGAGCAACTCATTTCCTATTACCAAAATCTACATTAAAATCTTTATTTGCTAGAGCTTCTATAACAAACTACTACAGATTGAGTGATGTAAAAGACAAAAACTGTACTGTGTCATAGTTCTGGATGGTGGAAGTCAAAGATCAAAGTGTCAGCAAGATTCCTTCCTTCCTAGCGCTGTGATAGAGATCTGCCCCATGCTTCTGTTACAGCTTCTGGCATTTGCTGGCAATCTTTGGCATTGTTTGGTTTATAGAACCATCATGACAGTCTTTACTTTCATCATCACATGGTGTTCTCTATATATATATATGTCCAAATTTTCCCTTTTTAGTCAGAGAGGAACCAGAGCCCAGCCTCCTCCAATATGACTTCACCTTAATGAATTAAATTTGCAATGACCTGTTTCTAAATACGGTCACATTCTGAGGCACCAGTGGCTAGCACTTCTATATACCCAATTGGGAGACTACCGTTTAGCCTGTAACAAACGTTTTCCATGTACTTTTTCATTTTTTAAATATACCCTTCACTTCTGAAAAATTAATGATTTCTTAAGCCCTTGACCAAATCTTATTGCATGCAAAAAAATTCTATTTCAATAAGTACATTTTCTGAATGAGTTTAGTATTAGGTTAAGATGCAAAATACAACCTAAAGATACCTCCCTGTATCTTTATCTACATCCCTTTAGATAATTCCTGAGATAGAATGAAAATATATCTCTGTGATTATGAAGAACTTCTAGAAAGCAATATATCAAGCTAGAACAGCTTATAATTTTTACAGTTATAGCTCCAAAATAGCTATATTGTAACCCAATCACACTGAGAATAGAATTGGATATATATTTGGACAATTTGAACATGAAATACATTTCAGAGGAAATTAGAAAGAGTACTGGAAGTACAAGCTGGAGGGAGAAACTCTTTCACTTCTTGATGATTATTGAGAAACAAAGGAAAGCACAGGTTTCTGACTTAAATCCACTGTGCTTTCTACCATGCAGTACTTTTTGTCTTTGTTGATTCAAAGTGGAATTTACCCAAAACACAATCTCACCAGCACACAGTGAAGTGGGTAGACTTGAACCCAACTTTTGTCCTCTAACCTGCTCACCCAGGTGGTCTTTGAAAAGTAAAGTTTTCTAAAAAGAAAGGAGAGTATTATATATTATACCAGCTGAGCAGGAGTTTTTGTATCAGCTGTATGAGCACTACATCTCAAAAGAATTTTCCTACTTCGCAAAAGCCTCCATTCTTAATTTTAATAGAAAAACAAGCTCCCTGAAAATGTGAATTAAAATAATCTGTAGACCTTGACCTTCTTTCAAAAAATGTGTAGTCTAGTAATTTATTTGCATAATATTTATAGTTTTATATATGCATATATATAGCTATATTTACATTTCAAAATGTTTTATATCCCTGTAGAGCTTAGCAGGTAGTCATTCCCTCTATTTGATGAATGTAAGATGGAAACACATGGGAAACAATTTCAATTTGTCAAACTTCATCATGGTCTAATTGGGACTAGTAAGCAATATAGCTAGCTATAGAGATTCTAGCCAATCTTAAATTAATTGAAGACCAGTACATTCCGAAAGTCTACTGGATTGGTTTCCAGACAATCAAGTCATTGTGATTCTTCTATACAATGGAATAGACACAGACACACCTAAACTTCCACACAGCTCCACACAAAACTTTTCACATTCTGGCTGCTTCTTAGTTTGCAGCTACCTATGAAAAAATAAAATTCCTGTTGTCAAACAAAGCATATTCCATGAAGTACTTGTCACCTAAATTTTTAAAAGCAGCAGCTGCCTTCTTAGGAAATGCTATTGTTGCTCTTGTAATTAATGCAAGGTGGCCAGCTGGCCTCCACACAAAGGCATTTTATTTTACTCTCTCTGAAAAGACACTTAAATCAAAAAGTAGAGAATTTCCAAAGGAGTCTCCATAAAGCTGAGAGTGAAAAGAATTAAAGGTATGTGTTGCACAGCCTGCATAGACAGAGAAGCAGCCTGGGGAACTAGATGGCAATTTCCAATATAGACAACTGCAAAGATAAGAGCAAGAATGGCAAAAGAACACACGATGTTTATTGAGGGCTTAGTCTGCGACAGACACTGATCCAGAAGCTTCTCAAGTAATGAAACATGTGATTCCCACAACACTGCTATAAGGGGTACTATAATTAGCAACTCCTACCAATAAGGACACTGGGCTGATTAGTAACGTATACAAAGTCATACAGCCAGGGTAGAGCCCCCTTAAAACCATAAGCTAAAAGGCTCCCTGTGTGCAAATGCATTTGTAGATATCAGAAGGAAAATGAAAATTTTGATTGTTGAAAATACAGACAGATTATTGTATGGGCATGAAAAATTATATCTGTGAAGACTAGAGAAAACTCAGAATGTGTGTATAAGTGAGTAAAAAAGAAGGCAAGTCGTATGGGAGTCTTAGGTTTTAAAAATGCTCCTATAAATAAAACTAAAGGTGGCAGGCAATAAACCACTGAATAAGAGTAGACTATGACTTTAAATTGTGGTGGGACATTAATCAAAACTATGGAGGGAGTGTCCTATTGTCTAGAATAAGAACAGAAAACTATTACAAAAGTTTGACTCTAAGTCTCACAGAAAGAATCAAGAATCAAAGAATCAAGGATATATTTGACTTTATTATTATTATTATCATCATCATTAAGATTTAGCTCTTAAAATATTTTTCTGCAGAAATTCCTATGAAAAACTACATCCAGATTTCCAAAAGGATAAATGTTTAGAAAGAACATTGCCTAAGATGCACTCTAACCCCTAGAATAAGAAATGTGTGTGCAATACACTTACGTCCCAGTATTACATCCAGACTTGCAGTAAGTGGTGATTAAAAATAGCTAAAAATTTGAACTAAACAAACTCTTAATTGCAACTTAGTGTATACTGATCGCTTAATGCATATTATAAATCTTGCTTACAGTATTAATGCAGTGAATACTCAATGATAGGAATGCAATTATGTTAATAAAAAAGAAAGTTTAAAAAGTAGAGGTAAAAAAAGCCAAAGCATTTTTTGTGGAACCGTGAACATGGAAATCAGTAGTTAAACTCTCATTTTTCTCACTTATCCATGTTTAGATTGCACCTGCTAAACCAAATATTGTTAAATAATCATCACCAACCTCCTTGCTTATAAACTCAAACCCATTCATGCTGAAAGTGTTGCCTGCAATTGAATCTGAAATAATATTTGTGAACGCTGCAAATTCCAACTTAAAATTACTTACTTATGAAAAGGGAGAAAATTTTCTCACAATTGAGGGAGGAAAATATGGAAATTCACTGGCCTATAGCAGCTATTTCCTACTAAAAACAAAAAGAGACAAAACAAAGAAAAAATACACAAATGGCAAAACCTAAATTTGGTTTCAGTGAAATTATTGAAGGAAAAAATTCTGCCTGTGAACAGGCAGAAATGTGTGTCAGGTAAGCAAAGGAAGCGATAGGAGATCCTGAGCACACAAGTTTAGAATTCACAAAAATTGTGTGGAAAAGATCTAAGTAACCACAGTCCATGAAAATGAAGCTCTGAGCCATGTTTATTTAAATATTCTAATCCAAAGCAGCCCTGTTGACTTTTTACCAACATTGCTCACTAGCCTAGGTTCTTAAAGCTGAGAAACTGGACTGAATGCAAATGCAATACATATGAATTATCACCCTAGAATTAAGCCAAAGTCATTCATTGTGACTGCCAGGCCAGTTTCCTACATCTCAGAGAAAAAAGGTGGCAGTTCTTGCTCAGGTCATGTTGATGCCTGGGAGATGATATGATCAACAAGAAAATATGAGAAGTGGTGTCCAGGTCAAGTTGAGTGTTAAGATCAATACACACAGGTCTTTCTATATACCCTAGCTAGGGAAATGCAAGATAAGAAATGAATTCATAACCATCCAAACAAAGGAAACTGGGAGTGGTGGAAATACAGCTTCATGTGGCAATCCAAAAAGAGTAAAAAACACTAGTAGCTCTGCTTGAGATCACCGAGAAGGGATTTTCTCCTGCTTTTCCTGCTGATCTCCTGCTCTGGGTCACTACCAAGCAGGATAGGATTTAGTGGCCAAAGCCACATGGATTTGAGTCAAAACAGAGCATCTGTGGAAAGGCAGAGCCAGATCAAAGGGGAGGATTTGGAACTGCAGTTGAGTGCACCACTGAAGAGTCCCAAGGAGGGCAGGCCTCAGATGGGGAGAAGCAATGCTGACGAGCAGAAAAATCACACGGTCCAGAATTAGAAATTACACAAGGTCTAAAGTCATAAATCTCTCTCTTTCCAGGCCAGAATATACAACAGCTGTCAAACAGACATGCAGTAATCCAGACAATATCCTGGTCCATGGCAGGCTTCTGAGATCTCAGCCAGCTGAATAGCTGTTGAGCTTTTTGCAAAATTCTCTTCACTGACCCTCATGACAGCAGTTTGGAAGACGGGATCTAACTGGAGCAAACTGAAGGAAACAACAAGAAAAGATAGAGAAACTGAGCCTGTTTGGAAAGACTGAGACTTTCTGCCCCCCAGTACTTATCAGCTTAGGAAGACAGGTAGAAGATAGCAGCCACCTGCTACCTTCAAGAAACAAACTTCTTGGAGGTCTGGAAACACCAGCTCAAATTTCCAGAACATATAGAGAGACAGCAGAGAAGTAAATATTTGACTCCCCAGATGTGACCAGTAAATATCTTCAGAATGATCCAGAGGCTCCTGAGAGATACCACAGACCATTCCTTCCCTGGTCCATGTGTGATCACCTGAACAGCTACCCCACGGCACTCATCAGAGCCCAAGTATTCTAGAGAGGGGTCAGGAGAACAGAAGGCCCAAAGATTTGGTGGGTTGGATTCCATCTGTTTCACCCTCAGCTATTGATGGATATTTTGGGGCAAACTGTACCAAAATGAATTCTTAAGCCTCCAGAAACTAAAATCAAAGAAGGAGGAAGAGGTAATTAATGTAAGTGTCTCCCAAAAATCCTGATTCCTAAAGCTTAGAGCCACAGACATGTGCTAAGCTCTGGCCATAGGCAAATCGCTACACACCCTCATGCAGCTTTGTTTGCAACCATGGCAGTCAGACCTGATGATTTCCACTCACCAAGGATGCCTCACTCAGAGGAGCCATGTGTAGAAGGAATAAGACACGCCCCTTATCTAAGCTGTACTGCAGAAATAGACCCCTTCAGGAGAACCCAGTGTCTGGAAGGAACAACCTAGAGGCCACAATTAGATGGTGCCCATTGCTTTTTTTCCTCATCAATGCCCTGGAGCATTGGAGCCCCAGAAGAGACTGAACTATTTTTCTACAACAGGTAAGATAAAAAACGTATGTACTAGAATTTCAGGAAGTCATATGAAAGGCAAAAATATCCTGTCTTATTGATAGCTGAAAAAAGATTTAAAAAGAGTGGAAAAGAAGGCACTGTGTTGAGGGGCACCATATGAAATACATTGCACTTCTCAGGTGGATGCTTGGAGCGAGGAGGGTCACCTGTTGGGACCCAATACAAGGAAGTCAGTGGACAGCAAGCAGGTCAGATGGGGCACACTCAAAGCTGGTATTCAGACATTCAGTGGTGACCCTCAACCCTGACACCCAGGGTCATTCATGAAGTAAATCAGTAAATGATGCTCAGAAAATTACTTAGAGAACAAGGTTTTGAGGTCAGATTATCATGGATGTTAGTGTGATGACTGTCACAGCTGTAGAAACAGTTACAGGACAACTACTAAGAAACAAAGCTAAGAAAAATTCAGAATTGTAAGATCATACAAAACTTTCACAGGCCTATGTGTGTGGGATGTGTGGTGGGATATTTGAAGCAGGTTCACCCAAAACTCGAGGGATACAATGACTTCTGAGTTTAGCAATTTCAAAAACAAAGAATAAGCTACCCTCTGCCTACTTCAGAATAAGAATCTAACAATGTTGGATAAGTATGGGGTGAGTTTTAGTTTTAAACTTGAAGTATCTCCTCCACACATAGGGTTGTGCCACGACTGTGTCCTGGTTCTAAGAATCCTGCATTCTTTTCAAAAAGCCATTGCTTGTACTCAGGGATGTCTGTCTGACAATTCCAAGTCACCACAATATGCGGCTATGTGCTATAGAGAATAAGCAAACACAGTGCAGGGCTGGCAGAGTGGGTGCTATGCCTACAGGAACCACTGAGGTTGAAGCTTCAACAAGGCAGTGGATGTCTGAGTATTTGGAACTCAAGATTTTAATGGAACCATTGCTGTGAACCAAAAATTTTTATCACATACCACAAACGTGTTTAACATTTGAGTCACTATATCCATTAATTACTTACCTTTATCATTTTATATATCTATATTTTCCTTCTGATATCACTTAGACACATTAAAAATATGTATGAGTTCAAATAGTTTTGACAATTGCATGTCCTCACATAACCATCATAACAATCATGATACTGAACATTTCCAAAACCTTTGAAAATTCCTGCCAACCCTTAACCCAAAAGCCGAAGTACTACTGCTCTGACTTCTAGCAGAAGTGTCTGTTCTTGGAATTTGACGTGGAGCCTTCTTTTGTGTGCTGCTTCTTTTGCCTCAGATCTGATCCACAAGACATTTATGAAGTATGTTCCTCGAAGCCTTGAAAGAAAGAATCAATTTGAGATGTTAGGATATTTCCATAAAGTGGTTTCAAATTGTGAGCAGAGAATAGGAAACCCACACCTACCTCGGCCTGGGTCATCCCCAGGAGACCTTAGGCTGAGGGAGGAAGAGACTGTGGTCCTCAGAAGAGAAAACAACTCCATGAAAATGGGGTGACCTTCATCCAGAGACACTGCCAGCCTGCACAAACATGCAGGAAGAAGCTAGGAATAAATGCCCCGTTTCTTTTTCTCCTTCTGAGGTACCACACTGGTGCAAGGGTGCTGTTATTTCCTACCATGAGGTCACTCAAGGAAGTGGAGATGTGTGGAGAATTTGACTGGGTGAAGGAAGCAGAAGGGACTCAGCACATGGCAGAATTTCAGAGTGTGGATAAAAGCTTAGAGATCTGATTGCAGGGAAGACACAGTTAAGAAAGTTCTAGAAAAATAGCTTCCATCCTTTTCTTTCCTATCCTTTCCCTTCTTTTCTTCTTCTCCTTGTTCCTTTTTTCTTCCATTTCTCCCTCTCTTTTCTTCATCTTTTAGAAATGGCTGCAACTTCAGACGATGAACATTCACTGCTATGGGGCACATGCTCTGTTATGAGTTTTTTTTTACTTACAATGATTTCATTTTAATATTCACTATCCCCTAATACCTATTATAGAGAAGCAAGTGTTCCCATTCTGGATTAAAAATAAAACAAGTTCAAAAGTTTATCTTCGGGATTGTAAGGGAACTATGGCACATTCCAATTGGATTAACAACCTGTGGATACAAGTACCTACAATGCCCCACAGCCTGCCAAAAGTGACAACCAGGGAAGGCCCCAGGCTGGAGTGGCCAGGGAGCAGCACAGACGACAAGGTCAGTCTGATGCTCAAGGAAGAGAGACTCCTTGTGCAGAGGATACACAGCAGCAGCACAGCCACGGATGTAACAAGGAGAGCTGTAAGTTTGGAAAACACAGGCATCTACTTCAAGATGATGAAATTCATTCAAGAGAAAAGGTAGTAAACAATGAAGACAAATAGAGTGAATACTGAAACTCTGAATTTCATTCTGTCTTTGTCTCTTTGCTGCTGTATAATAGAACACTTAGACTCAGTAAATACATGGAGCAGAAATTTGTTTTCTCATAGTTCTGGAAACTCGGAAGTCCAAGAATGAGTGGCGAGAGACTTCTTGCTATATGGCCACAAGGCAGAGGGTGGAAGGGCAAGAGAGTAAGAGAAAGTAAACTCCCTCCATCAAGCCTTTAAAATAGTGTTAACCTTATCCATGAGTGTGGAGTCTTCACAACACAAACATCTGCCAGAAGGCCCCAATTCCAGCATGACTGCATTAGAGATTAAATCTCAACATGAGCTTTAAAGGAAACAAAAACACTGAGTGGCCCTGGCCACCCAAAATTCATGTCTTTCTCACGTGCAAAACCCATCCATCCTATCCTGATAGCTCCCAACAAATCTCAAAGTGTTCTAGCGGCAATTCAAAACTCTAGCATCCAAAGTCCCAGGTACAGCTCATCCCAAGACAACCTTCTCTCCAGCTGAGAGCCTATCCAGTCAAACAAGTTGTGCTGCTGAAATACAGTGGTAGGACGGGTATGAAGCTGAAGTTCTCTAAAGAAGCCATAGCTATGCTAACGATTCTATAGACTGCTCCAACTTGGCTGAGTAGAGCATCACGACTGTAAAGAAATGGAATGTTGCAGGCAGAAAGTCATAATTTTCTTGGATTATCTAGAAAAATAGCCACTTACTTTTAACCTTTGTATCTGACCTATCATTTTTTTGACTATTAGGTAAACTTCTCTGAATGTATTGTTCACCTTAACAGACCTCTAGCCTGCACCAGTCCTAAAGCTAAGAATGCTATAAAATAATGTCTGGTCCCTAGAATAAAGATTTCCCCACTTTGCCATGGCCTATCCACTGCCCAAACAATATGTATAATGAATGTATTGATTTGTGAATGTGTGCTGTGGTTATAAAAATTCATGTAATCTCTTCTATGGTAGAACATGTCATTTAGTGTAACAACCCAGTTTCCCAGGCCATAGTCAATCAAATGTGACTCAACGTAAACTATTACTTTAAAGTAGATTTGTTATCTTAGCATCAACACAGGTTCAGGATAGATATTCTCATTCTGAAGGGGGAAAATGAAAGAATTAAAGGCATTCCAGGTCCTAACCAAATCCAAAGTCCAACAGAGCGAACAGCATTAGATACTATGGCTTGGGAATAACCTTCTTAGACCCCATGTCCTGATCTCAGACACAGTGAGGCAGGCAGGGGTTGGGACCCACAGCTACTGGCAGACCTCCAGCTTTTTCTCACTAGTTGGAGTTGGGCGGCCCCCACTCTCCTAGGCTAATGTTGCATGCTGGTGGCTCTATAGTTCAGGGCTTTCAAGGGCACCCTTGTCCTCAAGGCTTTGACATTAGATGGTCTCTTCTGACTCATAGGCAAGAAGGCCAAGACTGAGCCAAGTGTGGCCAAGAGCATACATAGGAAAGATGTTTGTGGGGAAGACTTCAGCCAAAGGGAGTTAGCACTGATTGAAAGAAGCTGCTCAAAGAACAAGGAGAGCAACACATTTTGTGGTTTCCTGGGGTGAGATAAAGCCTGGTAATATACATTAACCTAGAGTATAATTCAAAAAAAATATTTCTTCTTATGACCACCAGGTGGTTACAGTCAACTTGTCCTAGGAATTACTGAGCTACTCTTGTAACTGACATCATCCTGTGCAAAATTTCTGCCCTGTGGGATAGTCTGGGCCTTAAAATAGAGCTAGGGACACTAGATGTTTGGGCTGTTGCCACTGCTAAAGAAACACTAGGCTGAGGGCAAAAAATAGGGGAAAAAGTAAGAAAAAGAAAACACATACCAGCTCCAATGAGCAACTGGTCAAATGAACCCTCTATTATAGTCTTGGACAAAATGTATTTTAAATAATAAACACATCTCTATGAAAAGCTGAGCAGAACCTGACCCAAGTGTTAAGACAGCAAAAGGGACAGACAGAAATGAAGATGGACACCAAGCCTTTTAGCCCATTTTAACCAACTGTGGGAAATCTGTGAGTTCAAGTGAAGAGTTAGTGTGTTCAGCGAAAGCAAACATCCAGCTTCTGCAAAGTAACTTAAAGTAATGTTACCATAACCCACATATCAGAGGTGTTCCCTACAGCAAAACTGTACAACATTGACAATATATTTCCCAGCTGTGTAACCTCTAAAATTAGTGATATTTTAGTTACCTAACAGTATGTGAAGCTATAGTGCTTATTCATTTTTTTGAAGAGAATAAAAAACAATAAGAAAATAACAACAACATAGACAAAAACAAAACAAAGCAAAAAGAATAGAAATGATACAGGGTTTCAAAACAAAATGATAGGAATTAACAGTGGTTGTTATATTACATATTGTTATCTTCAGTGAAGTGGTTCAGATTACCAGATGTAAGAATGCAAGATTGAGATTTACCACCCCAGTAACAATTCCATCATTTTGTGTACACATTCTGCTGTTGTAGTTTTAGCAAGGACTGGTGAAAAGTCTGTCATAAAAGCAGGAGGGTAGAAAAGAAATCTGCCATAGTACAAAGGGTAAACATTTATTGCACCCAGAGGTTTGTATTGTCCCACACTTTTCCCCACTGTGGTGGTCCCTATCTGTATTGGTGCCATTAAGGACTGTGTCACTTGGGGAGGGGGCTGTCTGCAGGAGGCACCCTGTGGCAGGTGTCTGCAGTGTCACTTGAAACCTGGCTGGGAGAAGCCCTGTCTCCACAGTTTGAGCTCTGTGTGCCCGTGGAATCAGTGCCCTGCAGATGCTGACAAGGTTTCTGACTGGTGATTCTGGAGCACAGGACAGTGCCACACTTGAGCCACTCAGCCACAGCCAGGGTAGCCAAGGGGCACCACACTGGAATGAGAAGAGCAGAGGCCTCAGGCGATCCAGGGTGACCAGTCCTGAGATCCTACAGAAGCTTGGGTTTCTCTCCCACATTGCTCTGCATCTCTGGCCCTAGCCCTGAAGTCCCATGAATGAGGAGCAGCTTCAAAACTTTCTGCAATGCCTTCAGGGTCATTCTCTCATTGCTGGGATGAACAGTACCTGACTCCCTTCTGCCCCCTCAATTTGCCTTATGAAGGGGTCACATAGCCACCACATCCGTGGTTTTCTCTGATAACTGGGCTCTGTTCTTTACCTGACAAGGCTGTGCATGTTCAATTTTTTTCTTGTTCTGTCTTTTTGGTTTATAAATTCTATCTTTAAGCCATTTCCCTCTCCCTCCTCCCGCTCTCTCTCTCCTGTAAGCAGTTAAGGGAAGCCACACAATCCCCCAACATTCTGCTTAGAGTTTTCTTTAGCCAAGCGTCTTAGTTCATCACTCTTGAATTCTGCTTTCCATTAAATCCTGGGGCATGGATATAATTCAGTCAAATTCTTTACTACTAATAATGAGGATGGCCTATCCTCCAGTTTGTAATACCTTGTTCCTGATTTCAATCTGAGACCTCAGGAGAATGGCCTATACTATATTACATTTCTGATCACACTGACATAAGTCACTTCTAAGAAGTTTCAGACTCTCGCAGCTCTTTTCTTATCTAGGGTCTGCATTGGAATCACTCTAAATGCCTCACTGACAGCAAGATAACCACCTTTTCTAGTCTGAACCTCAAACTTTTCCAGCCTCTACTTATTACCATTCTACAGCCACTTCTACATTTTTAGGTAGTATAGCAACATCCACTAAGGATTAGTCTATTTTTTCTTGCTAGAAAAGAATATCAAAAACAGAGTAATTTATTAAGAACAGAAATTTATTTTCTCATAGCTCTAGAGTCAGAAAACTCCAAAATCAAGGCACTGACATGTGACAAGGAACTTCTTGCTGTTACCACAGTCCACAACCAGTGAGGGCACCCGACATCAGGCAGTTTCAGTGGACCGGGTCAGGCCCTAAAAACAAAACAGAAGCATGGCTGTTGTCACTATACTAGTTCTTCCAATGCATGAGCAAGGAGTGTCTTTCCATTTTCTAATATCCTCTTCAATCTCCTTTCCTAGAGCACTTTAGATTTCAGGGTAGAGATCTTTTACTTCCTTTGTTAGATTGATTCCTAAGTATTACATGTTGTTTGGATGCTATTGTAAAGGGTGTGGTTTCCCTAATTTCTCTCCAATGAGTTTGTTGTTTGTGCACAGGAAGGCTATTGATCTTTGAGTGCAGACTTTGTGTCCAGCTATCATACCGAATTTGGTTATTAAATCTACAAGTCTTTTGGTGGAGTTTTTGAGGTCTTCTATGTAAAATATCATGTCATCCTCAAATAATGATAATTCAGCTTCTTCCTTTCCTATCTTTATTCCTTTTACTTTTTTTTCTTAACTAATTTCTCTGCCTAATGTTTCCTGAACTATATTGAATAGAAGTGGTAACAGTGGATGTCTTTGTCTTGTTCCTGATTTTAGAGTGAAAGCTTTCAGATTTTGTCCATTTAGTATAATGTTGGCTGTTGGGTTGTCATAGATAGCTTTTATCTGATAGAGATAAAGACTATCTATTTAGTGCAATCCCGATCAAAATATCATTAGCATACCTCACAGAACTACAGAAAACATTCCTAAAATTCATTTGGAACCAGAAGAGACCTAGAGTAGGAAAAAAAATTCTTGGCAGCAAAAATAAGGCAGGGGGCATTACAATCACTGACTTAAAATTATACTACAAAGCTACTGTGATAAAATCAGCATAGTACTGACAAAAAAAAAAAACAGACCTGAGGATCAATGGAATAGAATTAGAATTATGGAATATAATTAGAAGATGGAGAAACAACTCCAAGCACACTCAGCCACCTTATCTTTGACAAAGGAGCCAAACATGCTCATTGGAAGAAAGGTAGCCTCTTCAATAAATGGTGATGGAAAACTTGGCTTTCCACATGCCAAAGACTGAAACTACACCCATATCTATCACTATGCACTAAACTAAAATGGATCAAAGATCTAAATTTTTAAAACATAAATACTAAATCTTTTGTATGAGAGAATAGGTAGAACCCTTGAAGTCATAGGTGGAGGCAAAGATTTCATGAACAAAACCCTGATCACATGAGAAATAATGCAAAAATCAATAGCTGGGATCTTATATTATTAGAAAGCTTTTGCACAGCCAAGAAATGACCAACAGAGTAAAAATACAACCCAAAGACTGGGAAAAAATTTTAGCCAGTTGTCCCTCAGGCAAAGGACTTATATCTAGAACATTTAAAGTATTGAATCAAACCCCCCACAAGTTCAAAGACCCAATCCAAAAATGGCCATCTGAGATGAATACTCCCTTCCCAAGTGAAGAAATACAAACAAAAACTAAACATTTAAAAAAATCATCATTGGTCATACAAAATATGCAAATTAAAACAATACTGAGATTCCATCTCACTCCAGAAAGAATGGCTATCATCATAAATCAAGCAACAACAAATGCTGATGGGGCTGTGGGGAAAAAA
>NW_004955459.1:7827419-7884773 GCF_000276665.1 Chinchilla lanigera
CCATCAACCAATGAATGGATAAAAAAGATGTGCTATTTTTATATAATGGAACACTACTCAGCCATAAAGAAGAATGAGCTTGAGACATTTACAGATAAATGGATGCCACTTGAGACCATATTCTTAGGTGAAATAAATCAGACTCATGTGTATAAACACCATATTGTCTCCCTGTATGAGAAACTGAAAGAGTAAATAAGGACCAAAATGTACAATAGATATTGTGAAATGAATAGAAATTGGTTAAAAGGAGAGAGGAACTAGAGTAAGGGAAGGGGAAAATGAAGGAAGGAAATGGAAAAAAAAAACAAAATACAAGATAGCTATACAGCTATTTTCTCTTTGTTCATTGAAAAGAAAGATTTGTTCTAATAACATTTGGAAAATTCTTATGCCCATATCTTGTAATCTGAGTAACCATATTGAAGATAACAACATACAGTGTATTAGCTATTGTTATTCTCCTATTATATTGTTATGAAAGTTTAGGTTTTTTTCCATAAAATAAAAAATTAAAAATATAACAGAAAATGTAATGTTGAAGAATGGGATTTATTCAGTATAAACAACCCAGGAAGAAGAGGATAACCAAAATTTCCCAACCCTGTCTTTGGGAAGGTAACAAGAGCTTTGTGATTAAATAGGGGAAGGAACACAAGTGGGAGAGGACAAGAAATATGCTTAGTGAAGCAATCTTGGTCCAGCTGTGGGCTGGTGATCATTATCTCAGGATCCTGTATGTGGAGACTTCTCTGCAATAAGAAAGCTGTTGTTGCCTAAGGATATTTTTGTCACACGGTACTTATTGATCAGATTTGTTTCTGGAATCCAAGGTGACTACAGTGTCACAGTCACTTTCCTCGTCACTGAGACACAATACCTGACACCACCAACTTAAAGGAGGGAGGGCACATTTTGGCTCAATCCATAGACAGCTTGCTGGGAAGCAGCACAGCATGGCAGAAGCACTAGGCTGAGGGTGTGAAAACTGTCAGCTGGTAATCTGTTGATCATAATGTGTCCACAAATCTTAAAAATACCTTAATTAGTCTTATCTCGGTGCCTTCCACCTGGAAGGGGAGTGGGGGGATAATCAGCTTTGGCTGAATCTTCCCCCTTTCTCTGCTTCTTTTATAGTCCTGAACCCAGAACTTTCACACTGAGCTACATTCCCAATCTTTTTGTTTTATTTGAAATAGGTTCTTGCTAAGTCGTTAAGTTTCCTGGGCTGGGCTTGAACTTTCCATCTTCTTGCTTCTTCCTCCCAGAGTGCTAGGATTATAGGCACCTGATGAATCCTTAAGTGATCAACAGACCTCTCTGTATGTAGAGCTGGGCAGGATTCTGACCTGAAGTTTAAGGCAGAAAGGAAACCAGTACAAAATGAAGGGAGAGATACCTAAGTTTTATCCCATGAGGCATCTGCAGCCCCAACTGCAGAGTTAGTGCTTTTAGTAAAAGCAACCTCTAAGTCCCTGTTAGAGTCCTTCATCATCATGCAAAGGTGAAAAGGCATGAGACCAAGAAACAGCAAACTTTCTTCATAGAGCCCCTTCCAGTGACATTAATTTGTCCATGAGAGTGGAACCTCCATGACCTAAACACCTCCCCAGGGTGGCTGCACTGAGGATTAACTTTCCACATCAAATCTAGAGGAGACAAAAGTATTCAAAACATAGCACACTACACAGACTATAAAGAAGCAGCAATTATGTTGAACATGAGATTTACATAATCACAATGTTCCTTCAACAAAATGTACCATGTGTCAGTGGGCAATGGATGAGCCCCAACAAAAGCAGATGGAAAGTTATGTGACCCAGGAGAGAGGTTCTGGCTAGGGTGGTGTCCTCCACAATGAAAAAAGACAGTCCTGAGATAGAGTATAAGAGAAAAATCAATGGGACTTGACACCCAGGTGGATAGGGTCTTAGAAAGACAATGAGTAGTAAAAAAATAACCTGGAAATCCAGGCTCAGGGGAGATACAAGCATAGGGAGGAAAGAAGAGCTCAGTGGAGGACAGAAGTCAAGGGCAGAAAGAGAGACATCAATTTTGTTGGGATAAATTGCATCAAGGCACCTACAAGGCATCCAGGAAAAACACTTCAGCTACCACGTAGAGGGAGCAGCAGGGGTCAGAGAGAGAAATAATTACCCTTGGAGAGGTAACTGGTCAACCACGGGAAATGAAGGAGATCACTGCAAGAGACACAGCAGACAAGGAAAGTGTGCTGGCCAGGGCGAGCCCAAGGTCCTTCTCAATCCCACAGTGCAAAGATCAAGGACTTGCAGTGGCCAGATTCCTGTCTGGCTGGGTTCTTTTTAGTGGCACATAGTGAAAAGGACATTTCAGATGCATAATAACTCTCTGTAAAGCAAAGTCACGGGTAGCTATTCACTTTCGTCCAGTCAGAAGTGGCTGAGGGCACTTTGTTTCTACACCATTCTCTGCTTAAATCAAATCACCAAGAATTGTGCTTCTGGGAAATACTGTACCAAACACTCATTAAATATGCAGCCATGAAGTTTGTTTCACACATTTCTTAAGGGTAGCAAATAACCTTTAAAAAGTCTGACCTTTCTGTAAAGGTGGTCCTGTTGGTGGGAGCTCTAAAGGTATTGGATAAATGTTTCAGAAAAATGTTGGTTTCAGAGGAAACAGCTTACAGCCTCAATGGTCTCCTTCCATTGAAAGGCTCACTCTTTTAAGTAGTTACTCCTTTGATAATTTTAATTTTTGAAATGAAGCCACCAGTGGGAGCCTTAGGGATCATTTTCTCATGGAACAAGAATGTCACCTCCCAGGGGAAGGAACAAAGCCACCAGCAGGAGTGCTCACATCTCACAAGCTCATACAAGGCACTTGCACCATCTTGGGGACTGATTTGAAATTATCCTAGATTTTATATTCAATCAGTAGTGAGTGGCCTACCTGGGCCCTCTACTTTCTCTTCCCTTACATTCTCCCTGGCTAGTTCATGTAACTCACCATTGAAGTGCTCTTTCTACCTCAAAATTGTGCCACATTTTTCCTAGAATGCCTTTGTTTATCCAGAGTATGATCAAGAACCTATGACCTGGCCCCTACCTTTACCTGCCATGACAGACCCATTCCTCCCACCATTTTCACACACAAACACCCTTTATTTGTCAGCCAAACCCAGTGCTGCACAGTTCACTGCATATTTCCACTGAGGATGAGCTGCTAGAGAAGCCACAAACTCTCGATTGATACTGCCTGCTTTTCTTCGAAGTCATCTCAGAAGCCACCTCTGCTGGACAGTCTATTCAGATTCACCTTCTATTAGTCAGCTTTCCCATTACTGGCATGAAATACCCAACATGTGAAAATTTATTTGGCTCACAGTTTCAGAGGTTTCAGTCCATGGTAAGTTGACTACAAGGTAAGAACATCGCGGTAAAAATGTGTGGTGGAGCAAAGTGCTCCGCTGTTGGTTGCTGGGAAGCATAGCAATGGATCTGATATGGTCTCAAGGTCACACCTCCAGACACACCCAGAACTGTGCTTTATTTTGTGCCCTAGGCAGCTCTCAAGCCAGACAAGTTAACAATCCAACATAACTGTCACACATCTCCACGGAGTCCGGTGACCCTTCATAACCGGGGCATTCTACAGATGCCTCTTTACTGATAGGGACCCAACCCTGCCCTACTAATCATGTGGACTGGTCCCAACTTCCACAGAACCACATATGGAGGAGATTTTTAAGGGAAGCTTGTGCAATCAGTACAAGGATAAATGCTCTGCTCCAAGAAGAATAAGTGAAAAAGACACAGGCACTCTCTCGTGAACATTTCTAGAAAATTGAAATGTTTCTAGTATCAGTAAGATTCCAGTTAACTAAGATAATGCACACAAAAGGTTTCACTGCTGAGAGCCTGGAGAAGCATGAGTGGCAGGGAGCTGGGTGGCGTGAAAAAGGGGAAGATCCTCAGCAGGCTTACAGAGACGCAGGGAGGGAGCAGGGTCCCTGGACCTTTTACATTATCTTAGAGTGGAACCATAAGTAAGTTCCAGAACATCTGCACCTAAATAGCACCCTTGATTTTTCCTTTTCATTCACAAAGCTGAAAATATTTACTATATGGCACTTAGAAGAAAGGTGTAGGCCCCTGACCAGGGGGACACACTCAGGGAACAAATCACCCTTTCCCTGGGCCTACAGCCAAATCTATGTCAGTCATACAGTGAGAGAAGCCACAGAGCTCAGCTGTTGAAACCTAGAGCAAGGCACAGAAAGACAGAAAATCTACAGAGGTGAGGGAAGGACCTGAGCCCAGCACCCCCGGTCTGTGTCTTCAGCCACAGGGATATCATCTTCTCTTACAATGTAGATCACCGTGAGAGAGGCCAGGGAGCTAGCAGAGAGGACAAGGGATTGTCACCATGCAGGGGCAGGACAAGCAGAGAAGGGTTGTTAAGACCAGAGACTTTGGAGCGGAGAAGCCTGGCCTTTCTACTCCTATCTCCTTCACTTACAGTCTGAGGCACCACAAACAAATTCTCAGCCTCTCTATGCCTCAGGTGAGTCATGTGCAAAACAGAAGCAAAGTGTCTCCGTCATCAAAGTATCACACTCATGGGAAGTACTCACCATTCAGTAGTATTACCAGCACACACGGGAAAAGGCAGCACTCGACAGGCCTTGACCCAGTACCCAGGCCTGCACTACATGATGGCAACAGAAAAGTGAGTAAGAAAGATCCTCACTCAAGGAGCTTAGAGTCTAGTGAGAGAGAGAAAGGCAAATGACAAGGACCTGAAAGAGAGAGGATGGCCAACACCACTTCCAGGAGAGGCAGTTTCTCAGGACTCAGCACCTAGGGTAGCCAAAGGAAGGGCCACGTATGTTATGTAATTGTATCTCCGGGGAGATGGGGCTACATTCAAAGGCACCACTGAAAGATGTCTTCAGGAAATTACAGTAGCTCTGGATAACAAGACCTAATCTTCCATTACTGGGAAGCTGGAGATTAAGCCAAAATGTAAGCACTAAATGTACTCTAAGGAATCTTCTTACTTTGCTGAGGAGCTGAGAGCTTATAGACTAATGAGTCAGAAGCCATTCCTAACTGACTAATAAGAGCACTGAGCACCAATAAATGCAGAATGCAGGGAGAGAAAGGAGAGTCCTTGTCAGTACCAGCAGCACTCTGGCCCTCAGATTTCAGCCAAGAAACTCTCCCACCTCCAAGCACCCCAGGGCCCATGGGTGCTGGGCACGACATGGGCAGACATTCTGGGAAGCATGGATGGTTTCACCTGTGGCTTGGTTGGGGAGGAACAGGCACCTGGGTGCAGAGGGGCTGTGGTGAGGTGGGTTGCACAGCAGCAGGGAAACACTGCCAGAGGCAGGCAAGGCTGACCAGGCAAACAACCACCCCAACCCAGCTATGTGCAAAAATAAATAAGAAGGATTCATTACCCTAGAAAGGTCAGCAGAGATAATCTTCTCTTATCAGATAATGAGCACGCTCTTCAGGAGCTGGGCGTGAAAGTGAATCTGTTACAAACCCCCATGAGAAACGCAGCATCATCACAAAATGCCTGTGCCCTTTACACAAGAAAAAAAAGAGACACTCCATAAATTTCAGACACGGTTAGAAATGCAAAAGTAACAAAATCATATAAAGAGAAGGAAGAAAACTATTGGTTCAAGAGAAACCATTAGCAGTGAGGAAATATTAATATTGATTCCTACTTTTACAGCAGCAAGAATCATCAGCCAAACAGGCAACTCAATTAACACACCATGTTTTAACCAGAGCACTGAAAAAAAGTTGACGGTGTCAAGCATGCTCAAACTCTGTTCAAATCAATTTAAAATAATTTCGTCTCTTCTAGATTTGTGGTGAATTCATTAATATGCCACATTTAAAGGATTATTTAATCCCCACATCCCACCTGTGTGTGAGGAAGTTATAAGCCCTAACATCCAGAGACAGAAAGGAAAGCAGAGGTGAGAGCATCTCTGCCATCTGCCCGACAGTAGCAGGTCAAGACCGGACACCATGGTGTCTGCTCAGGCTTAAGGCTGCATGAGGAAGATGAACTAAGAAAATAAGACCCAAACTCAACACTTGTGACCACCAGTGCTTCACCGCATCCACACTGAACAGAAATATATATATGTGAGGAGGCACAAGGATACCAAGGAAGAGCAACCCAATCCAGTTCAAAACAACCAATCTGATTACCTGGGAAGAAGTGGGAGGGTGTTTAGTTACAGGAGACAGACTTGCTGCTCTGAAAGATGGAAACATCTGGAGACCTCAGTACAGCATAAGGATTGTTGTTAATAATATCACTTTGTATACTGAAAATTTGCTAAAAGAATGAAGTTGAGGTGTTTTCACTGCAAAGTGGTACCTATGGAAGATGATGGATGTGTTAATTTTCATGACTGTATTGGTTGTTCTACTACACAGAAGTACATCAGAACATCATAGTATACACCAAAATATGTATGGATGCTCCTCGATTTGCTTTGGGGGTTTTTGGGAAGTTGCATTGTAATAAATTCATTATAGTTGGAAATATCCTAAGTTAAAAATGCGTGTAATACATTTAGCAGACAGTCTAGCATAGCCTACCTCATACATGCTGAGAATGCAAATTCACCCAACAGGAAACCTATTTCATAATGAAGTGTTGACTATCTCACCTAAATTATGGAAGACTATCCTGAAAGTGAAAAAGATGACTTTAAGGGTAAGTTTTTAGTTTAAGAATTATATGTCAGGGACCACTTGTGTTTTTAAGAAAAAAAATCTGAGTCCCTGACTTCTTCCTCCTTAGATAGTTCCTCTATCAACTCACCCTGGCTTTTCTGTCCTTTGCCTAGTTCAGTCCTCATGCTGTCTCCCCTGGGTAGTTCCCAAAGCCTCCTTATCCATACACCCTAGATGAGTTCCATGCCAGCGTCTACAACCCTCCTTTGGTGGTAGGTCATCCCCTGAAGTACCCATCAGAGATCTTGCTAAATCTCCTGTGGCTCCTACTTCCTCCTGTGTAACCAGAAGAGCAAGTCTGAACTCACCGTCATTTCGCACCAGCCCAATATCCCCCTATCTTCCCTAGCCCACCCGCACCCAGCCTTCCCAACATGCCATTTTTCAGTCCTGACTCCCTTTATTTTCCAGAGCACATCCAGGGGCTTCTCACATATCAGCATCCACCAAGGTTCATTTCGTTCACTTTGCCTGCAGCACCCTCCATTTACTGATAGACCTTACAAAGTCTCATTTGTCTTTATCTGTCAGGGAAGCCTCATTGCTGTAACAAACAGCCCCACACCTTGATGACAGGTGCTTATGTCCCCTACATAGTGACCTCTCTTATTCTCAGTTATTCAGGACCAGGTTCCTTCTGGCCAGTGGTTTGGCTTCTCAGGTCCTCCAAGTACTCAGGTATATCTCTGTATCCTACCAGCAGCCAGAGAAGAGTACCTGGCCCTGTACGATGGGCAGAGAGGGCTTATAGACAGATCTGAGGAAGGTGAGAAGGGATTTCTACCATTTCTTTAGTTCTACTCACCCTCCATCAACTGGGAAATGGAATGTGATCTCAGGGGTAGGCACTACCTGACCTGTTTCTCCAGCCTTCACGCCCCCCACTCCCTGCACTCAGAGAACACTTTCTCTATGGCAGCCACCAGGCCCTAAGGGTTCTGTTGCACTGACAGAGTCTGTCTCTCTGTACATCCACATTTTGCACCAGAAAAACCACAGTGTTTGTTGGAGCAATGCTTATTTGTCTTCAAAATGGTGGAACAAAGTGAAAGAAAATACAGCCACGTTTGTGTGTAGGAGTGGGAGAAGGAAAGAAGTGAACTCTTTTCCTTGCTTTAGTTTGGAAGTGTTTCCCAAACACTCATGTGCTAAAGGCTTGGCCCCAGGCCACAGCACTACTGAGAGGTGGTGGGACCTTTAGAGGGGGAGCCTTGTGGGAGGAAGTTAGGTTATTGGAGGTGTGCCCTTGGTAAGGATAGCTCTTTTCTCTCTTCCCTCCCCCTCCTTCTTATTTCTTTCTTCTCTTCACTTCTCTTTTCTTTTCTTGTCCCCTCTCCTCCCCTCCCTTCCCATGCTTTCCTCTCCCTTTTCCTCACTTCTTATTTCTCTCATCTCTTCTCTTTTCCCCTTCCATCCCCTCCCCCATCCTCCCTCCCCTCCCCTCTCCTTCCACTTTCAAGTTCACCCTCAGAGCATCTTTTCTCCACCACAGACTGCCTCACCATGATGTACTGTACTGCCACAGATGCAAAGTGACAAAGCCAAGTGACTGAAACATTTAAATTGTGAGACAATATAAAACCTCACTCTTTTCAATAGGGAGGGGGCGAGGGGTTGAAGGGAGGAAAGGGGATTTGAAAAAAAAAGAACAAAAATATAGTACATATAAGTACAAATTCCCTATGATGAAAATGATCTTAATGTATATCTAAAATGTGCCAATAAAATTGATTTAAAAACTAAAAAATGCCTTACATATTTTTGTTACAGTGTAGGAGTGATCAATGTCATCTTCTTTCTTGATAAATAAGTACTTAAATGAGACTATCGATGAACAAGGGGAAGGTGAAAGAGAGCTTTTGGGTCATTGGTTTAGTCCATTCATTGGTGGACCAGGAACTTTGTTGCACTTTTTATTTGTTGTTTTTTCCCCCATCAGTACCAATCCTATGAGACTGATACTATTCACATGGACACCTTAAAAGATGAGGGAGCTGAGATTCACAAAGATGAACGTCTTGTTCAGAGAGAGACACAGCAGGATTTGAACACCAGCATCCCACTCTGAATGGTGTGCATGACAACAGAGGCTGTGTACTAGAAGAAGAATAATTACCTACCGTGGTATGGCTATTAGTTTGATTTCTGTAACTTTGACAAAACATGTGAAATAATAAACTGAAAAGAGGAAAGGTTCATTTTGGTTCACAGGTTTGGAGATTTTATTCCATCATTAGCTGGTTCTGTGGGGGGTTTTGTATTTTGTGTGTGTGTGTGTGTGTGTGTGTGTGTGTGTGTGTGTGGAGTGAGAGGACATCATAACAGAAGCTCATAACGGAGCAAACCATTAACCTCCCTGCCAGAACCTAAAAAGAGAGGAAGAGGAGGGGCTGAGGCTCCAATGTCCTCTTCAAGGCCCTGGCTCCAATGACCTAACTTCCTCCCATGAGGCCTCAGCTCCTAAAGGTCTCACCACCTCCAGGTAGCACAACAGGCTCTCAGTCAAACGTTCAACAGAGGCCTTTGGAGGATATTCCAAATCTGAACTAACACAGGTGTGAAGTACAGAAATCATCCAGAGATCAGTTGAAAGGCACCAGAGCCTTGCAGCAGCATAAATACATATTTACTGAGCTTCCCACAATGCCAGAAGAAATACCCTTTTCTCAAGTACCCTTCAGCCTGGCCCCTTGTTCTCACTAGAGCCAAACAGGACAATGACAAATCAATGGCAGTTTTGTATCTCTTTCCTATGCAGGTCAGACTTCCTTAGCTGTTCTGCCCAAATCTTGCAGGTTGGAATTCCCTAGCAAGGGTCTATCTATCCTATCAAAGTGCAGGAGAAATGTTGATATTCTAAACCTCGTGTTTCATTTATAAATTAGAAATACTTACCTATTAATTCATACCCTCACCATTTTTGTTATTACTTGTGAACACTCAAATTATTTGTACCCTGATTTTATGAGGCCCCTAGTCTTCACAGTGCTGAGGGCCTAAAATTGTCATTCAGTCTAAATTAATAGCAGTTTTATTGGCTCATTATTTCTGACATCTGGTTGGAAGTGCAAAGCAATAACTATTAGGTAATAATCGCAGTCAGCTCTGATTAGAAACTAATAACATTAGCAATAAACTTTAAATGTGGCTGCCATGAAGCTTGCTCAGAAAGCAAGAACACAGGGCTGCTCTGTGGTAGACAGAAACTGGGGCAGGTGGCTAGAACCCACCTTGTGGCTCCTGCTGAATTGGACCATGGCACATTGGTAACTTACGGTACCTAAATGAAGATCCAGGTTTGTAAGGGGAAAGAAAAATGATGATAGATAAAAATGTACTGCTGGATGGAAATACAGCAGAGGGATTTCCCATATTTCCAAATAACTCACCAAGTTTCCCATATTTTTTTCTCTCAACATTCTTATTTCTTCAAAAAAATGTGCAGTCTACTCTTGCTTTCATAATTTCTGATATTTATTGAACCCTAAGTGTGGACCAGGCCCTCTTGTACATGCTTCACATCTGTCATTCCAAATCCTCAATAAAAGTATATTAGATCATGACTGTTGCTATTTCCATTTACAGATGGGGAAACTGAGGCACAGAGACATTAAAGTCACCTGATCCAGGTCTGCACAGTAGTAGAGCCAATCCTTGGCTTCCAGCATCCCATACTCTCTAGCCTCTATGCCACACTGTCATGTTTGTTTCCATATTGCAAAAAATTTTATGCAGCACCTACAATTTGCCACTCACTCTTCTGTGAGCCTGAGCACAGAAAGACTGGATACAAAGAAGAAAAATGAAAAGGGACCTGCACTGACTACTTTGCCTGTAGTAGCTCCCTCATTTCTCACCATCTCCTTCTTCTGGTTTTCCCTACAATGCAGCCCGAGAAATGCCCTAAAAATATGATGCAGGTCATGGCATTTCTGGGCTCAGGGCTGTCCTCTAACTCTTTCTTTTGTTCATGATAAGAGGCAGATTCAGCAGGATAACTACTTCCTCCCACAACCCCTATTGCCCCAGCCCACAACCTCTCCAGCCTTACCACTTCAGTCTGCTCTCATCCAGCACACAGCTGTCCCACACGCTTGTTCGCCATTCAGAAAACAGACCTGCACCTCCTACCTTGGTATGTTTGCCCCTGCAGTTCCTCTACCTAGATGCTCTTCTTAGATTGACCCTATCTTATGTATCTTTCAACCTACTCTCTGAGCAATTTTCAAATATATTATACGCTACTAAAGCCAACACCTGTCCAACACAGCTCCAGAACTTAACCTCAGTTTTGTGTCCTTTAACCAGCAATTCCTTCATCCAGCCGCTACCCTTGGTAACCAGGGTTCTAACTCCCTACTTTCTGATTTCCATTCTTTAGAATCCACATTTAAGTTGACTAAAGGCAGAATTTGCCTTTCTCTGCCTAGCTCATTTCATTTAATACAGTGTCTACTGGGATCCTACATTTTATGTTGCTTGTCCTTTATCTCCTTCCAGTTTTTGCTCAAAGGCCACTTTGCAGTGAGATCTCTGAACATCCCTTTCATTTTTTTTTTTTTTTTGGCACTAATAAAAATATTTTTTGGTATTTTTATGAAAAATAAAACAAAATTTCAAAATCAGATAATAAGAGAATTACCATAATTATTACACTGTGTATCATTATCTTCAAGGTACAAGACATAAACCAAAAATATTCTTACAAGAAGAAACACACAGATATCACAAATCTTTCTTTTCAACAAAATATAATGAAAATTACATCAGACTAAAAAAGGAAATTATAAAGAGCAGCAAAAAATGGAAAAAGTTCCTGTTCCTACTTAGGCAGAACCAATATAATCAAAATGGCTATGCTTCTAAAACTGATATACAGATTTATTGCAGTTGTAATCAAAATATCAATGTCACTTCTCACGAAACAGAGAAAACAATCCTAAAATTTATATGGACTAGGAAGAGACCCAGAATAGCAAATGAAATCCTGGGTAATAAAAGCAAAGCAGGTGACACTGCAATCCCAGACTTGAAGTTGTATTATAAAGCTACACTAATAAAACAGCATGGTACTGGCCAAGACAGACATGAAGCTCAACAAAACAGAATAGGAGAATCAGAAATTACCCCAGGCACATACAGTTATTTTATCTTTGTTGAATAAACATACTTTTTAAAATTTTAAAAACACCCCACAGAGATGCTTCACATCCCTTTCTTGCTTTATTTGCCTCCATGGAACTTTTTGCCACCTGGCAAATTGTAGGAGCTTGTTAGCTAGTTAGTAGGTTTGTGGTTAATTTCTCCTCCTGTCTTCCTCTCTGGTATAACTTCCAGGGCAGTAACAGAACTGACCTGTGTTAGTCAGCTTTCCATCATTTTGACAAAATAGCCAAGAGAGACAAATTAAAAGAGGCAAGGTATATTTTGGCCCACGATTTCAGAGGTTTCAGTCTATGGTAACTTACTGCCATTGCTTAGGTCCTGTAATGAGGCAGAAGATTATGGCAGGAGTATGTGGTGGAGAAAAGGTGCTATCTCATAGCATCTTGGAAGGAGTGGCAGGGGAGAAGTACAGAGACAGAGAGGAGAAGAAAAGGAAGGAAGAAAGGAAGGAAGGATGGAAGGAAGGAAGGAAAGGAGGGAGGGAATGAGGATAATGAAGAGGAGAAGGAGAAGGGACCACATCCTAAAATCCCCCACAAAAGCACATCCAGTGGCCTAACTCCATCCACTAGACTCCACCTCCTGAAGGTATCACCACCTCCAAACTCTTCAAACTTGGCCTTTGGAGGACATTCCAGATACAAAGCACAACACTGTCTATTCTGTCCATTGCTGTATTCTTGGTCCTTAGTGTGGCATCTAGCAAATAGTAGATGTACAACTCATACATGTTTAATAAATAAAGAGACTTTATCTCTAAGGATCTTACCTTTTTAGAAAACCAACCCAAACTCACCCTTGCTAGAAAACAACATGGGTACCATGCATAAACTACCCCAATAAGACATTTTATGAGACAGTCTAAGGTTAGTGCAAAGACTCCTCAAACTGGAGTTTTGTAGGCTCATGGCTGACTGAGGCCTTTCAAGGTCCAGAAACAGAAAGACCTTTGGAGGAAATGCAGACCGGAGCATAGAGGCAGGAGCAAATGCTTGGTTTAAGTCCTGACATTGTTACTTACAAACTCATGTGCTTATTCTCTTGAGTCATTCAAGTTCTCTGAGTCTGTTTCCTCACCTGCATTGAACACACAGTCACCAGGTAACTGTGCTGTAAAAATGAAATGGAATACCACCCTGACAGCCCAGCTCATGCCCACCACTCACAGACAGGTGTGAATTTCACTTTTCCTTCTTCTAGAAATGCTGGAAAGAGCAGGCAAAGCCAACAAGTGTGAAAGCGTTCTGCGGTGGCCTTCACGTTGAGCAAGGAAATAGACTGAAGTGATAGCCATGGCATCAGCAGATCCAGCTGGCCTTGAAAGACAAGAGAAATTTGTTGCCTTGAAAGACAACAAATATGGGAATTGAATTTGTTTTGAAAAAACAAGTCTCCTAAAGATTTAGCTGATCTCATCCACCTGCGATGAGGACTCAAAAATGCAAGCAAGCCCCGCACCAGCAGGAGGAGTTGGAACCATAAGCTCAAGTGTGGTCTGGAGTGCCACCATGGCCTTCATGCAGTACCAGTGTCACAGCAAGCATTGCTCTGGGATGGGACAGGGTCCTGTCCCAATTCTGTGAGATGCTCACCCCTTCTATACCTACAATTCTCGCACAGACATCAGCACCTTCATGATCAAGATAGCCCTAAGCAAAAGATGTATGAAATAAGGGTCACTGTTGAACTCCCACTCTACAGACAGAGAAACTAAGGTTAGCAGGGATTCTCTCAATCCCCCATGCTCCCATTCCTTCAGGATCACAGCTCAATTTCTCTGACTCAGGTCTAACGCCTGTTGCACTGCATCACACACTCGCATCTCTCAGCTCCCAGGTGCTCCCAGATAAGAATCAAACTTAACTGATGTGCCAAAAACTGCCTTCCAGTAACTCCTGTCATCATTAGCACACATTTAATGCTAGGGACAGTCCCAGTGATGCCACACATGCTGTTTGCTCTAAACTTCAACATGACCTCACCTCTCTGAGCCCTTTTACATAAGGACACGGAAACTAAGAGAGATTAAGTAACTTCCTCAGAGCCTCACAGTTAGAAACAGATAGAAGTCATAGTAAAAGTGAAGCCAAACCAGACTCCCTTGCACAGGGACACCATTTTATGCTGTGGAGAGACAAAGAACTCTGCTCCTCTGAACATTTCTGGGAGGGCTCTCTGGACAAGAGAAGGGATTTAAATGCTCTGACACTGGATAGCCTTCCTTGGCACAAAAAGTGGTGTCAAAACTTTAATATGAATTTGACACCAATTCTACCAACCACCCCCTAAATAATCTTGACCAACTAACCCACCTGAATTTTGATTTCTTAATCCATGTACTGGCACATACAATACAGGAATACTTCTAGAAGTGAGTCAAAACACCAATGCAAGCCACTAAGCACTGGTGTGAGGAAAGTCTCCAACCATTTTTCTTATCCACATGAGAGAGAGAATAACACTGGAAATTATGGAAAAAGAATGTGTACTAAGAGGTTCTGTAGATCAGGACTTGCTTGGAGAAATAGGCAGGGAATGGCCACAAAGGCCTGAGGAATTGGGGCATCACACCCAGAAGGACATAGACATTGAAGTCTCCCAGTAGCCTGTGTGCATCGCTGCTAAAGGTTCTGCCCCTGTTCAGGCCGGCTCAGACCCAGAATAAGCAGCAGTATGCGCAGCACCTATCTACCCTTCATGCAAAGCACATTCAGGCTTCCCTGCACCATTGTGACCAGGACTTGGAGTAAAGCTCACTGTGGAGCATTTGCTTAACATGTATAAGGCTGTGGATTCTATGCCCAGCAACACAAAAAGTCGGGTGTATTAGTACCCACTAGAGCTCTCTGATTTCCATAACTGCAAATTGACCTCCCTCCTGGTGGCTCCCCCCTCCAGCTTCTTACTTAGGCTGTAGATATTCCACTTCCTCACCAAATGACATGTCTTCATCTGTTTGAGGGAGTTTTGCACAATAGGGCAGGAGGTGGAGAGAAAACTGAGGCTAGGGACACTCAGAGTGGCATAGTGGCCAGTATTACCCTGTACAATATGGCATCATCATCCATGGGCTCAAACGAGAGACCACCTATCAGAAGCTTGAGCTGACCCACTGGCTTTCAAGACTGCTTTGCCCACCACCAGCATCTCCCCTCTCCCAGTCTTTCCTAGATGAGGAAAGCACATGCGTTCCCCTGAAAGTAGCCTCGGTTCTGCCTGATAGTCTCAGGATCGAACTGGGATGTATTGCCCATTGTTGATGTGTCAAACCCCATTTCCCTGTCTGCAAAGCTACTATACACAGCATAGATTATTAAGCTCTAACTATTGTGTCAACATCTCCCAAGTTCTGGAAGGTAAAGAGGGAGCCTCCAACAGGCCATCATATGCAGGTCATTATGTGAGATGAGCATCAACAGCCCAGCCAGAATGATGGGTTTCCTGAATGACAGACCTGCTGGACCCGCAGGAAGTCAGGAGGCTTCTTTCACACAGGATGATTGTGGCTTTGGACTTGTAGTATTGGAAAAGCCGCAGCTCATTGAAAAATCTTGAAAAAGAGAGATTGATTAAAAGTAAACCTTCCAAGTTGATAGATAGACCTAACAACTGGGCATGCTCCTTCCCCTCCTCCACACCACGCAGGCACCCAGCGCTTCCCCAGAACCACAACACAGAACAGGACGGAATGGAAGTAGACACACAGTAAAAACTTCATAGTCAGAAAGCTGTGACTTGAATCTGGCCACACCATTTATAACTGGGGTAATTGTGAAACTGCTTCTTCCTTCCAGGCCTTGGGATCTTGACCATAAAGGGGGGTATCAGGCCTAAACGTTGTTTTGAAGATTACAGTCAAGAATTCAAGGGAGAAATTGTCTGCTTCAGTACTACCAAAAAGCGACACTGAGAAAAGATGTGGAGGGTAATAAAATAGTAGGTGTCCAAACAGCTTTAGATGAGTTGATGGTAAGAACCTAGTTATTCAAGGGCCCAGGCAGGAGTGGACAGTTGGTTTCCAGGCAGTGAGCCACAAACACTTTGGTACTTCATGTTGGTGGGAACCTGGAAGAGCCCCATATGTACCTGCTGTTAAACTATTAAAGTGCTAAAACCCCTCTGCAAGAGTGTCCATTTGGAGGTATTGTATTGCTCTGTGTTGGGAGGGCGCAGAGAATGATTTTCTAAGGCCCTGACCAAGTAGTATCACCCCATCTCCCAACCATCAGGACTCCCTGTTGCCCAAAAGACAGAGTAAGACTCCTTGGTAGAGCTTTTAATGTTCTTTAAACTCTGGTCCCATCATGTGTTCCCACAAATTTTATGACACTGTTACAACATAACTCACCTTGTTATCATCCTCCAAATTTGTGATACCCTTCCACCTCCCCTCACTTTCATTTATGCCCTTCCTCTTCTTGAAACTCCTTCTTTGGACCCATTTCATGTCACCCATGAGGTCATGTGACAGCCTCAGCCCGGGTTGTTCAGGATCTCCACAGGCACACAACTTCTTCTGGCTGGAGCTGAGGAAAGGAAGGCAGAAGGTGACTACTGTTTCCTGCTCTCCTACTTGTGTACCAGGCACTGGGTTGAAGTATCACAGAGACAGCTTGTTTTAATCTGCAGAATAACCTTTGAATCATGCATTGCCCCAGTGCTACAGAGGAGAACTGTGATCTATAAGTCAAAGTAACCTTGTCCTCAAAGTCACACAGTTAGGAAGCACAATGGGGAGACCTGACCCACGCCCTTTCATCCACTGCCTCCCCTCTCTGTGCTTAGTGTTTCAGGTGCCTGGGATAGGATAACTGAAACTATACTGATCTCATGGACACCTCAGTGGTAAGCTCTGGCTCTGAACTTGCTTCTTCATGTCTGCCCAGTGGCCACCTGGATGAGGGACTCAGCTCTCCCTTGCAATTCCCTCTCCTGGCCACGAGTGACAAGTGCTAGAAGGGCATTGGATTTTATTCAGCTCCTCAAGCTCACTGCCAAAGATGTCTACCCATAGGTCTTAGTTGAGCCCAGGAAGGAGGGACAGTAGCTACAGATACAAGGAGATGTCACTGAGGTCCAATTACATGGCAAACTGTGGCACAGAAGAAGTCAAACTGGATGAATCTCCCCAAGGTCTCCAAACGCCACTTGGTGAGAGTCTTTGTTTGTCTGACTTTTACTTAGTCTCCTAAAACTTCACCTTGGCTCATCTGTGCACCTGCTCACCAACTCCCATTTTAACAAACACTGCTATGTCAGCTTAGCAAGAGCTACTCCCCGACTGGGTCAGGCTTCACATCTTCCATCATCCTCCAAGAGATATCTAAGCTGGAATTCTCTTAGGTCAGGGGAACCTCTGATATTTCCTCTTAACCATGGTACATCTACTCACCCTTACCCAGATCCTTCACTGTTCATTCACACCTGCCATGTGGTGCTTGGAGTTGAAGCCCACTTCCCTCCCTCACTGCGGGACCTCATTACCCTGGTCCCTACATCTGTCAAGATGGTCCTGAATAAAGTCTGCCATATTGTGCATTAACAAGCATCACAATAATTTTTCCTCAACACCCTCTCTGGCCAGCCATTGTAAGCCTTCTTCCCGTTTCTCCTGTGGTGTTTGTCCCAGCTTCTGTCCCAGGCCCTTGGGCCTCATTGCTCTGTGCAGGCACTACACTACTCAGGAGGGTTCCTTCTGTACATCTCCAGCTGAATGCCTTCCTTCAGGCCAACCCTGTGTTCTGTTGCCAGTGGGTACATTTTCCCACAGGTGCTGGCCACAGCAAAACTCAAGCCCAGAACAGCCATGATGATCCTTCTTCCTCAACAAATTCTTGCCTCTCCTAATTCTTTTCTCCTATGTGAAGATATTCACTGCATCACAGATCCGAAGGCAGGCTTCATCCTTGACCTCTTCATCTGTACCCTTGCCCTAGTCTAATGAGTCACTGCATTCTGCAGATTAACATTCCCAATGGCGATCAATTCTCCTCTAGTCAAGGGCCACTGCCATAACTCAGGACCTATTTCTTAATTGGTCTTCTGTCCCTCTGTTTTATCACCACCATTTATGAGTCACAAAGACGTTAGCCCCATCTTTCTGAAGTGCGAATCTGATTTTGGATTCCCCTGCCAAATCCATGAGCCTCTCTCCACTACTTTGAAAGGAAATATATTGCGCCTTAGAACACATTACACCTTCTGGTCCTCTGCATTTATATTCAAAGAATAAGGTCTCTGAGTGGTTCATCTTTGTGTTCCTTCTGACCATTCTAGATCCCAGCACAGGGCCAATTAGTACATGAGTGCACTGCCAGATGTCCAAAAAGATGAGCAAATGAAAGAAGGAATGGATTGAGGGAACATCTAAGAACTCTGCTAAGGTCAACATTTCTGAAAGAAATGTTCAGAGAGCAAAATTGCTATTCTCTCCCTCATACTCACAGCTGCCAGAACTCCCAGGTGCTTTCCTGCCTCCCCATTAAACAGGCTTTGGGCCACACTAGCCCAAGCAGGATAGAGAAGAGGAGAGATTTCTCTCTGAGTGGTGCATTTCCCTTACTTGGTTTTCTGAGCTGCTAAAATTTAATGCAGAAGTTCACATGCACCTGGGGGGAACCAAGTGAAAAGAATCACCTGCAGGAACCTGAGCTTCTTTATCCAAAGTGCCGAGAAATCACGCTTGTCACCAAATCTCAAATGTGATGCTCTTAAGAATATTCTGATGACTTCACTAAAAAATTTTCTTTGTCTCCTCTCCTGATTCTGATTCAGTGGGTCTGGGGAGGGACCCAGGAAACATTTTAATGAGTGAGGTCACAGGTGTTTCTTGTGCAGGTGGTCTGGGAATCACACTTTAAAAGTGCTGCTTTAGGTGTTTGGTAAACAGACTTACTGGTTCCAAAGTTGAATATAATTTGCCTTGATTTTTCAAAGACCTACTCTGGGACGAAGTGCTATGAAGAGCAAGTACATTTCATATTCTGTTCAGGACTAATGGGAGCAATCAGTTCTTCTTAGCTTGGAGAGCCCATTAGGAGAGCAGATGAGCTAAGTATTTAGACATTCAAGACACATTTGGAATATCATTCAGGACTCCTCTCACAGGAAAACTAAAAACAATTCCACTGCAAGGAGGCTGTTTGTGCACATGGTGTACACACAAATATACACATGCATACACGCACACATATGTACGTGCTGCCACATGGATTTATTGAGTCCATCTCATTTCAACAAACCCAAATACCCTTGTGCCACCAACTTCACCATTTGAGGGGAAACTTAACAACTTTCAGAACAAAATCAAATCTGTAAGTCCAATAAGGACAGAGAAGTGTTATGCAGAAGTAAAAAATTGCATCTGTAAGCTGGATTCATGTGGGGATACACCTATAACCCCAGGACTCTGGAAGGCCGAGGCAGGAGAATTACAAGTTCAAACCTAGCCCAGGTAATTTAGTGACTTAGTGAGACCCTGGTTCAAAATGAAAAAGACTGAGGATGTAACCCAGCACAAAGGTCCTGGGCTTAATCCCCAGTACCACTACCACACACCCAAAAAAAGATCACGTTAGTGTTTCCACAGTACAGTATAAAATGGAAGATATAAGAAACTCTGGAGTCAAATTTTTACTGCATAGAAAAAGTAAAATTTCATCTGCACATTCCTGTATAGATAAACACACATTCAAAATATTCTAAGTGAAAAAAAGAAAAATTAATTTTCAGATACAACCTGTATTTCATAGCTTATACAGGTGTATGTACTCCATTCTGGCCAGAAGAGTGCAAACTCTGTAGAAAACAACCCTGTACTTGATTGTTTTAGTTTTATTTCATGCAGAATCTATGCATGTTTTTACCAGAACACTGTGGAAGCTAAAAGTTGACAGCTTTCTTACCACACTGACCTTGTACTGACACTGAATCTCTTTCAAGCCACTGTAGCTCCCCACAATGCTGGGTTCACAGGGTGTGATGAATTCTGTACTCATGTGGGCAACAGTGGACATGTGGATGCTCCACTGTCTCATTTGTCTTCACTTTTAGAACACAAATTCAAAAAAAAAAAATGATTATGAATGTGAAGATTACAACACAAAAGCAAGCATTAGACCTCCCTTGTGTAGAACCACGGAGATCCTGTGTGCCCTATGGAGCCTGGCGGCCATGCTGGACTAGGGGTTGTAGGAGAGAATAATGAGAGATATGGAGGTCAGGGGCTATAGAGCTAAATCCACGGAGATGAGGGAGAGGAAAAACTGCATTGGGAGTGGGCTGCTTCCAAAGTCAGCGGGGCAAAGGTGAGTAGAAAGGGCTGCCACTGACGAACCAACAGCCTTGAGAAGGACAAAGGGTTGGAGGAAGTGATGGATGTGAACAAAGAGGGTGCTGAGCCTACAGTGAGTGAACCCAGCAGGGAACCTCAGGAAAAGTCAATACCTCAGAGGAGGGCAGGGCTGCCATTGCTGCCATACAGCAGCTACCCAAGTGGCCCCAGTGCCACATCAGCTCTGCATCAGCCACAGGAAGTCTTCAATGCCCCAGCTCTCTTCTGCTGCCCTCCAGGTCAGAAGCCCAAGGTGCAGGGCTGTGCAGGAAGAACCAGGAACGAGGCTGGGTAAGCTGCAGGAAGCCCACTGAATTCACCCAGCTTCTGGTCTTGAGCAGGTCCAGCTGTGGGCAGGCAGGAGATTTAAGTTTGAAAGAAGTGCAAAGCTCTGTGACACAAGACTGGACATTTTAACCACAGAAGCGAAGCTGTTTATCTGACTAAAAGAGACCACTGGCTGGTTCATTACCTCAGAGCGGCAGCACATTCCAGGGTCTGTCTGTGATCATGGCAGCCTCACTGCTGAGAGGCAACAGTTCGAAGTTTGGTTGACTTGGACAGAGGGGCTAAGAGTCAGGGTTTGCAATCATGCAAGGAAACATTTCCCTGTATACACACACACACACACACACACACACACACACACACACACAGCACACAATCCTGCATGCACACATGCACACACACATAACTGCCACATGGATCCACAACATCATTTTACCATCTACACATAGAAACTCTGGTGTCAGCTACTTCACTGTTAGGGGTGAAAAGTTAACTCAAATAAAATTAAATATACAGCTCAAGTAAGGGGGAGGAGGGATTGTATAAAGAATTCATATTTGTGCCTCCACTGTATATTATGAATGTGAAAACATGAGACAAAAGACTCTGGGGCTTAACTTCCTCCACAGTTCTTCTGGGTTTTGTTCTGTGTTTGACCAGTGGGTTTAGTGCTTTCTTTTCTTTTTCTCACTTGATTGTTCATTTATTTCAGTGACAGGATGATAATTATATCCAGATGTGGACTTGAGCCCCAGACCTTTGGCCAGCTCAGAATGCAGAGAACATTTTTCATAGGTATCCAGAAGATGAAAAAAATTCATTGAAAATGAACTGTGAATTATTTGCAACAATACCCTAACACACAATATATACTCACCACAGTGCTTAGCTAAAGACTTCTGGCCATTTCAAACTGGTGATTGGTTGCTAGGACTTAACTCTGAAGTCAAAAGAAATAAAACGTGGGTGTCTGAGCTGTAAAGAGCTAACATGAACCATATGTATTTTCTATTATATTCTATAGGGAGTAGACGCTACTCATCTACATTTTTGGATCATAGCAAAAGTATCTGATTTTGAATTTTAGACCATCTCTTCTTGCAACATGAAAACATATTTTTAAAGGTTTTGTAATGTTTTATACTTCTACTCGCACAAATATATTAGTATAGACAAAATTACTAAACTTCCTTACGCAGAGCTTTCTGAGAAAATCAGATGTATTCCCAACAACACAGTTTCAAAATGTTTATATTTCCACCATAATCTCTACAATAATCTTTCCTTCCTGAAAGACCATTTCAAGCAGCTACTACAGCAATTGCAATAAGTAATTGTGTCAAACACCATTTCAGGGGTGTTTCTATAGCCCAGGCTCTATTTTAAGGATTCCACTTATATTGACCATTTGGTCTTTACCGCAACACCTCAAATGTTACAGATGCTGATACTGAGGCCAAAATGGCCCCAGTTTGCCCAGGTCTTGCTAGTTAGCAGCAGGAGCTGGTGCTGCAGCCTTGTCCTCAGCCCCTCCTTCCTACCACTGCTGGGTGACTGGAAGTCATGCCTCTCCTTAATGGATTCATAATATCACCAGCACTAGACAGATTCAAACAAGAAAGTACAAGTTAAAGATACAGGTCTTCAATCTAGCTTTCTACAAAATCACACAGTAGATCTTAAGATAGGCATTTAAATTGTTCCCTTATCTATATAATGAAGGTAATAGCAAAAGCCCTACCACCTCCAGAATGTTGATATGGAGTCAAGAAGCAGGGAGGTGTGATCTTTACGTAAATATCTGGTTCTTAATAATTCATTACTCTTAATGCCTCAAATCCTTTTTGAAAGCATTTTTTCAACTATTCAGATAATCACTAGCTTAATGGGAGAAGGGGAGAGAAGAAGAAAAGGAGGGAAAGTATGAGAAAGGGAAGGAGGTAGACAGGAAAAAGTCAGTGAGGGAGGGAAAAAAGAGAAAGTGAGACAAAGAATAAACCTCTATGAAAGAAGTGGCAGAACTCAATTAGACCCAGTTTCCCTTACCCCAAAACACAAATGAGAAGACACCACTATATAAGTGTGGTGGACTGACAACTGCTGGTCAGCTGGTAACACCCAGCTGAACTGAGTAAGAGTGGTGCTGGGTGTGGGAGGTCCACCTGGAAGACTGTTGCCGGCAGCATAAGAGGCAGAACTGGAGAAGAAGTAGGCTGGTGGGAGCTCAGAGAGGCTGTTGGTTCTCTTGAAGGAGCTTGTCATGCTGGCTTTCCTGATGAACTTGGTTGTTTTCACCCTCCAAGGAGCTTGGGACCTTGTCACTAAGAATGGCTTCGGTCCACTTTGTGGGAGCTTTGGTCCTCACTGTGAACATCACTTCCTGGCTCCGGAGGGGAAGATGGTGCACTGCTCAGTCTCCTGGAGAAGCTTGTCATGTTGGCTTTCCTGATGGGAATTCAGCTTTCCTCATCATCAGAGGAGCTCAGGACCTCACTGCTGCTGAGGATTGCTGTGGTACTTTTGCGGGGAGCTCTGGTTCTTATTTTGAGCATCGCTTCCTGGCTCCAGTGTAGATCCCTCAGCCTGCTAGCACAGATCCTTCATGCTGCTGGCAAAGACTCTAGATTCCACCACTCAACTTTGAGCCTTCCCAGTGCAGATCTGTGAAACAGGCCTGCATGAGATGTTTTCATGGGCTCTAGGCCTCCAACTGGACTCATGGGAGGCACTGTTAAGGGCTCTAGGTCTTCAACTAAACTCATGCAGAACATTATCATGGAATCCAGGCCCTCAGCTGGATACTTTGGTCTTTAGTCTATGGATAGATTTTCTGCACTCTCTTGTATATGATTCTTTGGGTGACTATTATAAATAATTGTATGAAATATGTGTCCTGTATTATATTGTTCCCCTTGCAAAGCCCCAAACCATGACAATAAACCTCTTAATTTAGTTCTGTGTTAGATTTTGAAACCTGATTTATTTTTGTTCGGTTGGTTGGTTTGGTTTGGTTTTTGTTTAACATTTCAGAGGAAATCCTTCTCTTGGGAATGTGTTACATGTGTCATGGGCGTGCTAGAAGGAAGTGTGGGACGATAGCAACCTCTCGTGAAAAATATACTCAATATAGCAGAAAGGTATTAGTTGTTTGTTTTTTTTAAAGTTGCCCTATGTAGATGTAGCTGACAATGATGCACACAAAGCAAAATGTAACAGCTTTCTCCAGGCAGGAGCAGGGCTACTCACTGCTGCCCTGTCTCAGGCTGGAGGGGTCTACAGGGAGAAGAGCCCATTGTGCAGAGCCAAAGGCTGGGGGGTGGGGAGGGGTGTGGCTCTCACTGTCTCCTAAGTCCACACATTGTTATCACTGGTATTGTTCTTCCCTTCACTATTCTCTGAAAACAGTGTCTTCCCCCAGCAGAATGAATGAAGACTTCTTCTCAGAGTAATTGCTTTTTATCCAAAATGCATACCATCCTGTGACAGTGGCTATGTTATAGTGTGAGTAAACCTAACTGTATCTCCAAAGTGGTAGCCCTGCTCCCCTTATCCTCTAGTAAAGCCTCCAACTTGTAAAGGAGACAAGAGAAATGAACAGCAAAGGAAATGCCTAGCAAATAATCAAAAGCCTGTAAATAACCTGTTCTCTCAGGAATTGTTCACCCCCACCACAACACTGTGCAGAAATTGCCCATTCAGTTGTCTACTTGGGGCCAGATAGATGACAAAGACCATGAAATTGAGACAGAGGATTTTGCAGGTCCTGGGAGCTTCTCAAAACACAGCTCATGTTGCCAGCTCTAGGGTTCTTTCCAAAAAAGCAGGACATTGAGATTTTCAGAAGAAATATGGCCATTTTCAAATTTGGTAACTTTGGTTCAATTTAATACGTTGTGGTGCTAAAAAAAAAAGCCCATTGCCTGGCCAAAATGTGGTAGGACTTCATGTGACCATTTACTATACTTATGGGACTTCCTATCCAGCAGATCACTCAGTGATGCTGAGCATAGATTGGAATCATCTGCATGACAATCTTTGGTTGCTTTTGATATTTGAAACCCTGAACTTTACGTTTAAGCACTCCAATGCACACAGCTAGAAAAGAAAGGGATCTTTCTTCCTTTCTGTGGAGGGTGGAAGGGGGTCAATATTTACGTTTTCTGGGTTATACCAACTGCAGAATAATAGGAAAAACAAGAATACTTGTAGGTTTATTATTGAGATTGAAGCATGCTCACTCAAAAACATCATACCAAGTAGAAATCTCATGGATGGTGCTCCATAAATCTTAGTTCTCAGCTTCTACCAAGAGGCTGGGTGAGCTGGAGCACATCTCTTTATTTTTCTGGACTTCCAAAGCTTGAATGCTGAGTCGGGGTCATATTATCTCTACAGCTCCTCAGGATGCCGCCTTTTTGAAAGTCTTTGACAGCCGCCTTCCACTTCCTGGCAGCACTTCCCTATGCCGTCTTGCTCTCCCTGCAATTACTAGGATGGCTTTACTAACACAGCTAGTCCAGCACTGAAATCCAGCAAGGGAGTTATTAGTGATTTAACCATGTTTAAAAGGAAAATATAAAAGATCTCCAGATCTCTCCAAACGCTATCTAAAGAACAAATGATTGTCATTTTAAGTTTTGACATAATTATAACATTTAAAGTTCAAATGTGCGCTGCTCGATAATCCTTCCTGAATAATTGCAATGTTTCCAGAAGACCTGGAGCTTAGTAATTGACTTGCCTGGAGATTGCTAGGGAGGCACTAACTGCACAGGATGAGTGAGGGGAATTAAACAATAGGACCTGGAAGAGACAGTTCTGTCTCAAGGAATAGCCTACTTAACTGCAGCAAGGCAGAATGTAGCTGGAAGGGCAGGAATAAAATCCAGCTCCCACTGGGTGAGGCTAGTTGTGCAGGGGCCAACACCGCTGCAGCTGTGCTCCGGGAAAAGACGTCTCTCATCTGCTTCTCCCATACATTATGCTGCTGTTATACTCCAGCATTGTTTTGGCTCCCCAGATCTGAGGCAAGTTTTACTACAAAACAATGCCAGTCTGGGCAGTGTAGCAATCAATGAATGCTACTGCTCACTCACATGTCTCAGGTTCTGCTGTGGTCAGTCTGGGTGGACTTCACATGTCTCTCATCCTCCCATACCCAGGGTGTCTCCTGGGTACAGTCCTATCATGTGATGACAGGGTGTAAGGAGAAGCATAAACACACGGGCCTCTCAGGGCTCACCTCAGACCGGAGACATTTATGCTTCCATCTCACGCTCTAGGCACATGGCCAAGCCCAACATCCATGCCAGGAAAGTATTCCTCCTATGGGGTGCTGGGGAAGAACATATCCACTGAACAATCATTTTATCTACTGCACCCTGGAGTCCAGGAGCCTGGGAGGGTGGGAACATTCTTGTTCCCTCCCCCAACACTTTGCCTGGAACAGCTCAAGAAAAATTGACTTTCATTTGTTTGTTGAAATGCAGGCCAGTGGTACCTAGTGGTAGACACTTAGGCCAAAGGCTACTTTGCAGGAGAACTGACACCAGGGAATTCTGCTAGAAATGACTGGAAGGCCAGGTACATCACACATTCCTGAGCAATAGACTGGAGGGGAGATCTACAGACTCTGGATCAACAGACCAGCAATTAAACAGTTGAACTAAGAGGCGGCCTCGTGGCTCTAGAACAAGCAGATGATCAGTCATGAGACCCATACAACAGACAGGAGCAGAACCACAGTGGAACCAGGTCTCTGAGCAGAAATATTCTCCTTGCTCAGCTCACATGGTCCTAGGGTCTGGGGCCTTGGCTGTTTGGAGAGCTGGAAAGAACAAACACTTGGGGCTGGGGATTTAGCTCAGCGGCAAAAGCGCCTGCCTGGCAAGCACAAGGTCATGAGTTCGGTTCCTGGTACCAGAGAAAAACCAAAAAAAAAAAAAAAAAAAAAACACTTCAGCACCGGAGATATCTGGGTCCTTGCATCGTATCTAACAAGAGTGTGGCCTTATGTGTGCTTTCTAACCTTTGACGTTTGTTTCTTCATCCGTGAAATGGGAATAAGAGTTTTGCTTCACTGTGTTGTAGGGAGATTTGCAGTCAGATAACATGTGTGACAGTTCCAATTTACTTAGTTCATGATGTCTGCACCAGAACATGTTAGCTACCCCTCAGCTTGCCTCCTAGACAGGGACTTGGCCTGCAGGAGTTCTAGTGCCAGATACATGGAGAAAAGGGCTAAGCAGGCATCTGCCTACATCTGTCTGTAGGCACAGGTTCTCGTAGTGGAACAGGGCTTTCCCTTCCTTCTAAGAGGAATAAGTTGCAAAAGGTTACTTGTCTTTCTCTAAACTATATACAGTGATTTCTGAGATATTACCAGAAGTCCTGTTGGTCTGTTCAGGCTGCTATAACAAATTACATAGACTGTGTGGCTCTAACAAGCATTTATTTCTCACAGTTCTGGATGCCAGCGTGCTTGGGTTCTTGTGAGGACCTCGCCCAGGCTGCCAGCAGCTGACCACATTCTGCGTCCTTACACAGCAGAAAGACTGCTAGCTAATTCCCTGGCATATCAGAGAAGTAATCCCACTCATGAAGGCTCCTTGCACATGAGGGAATCACAACCCAAAGGCCTTCACTTTTCTTGGCCATCATCAGATGGGCCCTCCCTCTCAAAAGACCATTCACATATTTACTTGAGGAAGACACAAATATCCAGACTATAGCAGGCGCCTTTGCCCAAGTAATAATACTTAGCACATTATAAAGAAGTGTTTTCCTCTGCTCTTTCATGAGATTGTCAAAGTCTTCCTAGGAAAGACAAGTGTTTTGTACTGACTGTTTGGATCCCCCAAAAATCATATGTTGTGGCCCTAACCCCAAATGTAATTGCATTTGCCGGTGGGGCATTCAGGGAGAAACTAGGTTTTGATGAAGTCCTCGTGGTGAGGAACTGTGAGTTGTCACATAACAAAAGGAAGAGATAGACTTCTCACCCATGCAAGGGCAGTGAGAAGGCCAGAAAGAGCACCTTCATCAGGAATTGAATTCCTGACCACTTGTTCTTGAACTTGCAGCCTCTAGAATGAAAGCAAACAGATCTTACTGTCTCTAACCTGCCCAGGGTCAGTATTTTGTTATAGATGCCCAAACTATGACAATGGGTGATATTGTCCTCTTTCTTACAATGAAAAGAATGAGGCTTAATTTGGTTAATAAGTGACATTCCTGAAATCACACCAGTAGGAAATGGTAATCCTTGCACTAGAGATTTGTTCTCTTTCAGGCTGAAACCATTTAACTCACAAATACTTCTGAAAGAGTCATGGTCCTCCAAGGGGTACTGGCACCTTCTTGAGCTGTGGCCATGCTCAAATGGCCAAGACCAAGGGACTTTGATGAGTGATAGAAACTGACTGTTCCTTCAGAAATACCCAAAACCCTCACATGGCTTGGCAACTTGGCAATAATCTAAAGGAAGTGGCCAGGGCTCACCATTGTGAAGAAGGACACTAATGGACCCAATTTACAGGAAATCCCATACAAAACTGTGGAGAGTGTCTCTCCCAGGAACCTGAGAATGGGAGCAGAAAGAAGATAAAAGCCACAGTGTTTGCATTGCTCCCACGGGGAAAGAGAGGGCGGCAATGTTTATTCAGCACAGATCATGTCTTTGATACTCTGCTAGGATACTTAATATTTCATGTGATTTAATATTCAGTTGAATATTTCTCACAACATTAACTTAAGGAATGCATACAATACATGCTGAAAAATCCAGGAAATGTGTAGACTGAGCACCAGCATCTCATTATTATTTCTTGAGTAACTTACAATGGTTGAAGAAGTGGTCACTGATAGGATATAGCTACACTGAGAATGGACCCTGGTGAGTTACCCCCTAGGCAAGGTAGAACGAGGTGTAAATGCCACAGGTCCCCAGCACTAATCATTCTCCGTGCCCTCTGAGCTTTGTCTTATGGTTATGAGTGTTTCAAGTATACAGCAACTTAGAAGAGTTTGGAATCCCCAACCCTTCCCTTGTGCTATTGATGTGTATGTGGTGCCTGATACATGTGCTTTCTTAAAAGTAAATGTGGTACTGCATGATGACTCTCTGTCTCATTACTTTGGTGGCCACTGTGTATTCCAGGTCACTGCTGTCAGTCCAGCAGAATGGGCAGTGTATTCATAAGCCAGTTCTCAAAAAGGGAAATGCACTTGTCCAATATTGCATAGTTAGTTATACTCATCCTCCTAACAGAATCCCTCCATGTTGGAAGCCCCAGAAGAAGGGGGATCCAGCCTCCACTCAATCACACAGCAACTAAGGTGGCCACATTCCCCTGAATGTGGTCATTTAATCAGCTGGTCATTTGATCAACTGGCCAGTGAGACATGAAGTCCTCCCTTAGGGACAGTAATCTTTCCAGAAGAAAACCTTAGAAGAGGTGGACCTTTAGGTCTCTGAGCATTACTGTGAATGTAATAGCCAGAAAAGAGAGGCCACCACTGTGGTGAGCAAGAGGAGGCCATCCTGAGGGCTCAGATGAAACACAGAATGGCAGATGGGGACATGCCTCTTGTTGTCCTCACTGGGCTCTAACTGTATTAGACAAGGAGTCACTCTACTATAATGTCTTGTATGCAAAGTTCGATGTCCTTCCATCCCATGCAATTGGGGCACTGTCTTCTCTCTGGCAGCCAAGGACACCCTAACTCTCAGAGTCAGTAAGTGGAGGAGGTGAGGAACTACCTTAAAATTCATTCAAATGCCCGCAGGAACACAGTCTTTGCAGGGTCATCATGGGATGACCTGATTTTGGGTAATGGAATTCTGTGGGGCACAGTGGACAGAAAGTTATTGTGGTTAGCACTGAATCCTCCCGAGGGAGGAGGAGAGAGTGAAGGGACTCAGCCACCAGCCCAGGCAGGAGTGCTCAGTTCCACCAAGCCAGTACTTCTGTTGCAAGTATTTGGCAAATATCCATTGCACCCGGGGCCATACAACACTAGATTTGAAAACTTCCAGGGAAATGTGCAGTTTTGGGGAGAAACACTGACATAATATGAGAACTCTATGTGTGCATGGGTATTAGAAAAGGGAATTCAAAATGTGTGGGCTGTAAAAGTCCTAAACAAAGGGGACTTTGAGACATCGCAAGTCACAGCCAGGAGATAAATGCCACCTCAACTTATTAAGGGTCAGCTCTGCATACAGCAAAGTATTTTTCCATATCCTAAAATGAGGTCATGACTGTATAGCTGACTTGAACCTCGAAAAGAATGACACAGTATTTGATCAAACTGAAAAGTCCCTGCTGGCAGTGGAGGTGGCTTTCTATAGAAACAATAGCCAGGATTGTCAGGACTAACAGTGAGGCCACAGGGTATTGGGTTGAGTTGGTTATTTCTGACACTTAGGCATTTGATTTCCATGCTTTCTTTCTTCTAAGATGCATAACCCATGTCATCCAAATGCAGAGCTGACTATGGACTCCTCTCCCTTTGGAGGCTATGCTAATTTGAGACATTCTTACCAACCACTCAATACCGGTGTGGGTTACAGAGCACGCACATGATCTATTTCTCAGGATAGCTCTGAAAAAGAGGACACTCACACATCTGTCTGAGAGTTTCACAGGGCAGCAGGCCTGTTAGCAGACTGGAGGATGGATGAGCTGACCTGGAAAAGTCCCTCCCGTCAGCAGGCACTGGCTAAGGAAAAGGAATGAAACTGGAGAGAGGAGTTTGAAAAGTTTCATTTCAAATGCTACTTCAAGGAAGGGAACTGTTCTATAGCCACAAGATGCTGGAGGCTTTCTAAATCATTCATACCTTGGTTTTACATGCACATAAACAGACACAGACAAGGTCAAGGGACTTCTGCAGACACTCTTCTACCTGTCTCTATTACACTTCAGTCAGCCGAGGTAGCTTTGCAGGCCAGCAATCAAATTAAATAACTGAGTATCCATGAATCACATCTGCAACACCACTTACAGCTGCCTGCAGATCTCGTAAGGGCTGCAGAACAGATCTTTCTCTTGAAGATATAGACCCTGACATCTCCACTTAAACAAAGTGGTGTTTTACTCCTGGTGTTTACCTTTCTTGAAAGGTCTCCTGCCTGCTTGGAGCCACGTGAAGCTCTGAGCATTGCATTACTTTGAAGAGGAAAGTGAAGGCAGGTCTCTGTGCACAGGTTATATATCTCAAGTGATGGCTGATCCGTTGCTTAGACCACAGGACCTTGGCTTGGCCCTAAAACTCTTACTTATGGTCTGGTACATTCATAGGAAAGAGTGGGAGTGCTAGAATTTATTGCATACCTGCAATTAGCCAGATACATTTGTTAGAGGTTTTGTAGGCAATTTTCAAGCGCTCATTTCCAAGAGCAGTAGATAACCAATGTGAAAGAAATAGCACATAGAGTTCCAAGACAACACATTCCAGGGCTTTGTATGGATTATCTTGTTTAAGTCTTATTGTCCCTAGGTAATAAAGACTTTACTCTTCCCCTTTCCCATCCACAAGTGAGGAATTTGAGACACAGATAGATTAAGTAACTTGCCCACAGAACGTCAAAGGGCTGGATGCAAACATGGACACCTGATGCCAAGACCACTGCTTTCCATGGGATTCTTATACCTCGGCACAAAAGAAAGAGCCCAGTTCTTAGCTGAGTACATCTGCCATATCCAGACACAATCTTTCTGCTGTATCACACTGTATCTCAGAAAGAAGATAGTGCAGTTGCCTGGGAAATTAAGACATGATAAATATTTGCCATGAAAATTCCAGCTTCTGAATCTTAAGGGATGGAATGGGTATGAGAAATGCTCTGGGCCTTCTACTCTGTCATCTTCCATTCAGACACTCCTATTCCCATATGCTGACAGCCCCATTTCCCACTCAGAAAGAAGGTTGGAAGGCACAAGAAAGGGAACTTGACTCATCCGGACATGGACTACAGCACAGTATCCAGTCACTACAGGAGGAGATCACGGTTCTTTAGCTGAGGCTGGAGATCAGAAGCACCGCTGCAGCCAGTGTAGAATACAGAACACTAGCTATATTATTCCCAAGTCTCATCACAGATTCCCCAATCAGAATCACTAAGATGGGCCACGGGCATCTGTACCATTTTTAAAAACCTGTCCAAGGGCCTGGAGGTGTGACCCAGTGGAGAGCACTCACCTAGTGCACTCAAAACCTTGGGTTCTATCCCTAGCAGAAAAAAAAAGGGGGGGAAAAAAGGCAAAGGCTTTGGATCATTTTTTTTCTATACACTTTCACATATTTTAGTATAGTTTGAATTTTTCACTATCAAAATAAACTCAAATACTCCTGAGTTAAAATGAAGAAATAAGAGTGTGGGGTGTATGTACGCATGCTTGCCACACTTACCCAACTTTACTGATATGCAGGTAGATTTGAGATCTTCTCACACTGCTCCATAGATTCCAAAGTGTTGCTGCCCCACACCCAAATCTGTTATTTTATTAAGGCTTTTAATGAAAATCAAAGAAGTAGTATCAACACTAAAAAGGGAGCCAGAAAAAAATGAAAAGACTTGCAATAAAACTGAATTTAAGTCCTAGAAAGGACACAGGTTTGAAGTAAAAAAAGCCCTGGTTTTGGATTCTCACTCTGCCATTTATTGCTAGATCGGTATTCTCAGAAAAGTAGCATAATTGCTCTGAGCCTTGTTTTCCCTCTCTGTACTCTGGAGATAATAATTTATCTTGCAGAACCAGGGCAAGTATTAAATATAATAGTGCATGTAGCATGCCGATTGCATGCTCAGTGTTGGCAAATGGGAGCTTTAATTATTACTCATTTCATTGTTATCAAAACCAATATTGTCTTAGCAGTGAACCTTCACTTCCTAGGAATGATTGGAAAAGAAACAAGAACTTTTTAGAGACCTTCAGTGACTAGAAAGATACAATTTAGAAAATATTCAAGTACGGAAAGCACTGCGGGTCACTGCCGAGCCTTCTCCAAGGTTCTCTGGAGCTATTTGATCTTCTTTTATCCTGTGAGTTCCAAAGGCAAGGTTGCCTGTTTCCTCTGCAGCTGATATAAGGCCAGACATGAGGGTGGCGCTCAATAACACTATTTCATCTCCTCTCTCTTTTTAGAGCTGCCTTGAGAGAAGAAATCAACCATGCTCCAGGTAATTTTTATGGAAGAAAAGCAGCATCAAAAATTGTAAGGTGCTTGTTTAACTTTCCAAAGGAAGAGGCATTGTGATCTTTTCACACCTTGCGGCGTGTGTAGAATCAGATGGTATCAAATCGGGAGCACAGTGGCTTCAGAGAGAGGGAAGGGGAATCCATCACACAGTTCTATCTCCTGCACGTGGATTAACAATGGGAATTTGGCTGTTAAAGTCATCTTGTCATATCATGACAAAAGGCGGACATCCAGGGAGCTCCTGTGGGAGACAGATTCAGAAGAAATCACTCTGATGGATGACTGTGGGCTCCAGGCGCACCTGTTGGAAAGCCAGTGCTAAATAGCAGGTGGAGGAAATAATAAGGAAGGAAGCACAAGACAAATTGCCGGATGAAAAAGGGTAGCTTAGAAAAAAAAGTACAGCTTTTGTAAAAATGACATAAAGCAAACAGTTATAAAACAGAAACCCTCAATCAGTTCCATTTGCCAGGGAAAGGTCCACACGGCCAAAGAGATTCTGCCCTTGGCCTCTGCCTCCAGCTCATCCTTTCACTGGAGTGAGACTCTGGACACCATGCTCCCCTGAAAGGCTTTGCTGGAGGACACTGAGACTCGGCAACGTCCATGTTTTGCTTAGCATCCCCAGGAAGTAGATGAGAATCTAGGTATCTCTCCAGTCCTCTTTCCTGTTACCTCACACTAGCTCAGGCTCCAGAAGGGGCTTCATATGCACACAGAGTTTTTAAACTTTCAGAGCAGGTCACCAAAGATAAGTGACATTTTTGCATAAGTCTGAGAAAAAATATCTGACCAGGTGATAACTGTCCCCAAGGGAAAAGCTCTGATGTCAACCATGATCTCAGAGCTTGGGGCAGTGATCTCACCTACAGGGAAGGAACTGAAGTGGGGCACACTCATGCCATCTCCTACTGACCCTGTGCCCAGGTCTAAAGTAGCCTAGACCTACAAAAGTTGTGAGGTTACTAACAGGATAATCTACAAAAACCTGGGATATAGAGAGGAAAAAAGAGGCTGAGATCAGGATCCCACAGGGTCAGCTCTTCCATAGCTGTCAAGTAAAATTAGTTTTATGCTGAGTCCCTTTAACTGTGTTTCTAGGCTGGTGGGACCTCAACACCTTGGTGCTATATGGGTGACCTGGGCCATGTCTGATCTGGAAGAATCATACCCTTTCCCTTGGCTTCCCCTAATCACTTCCCAGAAGAAAAAGGAAAGAGGGTGGAGCTGTTTGCCAGCTTTTGATCTGAGTTTTTATAACAAGGATATTTTTTGAAGTTTCCTCTGGCATTTGGGATATCAGGGGTATGTTTGAATTTTGAAATGTTTTGTGAGTTTTCATCATTTACGTCACCTGAGGAAGAAGGTTATTCAGGTGAAGCTGCTGTCAGGCAGGAAGGAGGAAGAGGAGGACACTGCTTTTTGAATAAGGAGGATCCTGAAAGAAGGAGATAGATAGGGAAAGAGTATGTCTCTCCTCCTCTCCTCCTCTCTCTTCTTTATTTATAAGATTAATATGCAGAATCACAAGCAAATTTTTGAAAAAACCTAGGAAAATGAATCTTGTCTTGTGCTTCCCCAGAAATAGATGGAAAAATTTCAAAGGCCATTAAAGAATTGCCAAATTCAGCACGACACTCCTCTGAGCAAGGCTGAAAATATCAGAGAGAAGAGAGGTGACTGAAGTTTCTCACAGCCAAGGTTGGTATAGCAGAGATTCCTCGGTGTCCAGTGGGATAGAGACAGTGACCAAGGAGAGTGGGACACAACAGGCCAGGACTGATGAATTTAAGAGGCAGCACAGTGAGACACAGAGAAGCTATGGAGTGGGAAACTTGAGGGGATGCAGGTCCCTGAATCAAGGATGCTACAGTAGGTGGCCAGCCCCATGTCTGATATCCACAAAAATTGCTCCTGACCAAGTCAGAACACAGACTTATGCCATGCCAGAGGCCAGGAATAAAACCCAGTTCTCCAGAACACAGACATAATCCTTACCCAGTGGGCAGTCTCACCAGAAGCTATGCTGGATGTCTGTGAGGGACACCATGATAACAAGCAGAGCTGAACCTTTGTGTGTAACTTGTAACACCTGCTGTGAACAATCCTAAGAAAGGCCTTCCCCACGAGGGTGTGTGAGGCTGCTAGCATGAAAAGGTCCCTCCCACTCACTTTCTGGCTCTCCTTGCCTCACTGTTGGATATGGCCCCTCACCGCATAAGATGCTGCAAACAGCTTCTTCCTCAGACTGCCCAGTAACTCAGCCACATTCAACCATGGGCCAGGATTGGAAAAGGAGCAATTTAATGTCTGTAATTGGACTGTCCCTTACACTTGTTAAAAACTATGAGATAAAATTAACTAATCCCCTCCTATTCTTTGTTAAAGCAGCATTGGGCCAACCAGAGAACTTTATGAATTTCTTGAAAATCTAAATGGACTTGGCACCACTGCATCCATATTATTCCTAAAAAGTGTGCTCTGGAAGAGAAAGCAATGTCACTTAGCCTGGAGAAAGTGTTCTTTGCTTTCCCTGACTTTCAAGGCAGATTTATCAGTCATGAAATGATATAGAATAGTGAACCTCACAACCCTATCCCAACTCTACCCCCCACATTATCCTTTATTCTGCACCAAGAAGTCCTGCCAAGCCCTCAAGAGAGAGAGAAGAGCACAAGAAGTCATGGTCGTGTGCTGCCAGTGTGGAGAGTCTGTCTACTTCATCCATGTCCAGGACAGCATGGGCCCACTCTACCCAAACAAGTCGTTTCCTGGTCACAAGAACATGGGCCATCCAGAAAGCCTTCTGTGGTCTTCCCTGTGGCATGAGACAGTGATTTTCTGCTATTTTGTAGAACTCAAAAAATTCCACCAAAAAGGTGCTCATAATTTACCTCCCTCTTTCCTGTCTCCAGCTAGGGCAGCCTAACCTTTGAAGAACAAAAGAAAAATATTCTTACCTACCTAAAAATACCCTTATCAACAACTCTTCAGGAAAGTGGTAAAAACAAGCTTGATCAAATCATTGACTCATCTATTGTAATTAGATGGTTGCAGAAAAATAACTTGGCTCTCATTTCCAATACCCTCAAAAGCAGAGTGAAAAAAGAGCATAAACTCACCTTCATGGTATCCAGCCAAGGGGTGATAGAGGCACCAGCAGACCAGACTTCCCAGTGTGCATCAGAGCTGTCCTGTGCAGTGTCTGTGGGTGACACTGCTGGGCTTTAGGCAGAGCCCATTGGCTCCTGCCTCAAGGTCTTTGTAAACACGATAGATGGCTCAGCAAGCATAACTCTAAAGTGAAGTGTTTACAGATCATTCTGCAAAAATTCTTCAAACATATGTCAACAGAGAAAAATTGGACACAGAAAACTTTAGGGATTCAACTTTCTCCATCTGCAGGATAATCTCCCACCAGTAGGTTCACTCTGCACCGACAAAGCCAGTACCCTTTCTCTACTCAGGGCAAAGAAGAAGTGTTAGAGGATTACCTCACTGAAAAATGCTCTGGGCAGCTTTCAGGATCAGATCATTTATGGAAACCCTCTCCTGCATAAAATACAGAATGTAGAGTCTCAGGAGAGCAGCTTACATAGAAGAGGGAGTGTCCTGCCCTGGATCCAGTGACTGAGTGACCCGGTAGCTCCAGCAGTAAATGTGAACATCTCAAGGTCAAGAATGAGAGACAGTATTTCCATCTTTATACCTGCAGCACTTAACATTGAGCCTAACACACAGCAGGTATTAGAAAAGTAAAATGAATGAGCAAATGGATATAGAATCTAAACTTTGTTCTCTTTCTGTTTTCCTTATGTGTGATTTCACTGCTATAAACTGTATATACAGGCTAGCTAACATAGCTATACTACTGACTTCTATCTCTTTACTGAAAGGAAAAGTTAATGATTAATTATTTGATAAATCTTGCATGTCTCTGTTTTCCTGAGAAGCCACTTTGAAGATATCAATACGTAATACAACAACCACTGTTAATTTCCTACCACTTTGTCTGTAACTCTGTATTGCTTTTACTGCTCTTATGCTATTTTGTAAATGGATGTCTGTTAATATGTTTTCTTTCTTTTATTTTTAGAATAAATTTTTAAAAAAACAAAACAACTAAAACAAACTAAACTTTGGTATAGGTTGACTGCTAGCATCAGGAATCAAGATATAATCTGCTCATTATTGCATCTTTTGGGCAGTCTCTTCAGATCCATTCCACCCTTATACCCCACCCCACTTTGTTTTTCCTGGTACTGTGGATCAAATCCAGGGCCTTTGCACCAAGCTGCATACCCTGGCCTTTTTTTTATACAGGATTTGCTAAATTTCTAAGTTTCCCAGGATGGACTCAAAGTTGCAGTTCTCCTGCCTCCACCTCTCAGAGTGCTAGGATCACTCTACTTTTGACTCTGTGTTCCCTAACATGAATTACTCACTAGACGGTCTGCCTTTACTAATGAACTTAATTGTTCTGAGAGCAGAGACTTGCGATGCTTCTCTCTGCTCAAGGGTGCTGCTGGGGAGCATCCCCAAGAATATCTCCATGAGCCTGAATTCTGGGGGCCAGGTGCAGTCAGGACCACTGGGAGCACAGGCATCAGTGCAAACTGACTTGTGCTTGAGCGCTGGTAGTAAGAAATGAAGCTTCACTATCTTTATTAGGAAATGTCAGGTGACAGACAGAGACAGAAACAGAAATGCTGAGCAGGAAGAGTGAGTACTGGAGTGATATAATGAGGCCAGCGCTTGCGCGGTGGGTGAGAGCAGCTACAGGGCTACAGAACAGACAGCAGACTGCACTCTGCAGGGAAGATGCTGGAGCAGTGAGCACCCCAACTTCTCATCCTTAATGCCTGTTCTCTGTGACTGTTCTAGAGCTCCATGCTCCCTGGTGGTTCAAGGAGGAGCCTGTCAAGATGAGAAATCCACTTGGAAATGTTTTACACCTTCCACACAATTGGCTCATTCACAGTGTAGTTGTGCCAGAAGTGGAGCCATTCAAGCATTCCCCAGATGCTGTGTGCCGTTTGTGCCCAGATCTTGATAATACTTGCCAAGCTCTTGGCATTATCTTGATTTCCACAGAATGGAGATGGAGCGGAATACTGGAGACCTTCATCAAAGCAAGAGATGCTTGAATATATTGCTCATCTTCAGCAGGAAGAAGGAATTTCCAAGCCCTTGTTATCTTTCTCAAAGGCAAGAAAGAAAACTTTGTCTTTTTAAAGGCATCTGTGTCCTGCGAGGCCAAATAAAGGATCTTGAATATCAGAGTCAGGAACACATGGCACTCACAGTTTCAGCCTTCCTTTCTGCTTCCATGAGAGAGGTCATTTATCAATTGCTGCTGTCCACCGAGATCCAAAAATTCAGCCTCAAATCCTTCTAGCCTCCAGGTCATTCTACTCAAATGATATTCATAATGAAGACTTGCCAACTATACGATACCTGCTCCATGAGGCAGCCTTCCTCAACTAACCTCCCATTGCTCCCCACATGCATTTGTTATTTTTTTTCTGCCCCTTCTCTTGGTTACAGACTCTAATTTCCTTTGGGAACCACCCACCCTCCACACTTCCAGTTTCAGTGGATTGTATCAATAATGCCTCCCAAGTCACTGGGAGTTGACACATGAGCCTGGCCCAGCAAGTCAGTACATCAGATCCCCCTGGCCAGAGGGATTAGACCACAAATACTCATGGATTCTGCATTGATCTCAAAAGACAGACTCATGATTCAGACCAGAACAACCAGGAAAAGGGAACTTATTTTATTCCTGGACCTGAGCTTGTGAAATTGTAAACCTGGAACCAATGGGCGCAAATTTTCCTAGAGAAGATAGCAAGTTAGAGAACATTACAGATGAATGAGAAAGAGCATTTTTATTCTCTTGTGTCTAAACAATACTGGAGTCTGTCTTCTGGTAGTTTTGAAGTCAGAGCTCTCTTTGTAGTTTTTCAGTGATATACAGCAATAAAATTCACTTTTAAAAGCCAGATGAAGCCAACTTGAGAGGAGTTTCTATTACTTGCAGCTGAAGAAGTTCGGGGGGTTAGCTTATGCATTTCCTTCCCTGGCAATGAACTCCAAAAGGAGTAAAATTATGCAAATCCCCTGGGCCTACCCAAAATGAGGCATTCCTTAGAGGCCTGGAACACATACATCTGCTCACATCCTGCCTGCACACAGTGCCCTGTTGGTGCCATATTGAGGGTTAAAATATTAATCAGGAATACTCGTGTATGCATTATTCAGAATTCAGACATTCAGGGCACCAATGCCAAGAAAATATACATTTTTCAAATGTTAAACCCTATTGTTTTTTAGAGAGCACACATTGCAGCAGTTATACAAACGGGACTTTTGGGCTCATTTCTCAGCATGGGCCACGAGAAATAAGAGTGAAATCAAGCTCCCACTGTTAATAACAGATACCCCCATCTGGATGCTTTGTCGAAGCCTCTCAAGGAACACATGTGTCTCACTTACTCCTTAGTTCTATCCCTCTTCTGGCTTCTGCTGGCTCACATCTCATGCCCAGGAGAAAACATATCAGCAGGAGAAAGATTTCAGCATTTCTATAAACAAAAACAACCCTAGCAGAACCCATAGAGAACTGCTTCCTTGCACATGAGAGCTCAATTTTTAACAACTTTCAAGGAACCTTTGGAAATGTACTAATTCTTAGAAACCAGTTTCCACCAGGACAGAAGCCATTTACTAGGGACCAACTATATCATTTTTCTGTCCTTAGAAACTACCTTTTCAACCATGAACAATTATGGTGTTATTTCTGGTGATAATAAGATTTTGCCCAATTCAAGATATTTTCTTTATCATATATCTAAACTCCCAAGCAGCTACTTCACAGAAACTTTCCTTTTTCCTTCTGTCACTATCCTCCCTTCTGCCTCCAGCCTGCAAGTGTTCCAGCCACCAAGTCCTTCATACTGAATAGTGACTGCTGGTGCTGGTCACTGTCACTACCATCCAAGCTCTTTCCTTTGGCACATGGGCAAAGGGCCAAGAACCACATCTCCCAGACTCCTTCACAAGCATTCCCTTTCTTGAATCTTGCAATAAGAAGCACCCATGGAAGGACTTGGAAATGAAAAGGAGCAGAAGCAAGTGTGATCCTGCCAGCAGGAAGCACATATGAGACACTACCACAGCTTCTGGAACCCCAAAAGTCCCTTCTTTGATGATGAGCAACTGAGATTATCAGCACCTACTCCTTGTGCCCGTCTGTCTAGGACCTGCTGAATTCTGCCTAAGGTGATGAGCCTGAAGGCCATGAAAAGTTGTGGGCATAGAACTTGCCACATTCCCTGATGAGGACATCAGAGTGTCTCTATGGAAGAGAAAACTGGCCTCTTTTGCTGACAAAGATAGCTCAGCACAATGTATATGCTTGGACTGTCAGTCTCATTTTAAAATCCATACAAACAACCCCATTTTGATTCTCACTCCAGAACTTTCCAACCCAGTACTCTAACTTCTACCAAAAGTAAAGGTCTAGGCTGTGAAGTCAACTTGAGTTATATAGTACTATAACCTAAAGGATCAAACTTTGCCTAAGGGAGAGATGGTCAGAGATAGAGATCCCCACTGATTTCTGAGCAGTAACCAATGCTTTGGCTGCATGGGTGAAAGTTTGAGAGGCAGGAGATGGATCAAAGAAGTGTTTCAAGGAGTTATAAAGAAGCCAGGAGATGGACCTGTCAGAAAGAACATAGAGCATGGAGATTCCTATAATTCTTTACTGAAGGGCACCTATCACACTACTTGATTATAGTCTCAACAATCAGATGAAGGACAACCCTGTAGACAAGTCCACTTCTTTCCCCAACTGTCCCAGTCCTTACTCAATGAACTCCTGTGTGATATGATCAGATATCATTCAATAATACAGATCTCTTCATGTTATCACTATTGCCAAGCACTCTGTCTCTACAAATGATGAATGGAAACTGGGTCCATAACATAGCATCATACCCTAGGGGACCAGTCAGTCACCAAATGGTGGTGAGATTTTACTGGGCCCCTTCTAGCGATGGGTCAGCAAATTGTCCTTACTAGACTATACTAATTATGGACTTGGATTTAACTTCTCTGCCCTTGATGCTTCCAATGGACCATCACCCCTGAACCTAGTGAATGCCTTTATTTCCATACTGTTATTTCCACACAACATTGCATCACAAAGAAATTCACTGCAAGAGAATGAGTAAGGCAAGGACTTGTGCCCTTAGCATTCACTGCTTTTACTATTTTTTTAATCACACACAAACCACTAACCTTCCAGATATTTCAAAGGCCTAATATAAACTCACTAGCTCAGAGACACCACCATACAGCATCAGGAAGTGGTCATTAAAAGTACAGCAATGCTGTAATTTAACAACCAGCAGAAGACCTCTGTTTCTTCAACACCAAAATATAAAGGTGGGAGATACAAACAATGAAAGCAAGAGTATCCACCCTCACTACTGTTCTTATAACCAACTTGCAAAAGTTTTCTTTCTGTCTCCATCAAGTTAAGGTCTGCTGGTCTTTGTTCCTCAGACGGGAATACTGTTCTGGAGGGACAGACCAATCATTCCACTAAAATTGTAAGTTGAGATAGGTACCTGACCTTCTAGTTCACCAAAAAGCAAAGAAGATGGTTAGAGCATCAACTTGAATGATATTTCCTGGTTATAAAGAAGAAATATAGCTGTGGTTCAGTAATAGGGTCAATAAGTCAAGAATCCACAACATCCCCCAGAGTAATTGTCTAATAATGCCATGACCACTGGCAAAAGTTATCAGGTAATGACAATCCAATGTATTCAGATACAGACTCTTAAAAAACAATAATTCAAGTCATCCCATCAGGTAAAAAACTTTGATCAGCCAAAATATTGGATAAGAGCAGAGGGAATCTGAGATAAGTAATGGAAATAAAAATAAATTACTAATGCAAAGCATAGCCTCAACAAATTATAAAAACTGGAGGTTCATTAACTGTGTTTGCCCTATGATTTTTACTTATATATCTGTATATATTAATCCATTTTTTAGACTCCTCCTTTATGATTCAATGCAATATTGTTAGCGATGTTTAATAGTTTAGTCTCCAAGTGATGAGATACTGAAGCAGAACTCTTTCCAGTACAGAAGGACCATGACCATCACTCAGTTAGGCACTTTGGCATAATGACTTTGTTTCTCTCACTTCTTGGATAGATTGACAACATCTTTGTTACAGAAGAGATAGTTGTATTGTTATTGGAAGCACATTTGGGTTGTCACTGTTCTTTAGGAGTTTGCATACAAGGGTAGGATTGCTTGTGGATGCTCAGGAGGCAAACAGTCAGTCTCTGCTAGATCATGGTGGTGGTCCTCGGTACCATCCCTGTCCTCTTGTGTGTCCCTGTCCTCTTGCTCCTGTAGTGCAAAAGCTCAATGCCTGAGATCACATTTCCCATATTTTCTTCCCTTATGGAGCCTTTTGAGACTCTACCAAGGAGAGGCCTTTCATGGTATTGGACAGGCAAGGGAGCAGTGGAGGCAGGCAAGTGGGCTTTTGTTTTGGGCAAACTTGGGGCTTTGTCATCAACTTCCATATGACCCTAAGCACAGGACAAGACTCCATTATCTGGAATCTATTGAAAACTTAGAAAATACATTTTGACTGGAAGAATGAATAAGCAAATCAATGGACATATGAAATGGGAGAAGGAAGGAAAGAGGGAGGGGGAAGGAGGAATGAAGGGAAATTGAGGCAATATATGTTATATACATGAGGAAACTTTGAAAAAAATTATATAAAGATCAAGTGATAATTTTAAGTTTTGTTTTAAAGATAAATGAGAGAGCATCAAATGTTAAAATAACATTTAAAGTTAAAAAAGAGATCCCCAGAGAGGGAAAATTCAAAGATGTTAAAGAGGATGATGATAACTATTAATGTAAATTCTTGGACTAGATAAGGAAATGTGGGCTCCAGAGTGAAAGATATTTTTAGACAGGAGAGTCACCTTTGTATGTCCTCATTATTTCACATACTTTATGTGTTGATATGAACACCTAGAGAAATAGACTTGAACTCCAGAAAAGAAATAACTTTTTCAGATAGAAAAGCCAATTAATAATGAAAGGGAAAGTCTCCATCCACTGTAAGTACCACATAGCAGCTAGATGGCAAGATCTGAAATATTCTAAAGAAGGAATTTTTGGGTTAGCTGGGAGTATGGACAAGAGAAATTCTAACATCTTTACTAAGTACAGCTTCCAGGGTTGCTTTGTACTCAATTAGAGTGAATGCACCTAGAAGCTTACCTGCACAAAGACTCCTGGCATGATGACAGCTACTGGAGGAGTTATTTTTGGATGAGGGAGCCCATCCCAGCACTTCTCAATTCACAACACATAAGTAGTTGCCTACTCTGCATATGCAAGAGAGAGGATGATATGGAAAGTGTCTGCTAAATAAAGCAGTCTAATTAATAAGGCAACTGTCAAGAGCCTGCCATGCTGATTTCATCTTGCATTCTCACACAAGTCCCAAATAGGCAAGAATCACAGCAGAGTCAGTTCTAAATTATCTTTAAGAGGAAGACAGGTACATAAACTGCAAAGAATTGAGGAGAATGCCAGAGTTTAGTGGAAACAATATCTGAAAGTCAGAATCTATGCTTTTGATCTTTGCTCTTCAAAGACCAGACCAGCCCTACAATCTCCCCTGAGGCTGGAGAACAGCAGTGGAAGTGACTGTTCTCCACCTCATGCTGGAAACCCTCCTACAAGTCGCATTCATCCTCAAATTCAAAGGTGTCCTGTTAAACAAACTCTCCAAGCAGGGTCGGAGTTTAAATGTCTAACAGAGTTCTTGTTTTCTCTAAGGTAACTGGGTCTCTGGATCTCTAGCTATGCAGTCTAAGACCTGATGAGGAACAAAGGGCATCCCAGCATGGACCCTGGCTTCAGACGAGCTCAGGGTTGAAACTCAACTGCACTGCTTTCCTGCTGTGTGGACTCAGACAAATTGTCCAACTTCTTTGAGCTTTGATTGTTCATCCGCAAAGTGGTGACAGTTACTTTGTTTTCCAGACTGTATGCAAAGATGAACATAGAATTTAAAGTTTACCACACAACAGGCACTCAAAAAATACTGATTTACCAGCCCACTAACCATAAAATCTTTGGTAATTTAAAAACCCAAAGACATCTTATTGTTATTAAGTATTAGCATTTTTTCATTCGTAAGAGAAATTTTGCATATATAAAGTGTTAACTGTTGATAATTGCAGACTCACTTATTCATTACACAAGCCCTTATTAAGCACTGAAGCCATATCAAGCCCTGTGACCATGCTATACTCTAGAATGTGGCATATGTCCTGTCCTCAAGGAGTCCAGCTACTCTCATAAGAGCCACTTGGGACCTTCATGCCTTGACTTGTGACTATTAGTGCTGTCAGGGAGTTGGCGTCTGTCCTCTGAGATAAGACAATGTTCAAGTGCTCAAATAAAATCAATGAGCATAGACTGGCGTGCTTTGTAACCAAACTGACTACTAAATAGAAAGGCCTTGTGGAACTCGCGCCTGAGATTTACATGTCACTCCAAGCTGACTGAGGAGTGATTGCAAAGAGACATGAAAATGCTTCCTTTACCCACTGTTTAGTTGGCAACCATCCATTCATTGATTTCCCATTAGCAAGCATTTCCTGAGTACTCATGGTACACCAGACACTATGGAAGGTACAATGGAGACAGAAAATAAACCTGTGGCCTCTATGCACTGCAGCACTCATGCTAAAAGAAGAAAAGACAGATAGTTCCACATGGCTGGTGCTGGGATGGGGGCTGAGGGGGTGTGAGAACACAAGAGAGGGCTCTCCACATGTGACTGGAGCCATCAGGAGAGAAATCATGGAGACGGAGTGGTGAGCAGAGTACAGGATGTCTCAGTCTGTTTGAAATGCTATAATACATTGCCACAGCCTGGGTTGAATCAAGAGATATTTATTTTTCATGGTCTGAAAGTTGAAAGTCTGAGATCATGGTGCCAGCATGTTTTGCTTCTAGGGATGGCCCTCTTTTGGACTGCAAAGAGCCATCTACTTACTGTGTCCTCACATGGTAAAAAGAGAACATATCAGCCCTCCATTCCATTTACAAGGGCATTAATTATATTTATTGTGGCATCAGTATCATGATCTAACCTCCAAAGATTCCTAAAAGTTCCAAATGTTCCATTTTCTAATATTATCACACATGGATTAGTGTTTCAACACACACATTTAGAGGATGTACAAATTTCAGTGCATTGTTTTAGTCAAGTGGTAAAGCAAAAAAAAGGGGAGCAAATCCCTCAGCCCTCTACCTTTAGTTTTGTTTTTTGTGGTTTTTTTGGTTTTTTTTTTTTTTTTGGTCTTTTGTGACAAGGTCTTACTATGCAGTTCAGGCTGGCCTTGAACTCACTTTGTACCCAGGCTGGCCTCGAACTCACAGCAATTCTCCTGCCTCAGCCTCTTGAGTTCTTGGATTAGAGGCATGTATCACCACTCCTGGGTCCTCTGGGAAATTGTTTAATGTCTGTTCATATTGGAAAGGAATCTCTGCTTTACTGAACTCATCCATTCAAATGCTGATCTCATCTATAAACACTCTCACTAACACACTCAGGATAATGTTTTATCAGCTATCTGGGCACCTTTTGGCTCCATTAAGCTGCCCCATAAAATTAACCATGACATACCAACCAGTGTAAAAGGTGAAAAACAATAAGTCAAGAAGCACAAAACACGGTGAGACTTAGGGATGGATGATTCTCTATGACTACTCCAGAAAATGAATATGGGGGTTTGACAAAGAGTAATGCAGAGAAGTAGATGGAAGTCAGACCACTTACTTCCCCAAAACAGTTCGACTGTGTTATAATGTAAACAATAGTTTTTTAAAAAACTCCATGTCACTATTTTTATCAAATAATCCATGAATGTAAGTCTTGGATGCCTTCCAGAGGATAGACCCTACATACTACACTAGCTGGCATCCTCAACTAGGCAGTTGGGAATCAGTGTATGGGATGAGGGATGTTGCTATCCACAGCAAGTCTCAGTTTTAACCTAAGAAAAGTTAATGCCCATATGTGTTTGCATCTGACATCATTGTTTGGACATAGATTTCAATCTTAGTTTAGCAATTAAATTCAGTTGTGATGAATGAGTGAACAAGTGATTGAATTTAGCCAAGGAACATTAGTCAGTTGATCTCAATTCCACTTTTTAAAAAGATTACAGTATCAAATTGTTGTATATGTGATCTTACAAAGCAGGCTTGGGATACCCTCAATGCCATCTTTGACTGATGAAGAAACCAAGGCTTGGGGAGGTTAGAACTCGTAGGCAGCAGAACTGTGCACAGAATTCACACTTTCTCAACTCCCAAAAGTGTGTACTGAGATGCCCCTGGAGGCCCACAGGATCACATAGGTGGTGTTTCATGTGGACTCATCAGGAAAGACAATAGCACTGTTTATAATCAATAGTTTAGAGTAATTAATCTTCATGGTATATGGGGAACATTTTTTCCTTTCCACATTAAAAGCAACATGAGCCTGGCACCCTGCCAGTTGAAAGTACTAGCTCTCTGTTCAGTGGTGAATCTTTTATAGAGATGATCAGGAAATGCAAACAGGGTATCCCCCCAACTCCCTGTTGGAGCAGAGAGGAGCAGAAGATGACATACCATCATTCTCATACATATGCAAGGAGGACACTTGGAAACAACATGTAAACCTGGAAGGGACAGATAAGGTTTCTTAATCTAGTGGCTCAAATTTCAACCAAATAAAACTTATCCATCTCAAAGACAAATGTAGCAATCCAGAAATGTTATTAAGAGGATATGAAGAAAGGGAAAGGAAGTCTGCACTTATATAACAATGAAGAGATGCCCAACCATGCACCAGAATGCCATGAATTATTAATCCAGTGGTAGAAGAATTTTTTTTTCCTGGTACAGGTGACCAACACGAATACTCTCATGACTAACAAAAGGCAAAATGGGCCCTGATGCTACAGCAGGAAGCACAGACATAAAAACCCAGTGTAAACATTTTGGGCCAAGACTGAAGTGAGCACAGAAAGGTTACTGTTGACAATGTGGATATAAAAATATCAATCTGCAATACAATTATAAATAAAACGGTTGTTAACTTTTACAATGCCTGTATATATTTATGTAATGTCAAAGCTTACACATCACCAATCTTTATATCTACTTTTATATTGGCTTTCTGAGAAAAACACCATATTTTCTGCAGGTTTTTCCCCCCCACAAAGTAATAGGCCATGGCCATAAACATCCTTCAAATGCACAGATCTCATCTCTGAGTGTAAATGGTGTGTGTGTGTGCTGTGTACATAGACATGCTAATGAAAACATAAATAACTCACTAGAGGCTCTGGAAATGGGCAGAGCACCATCATCAGCTTGACCTTTAGCAGAAACAGCATGAAAATATTACCACTGCAACTGAAGGCTCCACTCACCCATGATTTGGAAATGTGGGAAAGGAGCACTCGATGCCCTGTCCAAGGATGGTCTGGCACAAAGCACGCCTGGCCCAGGGTTGTGGAAGCTGAGTTTTAGTTCTTATCTGCCACTGGCTGGCTCAGGGATTTTAAAGCAGGTCAGATATTTACTTTATGTTTCCAGGTGATCATCCATAACAGATTGAAGTGAAGGTGGGAAATGAGACCCAAACTCACCTGGCTTTTTAAGATCCCATGGTTCAAGAAAAAGAGGAAGAAGCGGCCCATTTCCTCTCCCAGTTTCATTTCCAGCTGCATAGTAGTCACACACATGTCCTGAAGGTAATCCTAGGTGTCTTAGTTACCTTTCCTGTTGCTGAACACACAATACCAACAACTTAAAGGAGGAGAGATTTAATTTGACCCATGGTTTCGGGGGTTCTGTACATGATCGCCTTGCTCCCAAGCAGAAGCACCATAGAGTAAGGGTGTGGTGCAGCAGAGTTGTTCAGTTCATCACAGGCAGTAAACAGCGCAGGGAGTAGCACCAGAGAGATGTGCAAGAGACCAGACCTAGACCTCAAGACCACACCTCTATGACCCATACAGACAGTCCACCAATCTTCATGGTAGATGGAAAAGCCAGTCAAGTTGACAGACAACCTTAACCACCACATCCTTCCTCTTGTTGCCATATCTCCTATAACCATACTTAATTTCCAGGAAAAGACAAGAACAAGTTCATGATTCCACCTACCTTGATACAACAATCCCATATACAACCTGAAACATAATGATTCCTCTTCCAAAGTCTCAACAGTTCCAGCATTTTTCAAACATTCAAGTCAAAATCTTCTCTGAAACTGAAGGCAAACTCTTAGCTGTGAGCCTTTGTAAAAACCAAAACCAAGGTACAATGACATAGTGAAAGGGTGATCATTCCAAAGAGAGGAATAGGGTAATAGAAAATAACCAGACAAAAAGCAAGACCAAAATTCAGCAGGAAAAACATTAAGTCCTATAGTTCTATGTCTGGCATCCAGGGCTCATGTCTGTGAGATGTGAGTTACAGAGGGCCTGGGGGTCCCAACTCTTGCCAGTTGTAGCTCACAGAGCTGCTCTTTTGGACTGGATCCACCCATGGCCTGTATCCTTCCTCAGCAGACATTCCACATTCTTGACATCTTTGACTTTCTGGGGACTCCACTGTAAATTTGGCTTTATTCCTATATCTTATCACACTTTTTTCTCAGAGGTTCCTTTCCTGGCCTCAAGGCCTCCCTTTGGAATCTGGGTGGATGCCTCCCTGACTTCACAAGTTTCGCATTCCCCATGCCAGGAAAACCAAGGTCTGCTGCCAGAGCAACAGTAGCCAGCACCCTTGTACCACTGCTACAGTGGCTTCTGAGTGTCTGGGTGGCTGAGCATGGTGAAATGAACCCCAAGGAGTCAATTCCCGAGGACATCATTCTCACACAGTTATTTAATCTCCAGTACTACAAAAAGTTATAAAAATAAAATAAAACTAAAGTTGTACTCATGATTATACCCCACTATGTTTACTTACTTAAAATAACAGTTTCCAGGTTTTATTTCTTATGTAATAGATACCACCACTATTTAGCCAGAAATACCTTCCAGTAACCTGGACAACCCTTTTCTCCTGTCCACTCACCTTCCTGAGTCAGTCCTTCCCAGACCCTGGCTGCTGTGTCTCCTCAATGCCTCCAACAGTCATCTCTCCTGCCCCTGCCCTAGTCTGGACTTCCACCATATCTTTCATTTGCCAACATCACAGAATTGCTTCTAATTTGGTCTCCCCAACTCTCAGCCTCTGCTAGTGTAATCTGTTCTCCTTACTGTACCAAAGTCATATTTCTGTAATGTAAAGTTGGTATCTCTGCTGTAATGAAAACTCTTGTATGAACCACTACTGCCTTAAGAATAAAGTCCAACCCTTTCACTAACCTTGTAAGAATTTTCAAGACTCCCTGCAGCCTTATCGTTCCTCATTCTCCTCTTTCCCACCACTACGATATCAAACCATGTGACCTATTCATAACTCAACCAAAATCCTAGTCTTTCCTCCTGACCTTTGCTCCTGATTGTGATCAAATACTAGGCATGTGCTTCCATACACTGGAACTGGGCTTCTTGTATTATCAGGTACCCATGTTTTATAACCTTTAATGCTCTAATCTCTAATTTTCTACCATTTAACAAACCTTTGAGGAAAGACAAAAAGCTGACTAAAGACACACCCTGAAAGGTGAGTGAAGGAGGCATTTTGCTTGGATAATTACTCTAGTTTCAGTCCAACTATCAACCCCTCCAGGAAGCCTACCTTGACGTCTCAACACTCAGCTCAACTGCCTTTTCCATGCATCCACAGCACAGTCTGATTTTCCCTATGCTTAGTACACTGTGTTCCCTTGGCTGCAAGCTCCTCGAAGGCAAGGCTCTGTCCTAGTCACAGCCAGAGTACTGGTTCCAATAACTCCAATTCCCAAAACCACATCTATATAATAGAATAGTGATGTCAATTCCTCAAGAGTTATTCTTGTAAAAGGAAGAAATTGGTATAAGGCACTTAACATGGCATCTGACATATAAGTAAATATTTTTTAAATGCTAGCTATTTATTTTCATTATTACTCAACATGTTGCTCTTGAACAGATGGGTCGGTGGAAACATGAGCATCAGTACTGTGATGTGGCATATATACACCACACGGCACAGCTTGTGGGCAGAGGTGAGCATCTGGCCAATGACTTGCCAAGGTCCTATCTATACCCATCATCTTCTCATTCTGAGGGCCATGAAATACCTCGGACCATCAAAACTGGAAAATATAACTCTGTCAAGGAGTTCTCTGGCACAGAGTTGGTAAGAGATGGGAAATGCTGACAGTGGAATTACTTTTCTAATTAGCTAGAGAAAGTTGTGCTGTATGCATGTGGAAAGGGTCTTGGGAGAGATACCCCGTTATCTTGCTCTCACAGGGCCTCGGTAGCCAGCCAAGTGCTGCTTTGCAGCTGCATCCCAACAGAAATCTGGTTTTTAAATTAGGAAATGTGCTCCAGAATGAAAAGCTTACTGATGGAGGCTTATTTCTGCCCCCTTTTCTGTCTGTTTTCTGGTTTTTCACTTCCTGGATGACTTGCCATATAGGCAATGACTGTCATTTCCAGCATATGTCCCCTACCCTGGAAACAGAGCTGTCCAGTCCTCTAGCTGATAGTGTAGGTGGAAGCCATTTGGCTTGGGGGAATGTGACACCAGGGGTAAGAAAAATGATTAGATTTCTTTTGGACACAAAAGAAAAGCTACTAGATGAGAACCAGTACAGGATACTGGATATCACCGGCCTGAAAGAAGCCTGAGAAAGGAGGATTTGGGTAGGAAGGACATCATTTTGTAACCTAAATGCCAGCATTCAAGCACAAGTAACAAAGGTACACAGAAGGAAAAACTAAAGTTCCATCTAACCAATAGGTAATGCATATAGAAAACAAAACCATACTTGCTATTTAATCAGCTATGATATACGAAGCCCTGGGTCCCTTCACAAACGTTATTTCCTCTGATGCTTAGTCAGCCCTACAAGACCTGGGTTATCAGTATCCACATTTTATTGAGGAGAAAAGCAAGGCTGAAACAGGAGTCAGTCCAAAGCCAAGGAGCTAGTACCTCAGGAATCTTGACCCGCTTCCTTGCATCAGAGCATGGGCTTTGAACTCTACAGGAGGAACAGCAACTGTAAAAGACCATATCCCAAAAGCATCAAAATTACCAAGAATGATACAGTTATAGTGAGTTATCAAAGAAAATGCCAAGTGTTTGGCACAGTCCTTTCTCTTGAGTCAATAGTAATGATACTGTTCATGTCTCCAACTGCATCAGAGTCCAAACTTATCCATGGCATAGGACCATGAGACAATCCAGGAATTCTTTATATTCTACTCTCTAAAGCCTTACTGTCATGTTGAAAGACTCCAGAAAAGCTTGGCTCAGGTTTTACCCTGTAAGGAGATTGAGCGGGCTGTTTCCTGGGCTTGACATGCTCACCTTTTGAATCCAGACAATCCCCCAACCAAGACAGCTTTCTCTGAGTTGAGCTGACTGCTCCATATTATAAGCCTATCTGGAATCCCCTGCCTGTACACAGTGAGAAAGATGAGGCTTAAAAGCTTTGAGAAGGAAGGCATTCCTTCCTGACTGGGGTCTGAGTTGAAATAAATGGCTAATTGAACAGAAACAAGTTCATACCTGAGGAAGGTCTTGGAGTGATCTCCAAAATCCATTTCCCTTCTACTTGTAAGCATAAACAAAGACTTTTCTGCTCTTTGCAATTAAGCAGGACTTGCAGCCTGTGAGCTGAAGTGATGTATGCTGCTTCCAGTGTGAAGCATTTAACTCCTAGTGCAAGATCCTCCAGCATCCTACCAAGAAGCCCACATGTCTCAGATTGCAGCTGTGTGACAGTACAGATTCAGTCAGCCTGGGTCCGTGAAATACCATAGAGAGCAGAGTCTTCCATCTACTCTATTACATCAGTAGATTGAGAGGAAAATAAAAGTTTATTATGGTGAACTTAAGCAATGAGATTCGGTAGTTGTTTGCTGCTGCATCATAACCTAGCTTAGCCTACTAATGGGTGGTGTGATATGCGTTCTCCAGAAGCAACGCACTAAAAGGGGTTTTGTGTTCACTCTTCAAGTTCACTGTCATAACTGCTGCATGGGCATTGCAAGTGCAGTCAACATGGTAGGTGGTCCTGTTCATCATGCTTTTGTGGGTGTAGTACATGACAAGTTATATTTGAATGTAAACAGTGAGACCAGAAAATAAGCTGTATACTTTTTCTGTACTCACCTGAGGACAGAGTTATCAATTATTTGTTCTGTGCTAGATATATTAAAGCTATTAATTTCTAATTCCACACTAGTCCTATAATAAAAATACATACTACATAGATCAGAACATAATGTTATACAATATATATACATAATTTTATTGTTAATATTTGTCATTAACAAAAACAAAATAAAAATAAGTATTATAAATCCTCATTTCCTTTATGAAAGAACTATATAGTTCATGAAGATTGGTCACATATGGAAACTGGGGTACAAATCCAGTGGTCTCTGACTCCAAAACTGTGATTTTTCACCACATGACCTAAGCCTACCTACCCTTTATACTCTGGATAAATGATTAGATGATAGCAGAGAGAAAGAGACAGAGACAGAGAGACAGAGATAGATAGATAGATAGATGATAGATAGATAGATAAATAGATAGATAGATAGATAGATAGATAGATAGATAGATAGATAGAAGGTTTGATTAATACCTCATTCTCACCATGGTGGAGACCCATCAAAAAAACTAGTAATTTCATGAAGAAAGCACACAATCCACAGAAAACAAGAGACTAAAAGTTCCTTGAGAGATACCAGAGCACTGTGGTTTTGAGAACAGGCTCTGCATTTAAACCCCAGCTTGATTCCCAGTAATGATCTATATGATTTGGGGTAAGTTACTTTACTTTTCTGTGTCTCTCTTTCCTCAACTGTTAGGTGGTGATAAAAGCAATACTATCTCCTTGGGTTTTTGTGAGAACTGAGTAAGCCGCTGTAAGTACAGACTTGAGACAGTAGGGATCTGATGAACAGAGGGGAATCATGGCCCCAGGAGAAGGAGCAGCACCCTCAGCTTTCTGTTCCTTGGGGTGTGCTAGCTACCTCATCATCATCAGGACACACCACAGCCCGTATTCTGCAGAGGAAAGGTGGTCAGTGAGGACACTATCTTGTGGGGTAGGGGGAAAGCCCTGCACTCCTGCTAACTGAAGTTTATTTTAGACTTGAGATGATTGTGCCCCCAAACTACCAGCAAAAATCCCAGCTTCTGGGTTAACCTGCAGGAGATGAGGGCAGAGCACAAAGCAGCGCCCAGGAACACACCTCACCAGGAACCACAGCACAGCCCATTTCATTCTGCAACCCCTAAGCCTGCTTTGTGAAGGCTGAGAGTAATACCCCTGTTAGTGCCCTTGTTTCACTATCCTCCAGGTTTTCTACAGACTCCTCTCTCAAAGGCACCTCTTCACCTTGACTTTATTAGCTTCACAGCTGAGAAAAACCTGATTATAATGGTATAATGGCTACAATAAAAACACTTAGAGATTATTGTTTTTATTATTTATATGATTCACTTAACCCAGGAGAACATGTTGTAGATGATTAAGTTCTTCCATATATATTAGCAAATCCCACAGCCGTGCCAATTAAGGCCAGGCTTGGAGAAATAGTGTGGTCTACTGGTTACAAATAGGAGAAAGGTGTAAATACAGGCAGCCCCTGCTACAGCATGAATACATGCAGCAAAGGCATTTGTTAGAAACATAATCCCCAATGCAACAGGCTGGGAGGTGGGGGTCTAATAAGAGGCATGAGGCCATGAGTTCTCATGAGTGGGTTTATGCCGATCATAAGAGAGACTGAGACTGCCAATTCCATCTCTTGTTTTGTTCCCATCTACCATATTACAACACACTGAGAAAAAACCATTTGCCAGCACCCTGAGAACAGACTTCCCAGCCACCATAACAGTGAGAAATTAACTTTCTTTATGAATTACCCAGCTGGTGGTATTCTGTCACAGCAGCACAAAGTGAAATGACAGACCCTTCAACAAAAGTTGTATGATTTGCCCAAGGCCAACCAATGATAAGCTGAACAGAACAAGAACATGCTCCATAACACAGACACTTAAGTACACTTTCTAGCAATCATAAGCATAGTCCAGTTCCTGGATTCACTTCTGCAGAATTGGAGGCTCTAAGCCCCAAGCTTTTGGAGCCCTAGGTTCTATGCAGGAAATTGTCCTCCATAGTCATGATGCCCAGTGTAGAAAGTAGATGATAGGGATTCAATAAGTCTTCACCGAATGAATGAATGAATGAATGCTGACCTCAGATTGGTGACTGATCCAGCTGAGATGCAGCCTGGATGACACTGACTCTGCCATTCCTCTACCTGTGTAGCCCATGAAGAAGATCCATTTTTCATCCCCTTAAAATGATAAAAAGACCATTCACTTGTTCTAAAGTTGCTGTCTTGGAATTTTACATAATTCCTCTCAAGAGTTTACCACAAATTAATTCCTCAGCCTTTCCTTTCCACAAAAGTGCTGTGAGATCCATTCCCAACCCACAGTCCCAGTCAGTTTTCCATTCTCTGCTCTATAAATTCAGTTGCTGGTGAAAAAAATATGTCAAATTGGCCAAGGAGAGTAAATCCCTGTGGGTTTGAAGATGTACTGTGAAGTACCCTGCAGCAGGCACAAAATTTCTTTGTACTCTAGTGTTTTATCTTTTAATAATTCATGCAGATTTCACATTTCAGTTCTAATGTATCTGTGTTTGGCTAATATAAAATAATGATATCAAATTACCTAGCAATTAAATTATTTGAGTTCCCCTTCTCACTCACAAAAAGAAAAACAAGTCAATGCAATGCTCAGGATGTGCTGTTTTCATTCTGTGCCTTGTACCCTGTCCCACCATTTGAATTGCACAGGCAGAGACACTGAGCTGAGGCCACCCTCCCGTGCAAGTCACCAATGACCCTCTCTTGCCAAATGTTCCCACCAGCTTTATCTCTCACCCTTCCCACCTCTATCTACACAGTGCAATGGCTTGAATGTGGTTTGTCGTCCAGGGCTTATGTGCTGGGAGTTTGGTTCCAATGTGGTTATGTGAGAGGTGATGTGACATTTGAGAGGTCGGGCTTAGTGGGAGATGGTTAGGTCATTGGGGGCACTGACCTCAGAAGTGATTAGCATAATAGCTCTCTTGAGACCCAGATAGTTTCCATGAGACTGGCTTGTGATGAAAGAACAATTCCAGCCCTCCCTGTTCTCTCTGGTTTCCTGTCTTTTCATGTTACCTTTTGCTGTTATACACATACTCCTGACACTGTGATGCAGTTCTCCATAAAGTCCTCACCAGAGCTGAGTGGAAGCCAGCACTATGCTCTTGAATCACCAGGAACTTTTTTCTTTGTAAGCACTTTGCTTTAAGTGTATTTTTTGGGAACAGAAAATAGACTGAGACCCACAGTTCAGTGAAACCAAGCTTACTGCACTTCCCTGAGGGTGGCAACCAGGAATCCTTCAACAGGTCCAGGCAGCACTGCACTGGGCCACAGTCCTGAAATCACTTTAGCCTACAGTTCCCTCCCACTTGAATAATGTCACTGGGGCAATTGTTTACTCTTTAAGTAGGTGAAACCAGCCGCAGCTTTGTGCCTTCTCTGTGTTCTCCATGCAGCAACAAGAAGCCTCACGTTACTACTGCTGTCAGTCAGCACCTCTAGTACTGATGTGAATCTTCAGGGCCACCGTCTCCAGCCCAAGTCACCCTGATCCTTAGATTTACCTCATCAATGCCAAAATAGACAACATTTTCTATCATCTTTTTTCCATCAAAAAAGCAATAATGCTCATATTTTAGGACATTAAGAAAACACAAAAATGTAAATGGACAATCACCTACCACCCCACCACACAGAAGTAAGCACTATCAATATTTTGGAACTTTCCTTCCTTTCTTTTTTCTCCATATAACCTACTTAGCTATAATTATAAGAAGCATACATTTCATATCCCTGCTTTTCACAACACTTACAGAGCATTAGCATTTCTACATGCTAAAAGCCCCTCATTATTCCTGAACACAAACAATAATGACTTTCTCAGTTTTATGCCCTAAAGGAGAATGAGAGAAAGGAGGTAAGAATTAGTATGCTAAAACCATTTTTTATAGCAACCAAATAAACCTGAAAAAGAATTCTCTGATATGGCTTCCTCTTCTCACCTGGACAGTTCCTGGACTGTCCCATCAACCAAAGGTCACTCTGATCATTCCTCAAGAGTAAAACAAGTGTCATGCAAACTGTCTGAGCCTGAGTGCAATTCCTAACTCTAAGAAGCTGTATTTATTTGTTCTGAGACTTTCAGTTTGTTCAAATTGCTTCAGCTGTGGAGACCCATGATGAATTATCAGACTTTCAAAATACGGTTCCAGTCTGCCTGGAATATTTCCAGCAAAATTAAACATTAACAGTGACTGATCAACCTGGATTTCCTGAGATTCTATGATGGCTAATTTTATGTGTTGACTTGACTGGACTCAGCAATGCCTAGCTAGTTGATAAAACCTTATTTCTGATGTGTCTAGGGGAAAGTTTCAGGAAGAGATAAGCACTTGAATCACTAGCCAAGTAAAAATCTGTCCTCACCAATGTGGAAGGGCATCACCCAGTCTACTGAAGATTCAGAGAGAGCAAAATGGTGGGGAAAAGATAATTATGCTTGCTGTCTTCTATCTTCTCCCTTCTCCTTTCTCTCTCTCTCTCTTCCTCCCCATCCATCTCTCCCTCTCCTTTTACCTCTTCCTCCCTCTTTTGCACAATACTAGACTTCTGTCTTCTCCTGCCCTCAGACACTACAGCTCCTGGTTTCCAGGACTTCAGACTCTGGAGTATCACCAGTTTCTCTGCCTTCAAATTTTTAGATCTTCAGAGTTATGTCATTAACTCCCCTAGGTCTCAGACTTTTGAACTTGAATTGAATTACTGACTCTGACTCTTCTGGTTCTCTAGCTTACAGATGGTTATTGTGGACCTTTTGACCCCTACAATAACATGAGGCACTTCCTAATGAATCTCCTTTCATGTGTCTATCTCCTATTGGTTTTCCTTCTCTAGAAAATTTGGACTAATATACTTTTTCTATTCATGAAAAAGTTTTAATTTTCATGTTGCAATTGAAAGGTCCCAGGAATAAGATTCAAGACATCATTACTTCAAACAGACTGGAAGAAACAGCCACAACCAAAAACACACTCAACCACCTAATCTTTGATAAAGGGGCCAATCAAACTCACTGGAAGAATGATAACCTCTTTAATAAATGGTGCTGGAAAAAATGGCTTGCTACCTGCCAAAGACTGAAAATAGACCCAAGCCTATCACCATGCACCAAACTCAAGTCAAAATG
>NW_004955459.1:7886142-8017039 GCF_000276665.1 Chinchilla lanigera
TGTTTTCATGGGAAGCCACTTTGAAGATATCAGTATGTAATACAACAACCATTGTTAATTCCCTACCACTTTGTTTGTAACTCCGTATTGTCTGTACTGTTCTTTTGCTATGTTGTAAAATGTTGTCATCTATTAATGTTTTCCTCCTTTTATTTTTAAAATAAAAAAAAGAAGTCATTACTAACTCCTGTCTTTGTTAATATCTGATCCTAGTGAATTCTAAACAGAGAGGCAGAAGAGAGAAAGAATGGATGATTACAGTAATTTTGATGATGTGATAATCTAATATGTGGAGTGATTACCATTTGTCCAGCAGTGTTCTAAGTACTTTGGCTGCATTCTCTGGCTTAATCTTTACAATCTCTTTTCCCCATTATTACTTTATTTTAATGAAAAAAATAACAAAATAACAGCAACAAAGGCAAGAAGAAAACAAAGCAAAAACAATAAAAAAGATACAGAATTTCAAAACAACATGATAGGAATTAACAATGGTTTGTATGTTACATATTATTATCTTCAACGAAGTTGCTCAGATTACTAGATGTAAAGATGCAAGACTGATCAAACAATTAAAGAGAATAAAAAGTAATAAAAAAGCATTAGAAATGATACAACCTCTTAACAACTTGTAATCAAAAATACCAGAAACAGGGACTGGGGATTTAGCTCAGTGGCACAGCACCTGCCTTGCAAGTGCAATGTCGTGAGTTCAATTCCCAGTACCAGAAAAAAAAAAAAAAAACCAGAAACATACTTGTAGTTAAGCAAGAGTGGATTTATTGACTTACCACATGAAGGGAGAACGTACACCATGAGAATCTGCAGGGCATCTTAGAAAGTGCAAAGAATTTGTAACAGAGCCAGACATGGTGGTACACAACTGCAATCCAAGCACTCTGGGAGGCTGAGCAAGTCCCTGTCTCAAAATTAAAGATGATAAAGGGTTGGGGTTGTAGCTCAATGCAAAGACCCTGGGTTAAATCCTCAATATAAAAGCAAGAGGAAGGGGAGGAAGAGGACGTTGGGGGGGGGGAGAAGGAGAAACAGAAGGGGAAGAGGAGAGAGAAAATAGAAAGAGAAATGGAGAAAGAGAGAGGGAGGGAAGGAGAGAGAAAAAGGGGTAGCGGAAAGAGTAAGGAAAGTTAGAACAGGTTGAGCTTGTGTGCAAGATGTGCGGCAGAGTCCAGGAAAGGGGCCCTCACTGAGTTGGATGCTTTCAGGAAGTAATTCTGTAATCAATCGACTTGATCATCCTTTTCTAGAAAGTGGAATGAACAGATGGAGATGAGCACTATAATTGGTAAGCAGCAGCCACTTACATTACGATACCCTGTCACTGTTGCAGTTTACCTCATGTTCTGCTTTTGTCTGTATTTGGATGAGATTAAGAAGTACTCTTGCTCTTGTCTTGCTCGATCATGGTTACAGAGTGGCTTTGTCTGCTGATCGTGTTTTCTGACATTATTTGGTTTTGTTTTTGTTTTTGTTTTTGTTTTTTTTTTGGTTTTGGTTTTTCTCCGGTACCGGGAACCGAACTCACGACCTTGCGCTTGCCAGGCAGGTGCTTTGCCGCTGAGCTAAATCCCCAGCCCCCTTCTGACATTATTTGTGATCAGCAGGAGGACACGGAGGCTCAGCTGTGAATGCCAGCCTTCACAGAGGAGGCTTTACTTCACTCTAACTTTATTAAATAGATGTAGTAATTACACTTATAATAAGATAGAAAAGCCAAAGCTTAGATAGGCTAAGAAATTTGCCCAAGTTCACACAGCTGGAAACTGACAGGAATCAAATATAAGTCTGCCTCAAAAGGCAAATGCTATTAATGATCACAATGGGCCTCCTCTTTATGCAGTGGTTTTCATCTTGTCTTACTTTCCTTGGGCTGGAGTTGAGTAGATATCTACGGAACATGATACAAAATTCAAAAGGAAAATGGGTATCATGTGAAATCATGCCTGCTCTCCTTCCCAGCCCTGTTTCCTAATCACTCACTTCCCAGCCAGGAGGACACAGCATGCAGATGGAGCACACCCATTTAAAGCGTCACTTGTAGGAGAACATCCATTGACTTATGACTCAACACCTTGCTTATTTTTGTCCTGCTCTTCCAAAAACTCACAAAGTCTCAACAACTCTACAGACACTGATTAATATGTGCAGTTTTCCTAATACCGTACTCAGCACTAGAGCAATAAACAATAAACTGAAAGACCCCTTTGACCTTGAGGGGTGCACAGTCTGGTGGAGAGCACCAAGCAGATGAATCCTGGCAGTGTGCCAAAAGGGAGGATATGGGAGGAGTGGGCTGCTCTACCAAGAATGGGAGGGAAAGATTGATGGAGAAGGAAATATTCTGCCTGGATTCTGAACAATTGTGGGGACTTACTTAGTGAACAGAGAGAAAAGTAGAACTCCAAAGAGAAAGAGCAGTCAGTATGAGCAATGATGGGCAGATAGGACAAATGGGACATGCACAGGACTCAAAATGGACAGAGTATGGAATGCTTGGGTCATGAGGCAGAGTGACAGGAAAAGTTACCAAAGGTCCTGTCACAAAGATGCATCTGTAAGAAACTAGAGAGAATGTTGTCAAATCTAAGTAAATAGAAGACATGGAAAAAACCTGAAAAGTTTAAAACACTCTGCAAATGAAATGAATTAAGTAGGTCACTAGTCCCACGGTTGGAACCAATCAGTTGTCATTATTCATGACACTTCTCTAAAGATGCTGTCATTAATCATAGTTACCCTTTGTAGGGACATCTACTGGGGGCAAAAATCACAAAATACACTGGAAAATAAAAAGATTGGGACCAATTGCACCCTCCATCTTTCAATCAGACATGAAGTATACCCATATCTGAAGTCTCCATCAGCAAGTGCCATGTGGAACTCTCTGCTGCCCAGGTTCCATCCAAACTGCCTCCAGGATAAATTGTGGTTGAGAAAGAAGGTCTTAGGGTCATGGAATCCTACCTCACCTGAAAGCCTCATGAGTTTGGCCTTTGACAAGCTAGATGCCAGAATTCGTGTTTCTGGAGCACATCAGTATACAGAATCCTCCCCACCTAGCTGTTCAGACACCAGTGTTCAGACACTAGAGATTCTTCTTTGTCCTGGGAACTGTCTAGGCACTGGTTTCATTTCTACAAAAGTGGTTCCCATGTGCAACAAGGAATGAATACCACTCCTTTAAGAGCAAAGCTGGGGGGGGGGCTGGGGATTTAGCTCAGCGGCAAAAGCGCCTGCCTGGCAAGCGCAAGGTCGTGAGTTCGGTTCCCGGTACCGGAGAAAAACCAAAAAAAAAAAAAAAAAAAGAGCAAAGCTGGGGGTAGGGGAGGTTCATTAATCATGAGTCATTATACAAACTACCATCTCTACATAAATTTCTTTCTAGATTACATTATTAAAGATGCTGTTATTCATATAGCTTATTACCCTAGAGACTTTCCCTTCTCAGATAGATTCTCTAACAAAAACTCTAACCCATCAAGCTTTGTGTTCCAATTTCCAGGAAATTTCCAGTCAAACACGTCATCATAATAGTACAGGATTGGAATCAGAAGGTGATCTTTCCACTTAAAGGACCTTAGCCAAAAGATTGATACCCCTGTGGCTCAGTTTATTCAGCCATAAATTGCCTAGGTTTATCATTAGAATTACATGTAAATGTATTTTTATTAGTACATGTTTACAGTACATAATGTATACATTTATCATGGAGGATTTGTACATGTACATAACACATCTCAATTCTTTTTTATAATTTCTTTCCTCTCTCCTTCCTCCAATCCTTCTCCCCCTCCCCAAGTACAGAATCTCTAGTTCCATTTTTCTTCAATTCTGTTTTATTCCTTTAAATCCTTTTGCTCCCCTCATCTCTTGCTCCCCTTTCCATTTGGACAAGTTCTTCCTATTTTAGAATAATGTAGAATTTGACACGTATGATCAGTATATTTTATCCATACAAAATAGTGAGGTTGGCCTATTGATTTAGTATCATTACTCATTTGCAGAGCAGAAATTATATCTACTCTTTCAAGAACTAAGTGAGTATTAAGCTCTAGGACAAAGTAAGTGCTTGGAAATGTCATTGCCCAGTGCATAATTTCCCCCGTCAAAAGTAGGCTTTTTACTCTGGGGTCTCTTCCAAGTCCTCCAAACAAATATAAAAATTTTCAGTTTCTAGTTCATTACTGGTTACCTCCAGGGTGTTGGATACTGGATCAAGCATGGATAAACCAGCTCTTATCCCTGCCCAAGAAGTATGTGAAGTCCAGGGAAGATGGACATATGGACATCTCAGGCCAGCAGAACAGTTTATCAGAGACTCCTCTGACAGCCACCATCTGAGACAGAATCCACACCAGATGAACCAATCACCTGACAAGTAGCATTCTCCTTATGTGAGAGCAGAGTGGACAGTTGGCCATAAAGTAGGATCTGAGCACTCCAAAAATTCATCCACCCAGCTATCTGGTTGATGCTCTGACACTTCAACAATCTTTTCCTCCTAAAACAAATAACTAATAACAACCCATCAAGCTTTTTTTTCCATAGTTAGCTGCACATCATAGTCATGGTCATGATGTACAAGATCTGAGGTGAACCTGGGTTTTCCAAAGCCAGCCTCTTCTGATGAGGGACTAGGGAAGGAGAGAAGACTTATTGACAGCTCACAAGCAATGAATGACAGAGAGGCCCATAAACTTAGGTCTCCCAGTTCCTACTGCCTTTTCTACCATCACATGGATAAAAGACTGCAAACCCATGAGTGTGGGCAGGGGATGGGCAATCCGAGATGCATATGTCAGAAAATCCCGGCTGCAGTGCTAAGGGTGAGGTAGGGACTCAGATTAAGAGAGGTAGTCTGCTGTACAGAAGATGGTGCTGTGTAGAAAGATAAGACGAGGAGAAGCAACTTGCATCCGTAGGCCCCAGGAAGGCAGCTAGACTAAGGCAGACTGATGGGTGGCAGGGGAGTGCTGCAAGAAAAATCAGGACGCTTTTCTACTTGTGTATCAGGCAATGAACAGACCCTCCCTAACTCCTCCCAAGGACAGATTCCTCTTTGTCAAATTCTTATGCAAAGCCCACCAGGCTCCACTGAAGGCCAGCCACTCCATTTAAAGACCCATGGCATGTGCCACTTTGTTTTGCTTGCTTGTTCTATTTTGTAGCATTGAGGGTCAAACCCAGAGCTTTCCACATGATAAGCATTGTGCTACACCCCCAGCCCCACAGGCAGTTTGAAGAAAAAGTGCCATAAAGCGACATAACCCAAAACAAAGCTATTGGATTTCAAAAGTTATATCTCCTCTCTGCCTGTCAGCATCACACAGGAGTCATAAAATCAGTCTGCAGATCAAATCTAACCTACCACCTGTTTTTGTCAATAAAGTTTTATTGGAACACAGCCATATCTATTTGCATATGTATAGCCCAAACCTATTTCAATACCATAATAGTGGCCTTGAATAGTTCCAACACAGACCAGAGACCCCCATGGCCTACAAAGTCTAAAATATTTACAATGTAAATTTGTAAGAAAAAACTTATCAGCCCCTAGTATAGTACTCATGTACAATCTTAGAAAAAGGATTTGCAAAACCTCTTCCTGTGAATTCCAATGGAAGCCTCATTTCAAGCTCCCCAAATTCACACCACTTTGTCTTAATGCAGCTCTTAGTTATACAGCTGGGGGTGCTGAGGTGCGGACTGCAGGCCAACCTCTTCCCTGGTATTTCATTGCCTTTTCTGCAGCATCATCTGCCCCAGTGCCATCATTGCCACCATCCTATGGCTGTGCCCATTTCTCCTCACTGTCCCCAACCTCACCCCAGCCCACCCCACCACACACTTCTATGGGACAGACTCAATTGTTCCTTTAGATACACACTCAAAACAAAGACATAGCACTCCGCTACAGCATCTATCTCATTGTGCTGTTCAGACATTTAATGTGTGTCTTCAATCTAGAGTCTTTGAGAAAGACACTGTGTTTTATTCATCCTCATGCCTTCCAGAGTCCCTGGCATGGAGAAAACTACCCAGAAGCTAATTTAATGGGAAAGGAACTGTCCCATCAAATTCTTTCATTTTACAAACAAAAAAAAACAAAGCTCAGTGTCACAAGACTGGCCAGCAGCAGCAAAGTCTAGCACATCATGGGAATGCAGAGATTCGGGTGTACGGAAAACAGTGCTTGTGAATGGAGGTCATTTTAAAGGTAGTAGCGATGGAATCTTCTAAAGTGACACATCCTTCCCCAGGCCCAGAAACCAAATGGCAGCCCAGTCTCCTGACAGCAGTGACGGGAAACAGCATGCTGCAGCCACCAGAGTGCCTGGTGCACAGGATGGGCCAGTGAGCTGCAAAATTAAACTTCTCTTTTTAGAAGCCATTTGTGTGTTAAGGAAGAGAATAAATAAGCTAACACCATGGCCACTTAAAAAATTCACTCAAACAGAGAAGTTATTTGACTCTCAGGCCAGTGGGGGAAAATGAGCTTTGTAATTGAAATTGTAATGGGATGAGCTATGCAAGGTGAAGTAAGGACAGGACATTCTTGGAGGAGGTGTCACTACTGAGTTGGCAACTGGAAGTTTCCATGAAAATAAGAGAAAGCCTTCTGGATATAATGTGTGGTCCTGGGCATAGGAGTGGTCTGGACTCCAGAATGTAGTGGTATGTTTCATAGTAAGAAATATAATGGTAGTTGTTTAGGTTACCTCTGCCAACTCAAAGTTAATACTGATGTTTTCAAAATATTGACATATATTAGCCTTTTGGTAAAACTGAAGTTATCCATAAAACATGGTTTACAAAAAGTTAAGGTGGAACATACTATGGTTCTTTGGTTTACTTTTCAATGCTTATTTATCTACATGATATCAAAATTAGTTACATTCATTCTGGATAGACTGAGGCTTTAGGTCTCACTGAGTTACTGTTTACAGTGCTAACAATAGAATGTAGTGGGGGGACTGAGACTTCTTGAGGTTGTTTTGTAGTTAATTATAAGGTGTGCCCACCCTGTGTCACATTTTCCTCTGCCTGCATTCTCCAATCAGAGCCAGACTACACCTGTCTTGTCCCTGATAAATCCATCCCCAGAAAGGTGATGCACATGACCTGATTCTTCCCACATGAAAGGCCAAGAGATAACAGTTACTCTCTGGTTACACATTTATTAAGGGCATTCTCTGGGTCCAGGATGGAGCTGGAGATGTCACCAGTGAATAAGAATGTCTCTACCATCTGAGTATCCACAGTGCACATGCTCAGAAGGTCTTACCTATTCTAATTGAAGAGTCTCAAGATCAACAGGAGGCAGAGAATGGTTTGAAAGAGGGATCACTGCATAGAGTGGAAAGGAAACTTGCCTCAAAAGCCTAAGAATCTACCCATCAGCCATGAGACCTGAGACAAATTATTGACATGGCAATGTCCTCCTACATAAATGGAGATTAGAATAGCAATATCCCCTAAATAGGGATTAGAATAGCAATTTCAAGACTGGCAGAAAGAATGGAGAAGTCACTGTGTGTCAGGACCTAGCACATGTCTGGAATTTTCTAGCCACAAGGCCAACAGGGAAGAGCATCACCGTGGTGAGTACTCAAGGGTTCATGAGACTCATTTGAACACCAAACACCCCTGCCAGGTGAGCCTTGGAGACTGAGCACAGCAGCTGTGGCACCACCAACCTTTACACCAAGCACTCATGAGGGCCCATCACACAGCTGTTGCTCCCTCTCTTTGTTTGCATCAGATGAACTTGCATTTTGAGGAGAATAGAAATTCCCTATTTATCCTTCTTTTGAAAAGCAATAGGCCACATTCCACATGCCTTTCCCTCCAGCTTTCCATCTTCCTGCACAGCATAGCCTACTCTTAACAGGACCAGAATTCATTCAAGCTGTTCTTTTGTCAATAAAATAATTGAAGTGGGAAGCATGGGCTCAGTCCCTCCTTGGCTTAAAGTCCCATTTGTGGCACTTGCTTGGCCCATCTGCATGACCTTGCAGAACCTCAGTCTCTTACCTCAAAATGAGAACAATGACAGTTCAGTGCTATGTGTTCACAGGCTCACTGCAAAGCTCACATGTCCAGGAGCATGCAGAACACTTAGGCTTGTACCTGGCCCATAGCATCACTCAATCTAGGCTGTTGCTGCTGCTGCTGCTACTGCAGTTGTGCTTGTGCTTGTGCTTGTGGCTGCTGTCATCCTTCTCTGTTTCATTGTGAAGTGAACATTTCCAACTGCACAAAGTTGCCCTGGGACTTCAGCATTGTATAAGGACCCTCACACAGTGCTTGGCACCCAGTAGGTGTTGTGTAAAGGCTGGATGCCCTGCTACACACACTTTGTGTGTCACATTGACACGTGGAGGAAATATTAAGATCACTATGGATCTATGGATGAGGACATCAGCACAAGGCTGGTGAGTGACTGAGGGGAGTTTCTGGGGCATGAAAGTGTGCAATGAAATGGAACCCTTACTCCATGTGACTCTCTTCCAGTCCCTTCCCTAATCTAAGACCTGTTGTCCATCCCAGGTGCTACAAGACACAGATCAGCACCTCCACCTCACTCCTCTGGGCCCAGCCACTCCTACAACCCCTGCCCACTCGTCCTGCACTGTGCAAAAGGGACTGGGGTAGCATTATCATCTTCATAGGTAAGATGGGCATGTTTTCTGTCCACTTGTCTGTTTAAGAAATAAACCATAATTGTCCAGACCTTATATGTAAATGTGTCAACCCTCACTTTTTCTCACATCTGCTTTGACTTTGCTTGCCATGCTTCCCTTCCCCTAAATAATGAATATGCTAGAACCATAATATCATTCATATCTGGTGCTTGTTATGTACCACACACTGTACCCATTATTACTTATCTTCACAAGAAACCACTAGGTAACTACTATAACACCTCGTTAGAGAGAGAGACAGTAAGACACAGAAAGGTTAAGAAATTTTCCCAAGTTCAAAAAGCTACCAAGTGAATGGAGGAGCCAAAAGGTGAACCGGGCTGTTCTGACGCTAGAAGGCTCTTACCCTCCAGGTCTTTTGCACTTATAGTGAAGTAACAACCAAGGCTCTGCCCTCATGGCTTCATGTACAAGCCACACAGTTGTAAGCAGTACAGCTGGAATCCAAGCATGGGGCTGCTGCATGCCAAAGTCAGGCCTTTCACATCAGTTCTAATGTTTCTTTGAAAATCTGCACCTGACAGCTCCAGGGGGGTTTCAGAGTACCTCCTCAGGTGGATATTGGACAGGCTGCCCATCTCCTTCTGATACTGTACGCCTGAGGATGGCAGCTGCCCAGGGTAGAAGATGGTTTGGGGGTACCACCCAGTAAGGAAGGAATGTACAGGGCTTTGCACTCAGCCCTACTTGCCATACCCTACTCAATAGGCCTGAGGCCAATCTGGAAATTCTGGTAATTTCTATAAATGTCTATTCAAATAAAGATTCAAGAACTGGGAAAATAATCATAGCATGGGTCCATGAGCCTAATCGTAGAACACAATGTAGGGGGAACCCCAGAAATTAGTATCCACAAGCAGCTAGCTCTGAGTTAACTCCCAAGTGTCCATGCTATTGCCTGTGTACAGTCATCCTAGTAATTAGATAAAGTACCCTTTGAGAATGATTTAAAGGAATGGCTGGAATGTCTTTCCTTCAAAAGGGCTGAACTCTGCTTTATCAAAGGGCTGTGAGTATGAATGAGCTATGTCTGAACATTGGCTAAAAAGCAAGGACAAGCTGAGCTCTGGCTGGCCGACAGATTCAGAGTTTTTCAGGTCAAGTAGCATTTGTACAGGCTGTTCTCCTACTGCCTTCCTAGGAATAGTATCACTGCTAAAGCTAACTGAAGGAGAAAATACCCCCATCACCAGCAGCTCCCTGCTGCCCTGAAAACTAAAAGCACTTACTTGGTGTGTTAGTTACTTTTCTCTCATTGTTGAGACAAAATACCTGACACCCAAAATTAAGGAGTGAAGGTCAGGAAAACAAATATAGACATGGAAGATTGATCAAAATAATTAATCATTAAATGTTCCTTTCAATAAAGTGATAGAAGTCAGTAGTACAACTATGTTAGCTCTCCTGTATATACATGTGTACATAATTTTACCCTTCTTTCTTTTCTCTTTTCCCTCATCCCAGTTGCTCTTACTTTGGAGCAGTTTCCTTTCTTTTCACCATGTTTATCATACTTCCTAGTTTTTATTTGCTCTTTCAGGTTCTTACACTAGTGAGACAATACATTGCTTCTGGCCACCTAGTCTGTAATTCAGTATTGCTTGTACTATTCTTGTGCTACTTTGTAAATGGTTGTCTGTTTCTTAATATGTTTTTGTTCTTTTACTTCTAAAATTTAAAAAAAAGGAACGAAGGTCAATTTAGCACACAGTTTGTGGAGGTTTTAGTCTGTAATCACCCAGCTCCAAGGCACAGTGGCACAGTGAGGGGCAACAGTTCATGGCAGCAGAAGACAACAAAAGCAACAACAGTAAAAATGGAAGAGAAGCCTCTTTTCTTCCCTTATATTGTAAGCAGGCTACCTGCCCTAGGGTGGTTGTAGCACTCACACCATCTCTGTGCCATCCTCTTGCATAGGCCTAGGATGTTTACAAAGTGAGGGCCCTGGCCCCCCACTAAATCACTTAGTTACACTTCTAAACTTCTCACATTGACATAATGAATCAACCATTATAACATCCTAGGGCATAAACAGCCACCCTAGGGCATGTCCTCTACACCCTGTGACGTAAAACTGCTGAGTCACTTAGTTAAACTTCTAAAATTCTCAAGTTGACACAATGTATCAACCATTATACTTGATGTCTGGCAGATACACATTGTCACAGTGACCCCTGCTATTCTAGGATCCCATCTTTTCCATTGAAATCATAGCAGATGTACTAGACATTATCATGCCCAGTTCCAGAGTCAGCCACCTCAGAGATTTCCATGTTTATTAATGTATTTCCTGATGTCTTCATGTACAGAATGTTACCTGGGTCACCACAAGAGATACAGGGGGAGAGGAAGAGGAAACTACAGAAAACACATGATAAATTCACTTCAATTTCCCCAATTCCCTAAGGCTTTAGATTCCTTCCGCATATCCTATCAGAGTAGTTCTGGCATCTCAACCTTATTTAACTAGTTAACACTGTGCATTTTTTAGTTTTATTCAACCTTTCAGTCAAGCTATTAGATCCACTTTCAGTTGCACATAACACATTAAATTTAAAACTTCTAATAAGTGCACTGTATTTGTAAATTCCTTCCAATCTCTTGTTAAATTCTATCCTCTATCTAAAATTGTTAGAATCCATTTCTACATGTGTCTACTGGTATAAACTAGCCATATTTTGCAATTACTTTAGAATACAAGCTGTCTTCCCTGGGTGAGATTTTATGTTTATGTTTATTGTGTGGTTTGTTTTTTGTACTGTTAATTGAACCCAGGGGTTTAACACCAATCTTTATTCCCAGTGCTTTTTCATTTTTTATTTTGAGATTGGTTTTGCTAAAAAGCTCAGTTGCCCAGGTGGCCTCCAACTTGACATTGTCCTGCCCCAGCCTTCAAAAGTGCTAGAATTACAGGCGTATTCCAAAAGCATTGCCCAGTAGTGTTGCTTCCTTGCTAAGCTCTGAACCTGGTTATAGGTATAGGTATTAGTTTTCTATCATTGCCTTAGCAAAGTAGCACAAATTCAATGGCTTAAATCAACACAAAATTATGACTTTACAGTTCAATAAGTCAGAAATATGACACAGATATCCCTGAGCTAAAATCAAAATGTCAACAGGCCTGCATTCCTTTTGAGGTCTTTCACACAGGATCTGTTTTCTTACCATTCCCATCTTTTGGAAGCCTCCTGCAGTCCTTGGCCCAGGGCCCTTCCTCCCCACTCAAGCTATGACCATTCTCTCTCTCTTTCTCTCTCTCTCTCTCTCTCTCTCTCTCTCTCTCTGATCATTCTTCATCTCTAGAGCCAGAGAAACTTAGGAGGAGGCCAGAGCTATCAGAACCTTAACTTGTGCAGCCAAGGTCCCCAGAAAGCTGAGTGCCATTGCTCTAGGGAGGGAGGTGTGGAGCTGTGGCTGGTGCCTGAGAGGAATTCCATTTAGGCTGCACGAGGCCGGTCCTGGGAGTATGGGAAGAAAAGTGAAGACTGCAGCTAGGACAGTAACTTGCACAGCAGGATTTCTAGGGGGCTTGGGGTGCTTACAGAAGCAGAAAGTGAAGGGGAAAGAGAAAGGCCCCGCCTCCCCTACCTTCTTATCTCTTTGCAGAACCTGCTAATGGTAGATCCTAACAGGAATGCTAGAGGTGCTGAAGTATGGTCTGCAGAAATGCAGCCATGGAACTACAGAGCCAAGGGTTGACTTGAAGCTGAGAGATAAGAGCTTGATAATCTACACATGCGCTATATGTCAGGTCTTCTGCCAAAAGCTGTCATGTTTTACCCGTTACACAAATCTTCACAACGAATCAAAAAGGTAGATCTTCTTATCCTGATTTTAGGAGGAAATAGAGGATCAGAAAGCTTAAAGAACTGTCCAGGTATCCCCCAGGTGAGAAGTAGCAGGACTGAATTCCAAAGTCCTTTCCATCATGTTACTCAGATGCCCAACTCTGGCTGTGCTGTTACATCACCTCAGAGAACAGAAGCCAACGAGGCATGTCATAGCAAGACAGGGAGAAAAGTCTCCCCAGAATTAGACAGCTGCAGGTCTCCAAATGCTCCAACAGCCATCCACTCTTCTTATCCACATCTACCCTGTGTCCACTGCCCTGCACTGACCCACCTGCTGCTGTCACAGCTACTGGGCTACAGCTGCTCCCAAGAATCCCAAATCCATCCTGCAGAAGCATGCTGCTGCCCAGGACCAGGTCTCGGGTGGTATTCTAGAGATGCAAAGCCAACAGAAAAACAAAACAAAAAATCCCAAACTTGAAAGATGCCTCAGATCCTTTAGAAAGATTTTTTTTTTTTTTTGCATCTTTCTGTCTCAGAGTGTAAACTGAATGTTCCTGTGAGAAAATTCAAGTGAGTGGCCAAAGGCCTCCAGCAACATGCAGGAGGAAGCTACACTCTGTCTTTAAGGAAGATACTTACCCCTCCTGTTCAGTTGGTTATAAAACAGCGGTCACTCCACTCAAGCACACAAAAGGCCAGCCATGCCACAGAAGCACAGTGTCTGCAAAATATCCACCCTGGGTACCAGATGCCGAGAGCATCAGCAGCTATCTGTTATTCTTACAAGCGGCAACAGGGCTCCCAACAGGCCTAGAACAACAAAATTAATGGATTGGAAAGTAAAAATCTAATGTACAAGCTCTCAAAACTCCCCAGCCTAGCTGACGCACTGTGCACATCCAGTAAGTTGCAGCTCTGGGTGGGAGGTGTGGGGACTCCATTGCGGTGGGGAGAGGGCAGGACAGCCAGGAGAACAGAGACTGCAGGTCAACCCACACCAGCTCCTCCACAGAAGCAAAATACCACTTTCATGCAAAGCTTCTTTGAACTTCAGTAAAACAAATAGTATTTACACAAACAAAAAATAAACTCCATAATGAGAGAGCAAAGAAGCAGAATTCTACCCAGCTCACCCGCCTTGACAGTTAAATCATTTTTTATTGAATTCAGGTTTCATGGCCCATTAGAGGCCTGGAGGGAGAATTCTCAAGAATGCTTTTGGACTAATGAGTGTTTTGCAAATTGTTTTTCTAAGAGATTGGTTGTTCTTTTTCCCTGAAAATAGTAAGAACCTTTGGTTTATGGAATTTGGCCTGCATTTGAAAAGTAAGAGGAAACTATTTTAATTGAAACTAATTTGTTTTTATTAGGAAGAGACATTGGTGTTTTCTATCTTCCTATGTTTTTGACACAAACATGAATAAACTTCCATCAGTCAAAATGCCACAACCTCCAACACTTCTGTTCACATTTCTCAAACACTCTCTGACAAATGTTTTCTCACCTTTGCCATTAGGATACAGGCATCCTTTCATGAACTCAGCAAACAAAGAAGACAGACCTTACAGAGAGCACCCAGGCCATCTCCTAACTTAGCTCTCCAAATGTGCCTGTCAGGGAGGAGCAGCCCAGCAAACCCCGGGAGCCCTTTTCCTTGACATGTGACACAGGTGCCCACATGCCAGGCTACCCTAGACCCAGGACCCTCCATGGAGCTTTTCCTCTACCGCCACTAGAAAGGCAGCTAAAGCGGTACCTTTCATATTGGGCAACCAGGCTGATATGTTGGGCTGGGCAAAGCTATCTTGCTGGCCTCCTGGAAAGAGCCTGTTTATTTAGAAAGATAGATGCACTTAAATTTCACTTCCAGACCTTTCCATCATAAGATCCAACAATTGTCTGATTTTCTCAGTGTGAAGTGGGCTTGTCATTTCCAGTAAAGGAGCCCATGGTGCCTAAAGCTGGAAATGAACCCATCAGGAGCTGGTTAGTGAGCTCTTTCCATGAGCTCAACCCTGTTCTAAGTTCTGGGAATAGCCTAGACTCTAATAAAGCTGTTTTCATATGCAGAGACAGACAGATTAACAGATAAACATAAATTAAAGCAAGTGACAATAAGTGCTGTGAAGACAACCAAAATAGCATAATGGATAAAGAGGGCAGAGGAAAGCCGGTAGTCCTCTCCGCTTCCAAGTCCCCCAGCAGTACGGGAGAAATCTGGGAACTGCCAGAGAAAACATGATGTGGGGTTGGTTAGGATTAGAAGATTGATGGCAGAAAAGAAAAAAAAAAAAAAAAAAAAAAAAACAGGAAAGCTCAGCAAAGGCTGTGATCTGTGAAATAATTTGGATTCTGTGTTCAAAATCCTGGGCTCAGTCAGACATGGGGAGAAAGGTCACGGTGGCAGCTGCAGAAGGATGGGGGTTGCACCTGACCAAGAGTGGAAGACAGCAAGCCAAGCACAGCTGCTGTGGCCATCCCTGCTGGGACACTGCAGCGTGCTTGCTGGGGAGGGCAGGGCCATTTCAAACACCTGGAGATATTTCATCAAAAGGACTTGATGGATTATTCAGTGTAGAGTGGAAAGAGAAGTAGGTAAGGAGGAGACTCATATTTTCTGCTGGGCAACTGAATGATGGTGGGGAATTCTCCCTGAAAAAAGTATCTTTGAGGAGGCCATCATAGATTCAGATTAGATGATACTAAACTTTAAATTAATGGAATCTCCTAAGGCAGTTGCCCAATGTGCGACTGTATACTGAAATCTATGAATGAGGAGTGAAGGAAAATTGTCAGACTTCTGTTTCCAATAATACCAGAAAGTTCCACTCCACTCCAGCCAAAAAGACAGCTCATTGCCCCTCCCTTCCCCCGGACACTCAGGGTACTGCCCTTGCTGTCCGACTTCAGCCCACCAGTGCTTACCTCATCGCACCTTCCCCTGTAGCCACCCTGCCACGCCAGCCTCATTGCATTCTGCTCTTTCTGTCCCCAAAGCTGAGCCATCTCCGACCCTCCACAACCACGCTCTGCAACCTCTGGCTGGTATTCATCAAAACTCTCAAGCTCTGTCTCCAGCTCTCTCCTCAAGTTCTTCCTCACGTTCTTTCTAAATGTTCTCTTTTTTTCTCCAACAACTCTTTGTTGGAACTTACAACCACAACCACGTTGACCTTCTTGCTGTTCCACAAATAGGCCAAGAATGTTCCTGCCTTTTGTGGGTTCATTTGCTGCTCCTCTAGCCCCAGGTGTGCTTCCTCCATATCTACATGTCTTTCTCACTTCCAGTCTTTTTCCAATGTCATCTTTCAAAAAAGCTTTCCCTGATCATGCAGGACAAAGTAACACCTCACCCCTGTCCTTCCTGTTTCTTGCACTATAGTGCAGACACCCGTTCTGCACACCAGATGCATGCTGTGGGGCTCTCCTTCCTGCAGCCTTCTTGAGTCTCATGCTATAGAGCATTGGCCAGACTTTCTGGATTCACAGAGGTCCTGGTGAAATGTCCTGCTCCTCCTAGAAATGATGCATTCTGCTGGGACTTCAAATGTGTAGGTTACAAGAACTATACTGTAACCTCTGCTGAAGAGGTCTACTTCCTACTCCTACTATAGGGATTTGGAAAATTAAGAGGTTGCATCTAAGTCCTTTCCTGGGTCTGCGATCTCTTAGCTCAGTTATCAGACTTCAAGCATGCTTGACTTTGTGGAAAATCTGAGGGGACCATCCTCCTTTTATACCCTTTCCATGGGTGCCCCTCACTAGACCCCAATATTGTGTGTACTGGGGAAAGAAATGGGGACTCTCACTCTGGCCCTGTCCCCTCCTCTCCTCTCCTTCTCCACACCCAGCTGGTTTCTGCCCTGGAGAGAAGCAGCACTGACCCCTCCCTTCAGATTCCCATTATCCCACCCTTGTTTCCCCCTTGAAGAGGGTGGGTGTATAAGGGTGACAGTCTGCACGGGCATCGTCTCCTGTTCTCAGACTCTCTAGCGGGGCAGAGACACCCAGAGGACCAGCTTCTTCATACATTTCAGCATATAGCTTGTTCCCTTTTAAGGTTAAGTTGCTCCTGCTATAAAAATGATTAGTTAAATGGGTATAGGCAGCACAAAACAGAGTGGGCCATAAGCATGGACAGTTGAAAATGGTTTTCACAAATTATTTCCATTAATGTGGAGAATAAATTCCCAGGACGCTACGCCTTTGGTGTCCAGAGTTGCCTTAAAATTAGAAGCAGCACTAACAGCTTCTTCAAATTTTCGTGCTACCTCAGAACCACACCACCCATGAAAGCGCCCTGCAGGTCAAAACAGGCTCACCCTGGAAGGCTCGGGGAACCTGCAGCAGCAGCTTAATCAATCTCCTTCAAAGCTTGGGCTGACACACATGAAAGTCTCCATCAAAGCAATGGAGACACAATGCGCTAATGAGGAACCTGCCTCCTGCCTCCTTGCACCTCTCCCCCTGGGGTAGGCACCATGCTTTTCCTGAAAAGGATAACAACTCGACCCAGAACTGGTCCCTCTTGGACCAACTCCAATTCAACACGCAGCCCACACAATACAAGGCACTCAAGATTAAGAAATGATTTTGATTATCTATTAATTGGCCTTTGTGCTAAGTCAACGGTGAACTGCTGGTGAGCCTGCTGGAAGGAAATTGGACTTATTTTTACTCAAGGGTAAAATAGTCCTTCTCATTCTTATGCAGGAGAAAATAAAAGAAACGAGAAATATTTCAAATGAGTCAATGGGAATAAAAGAATTAAGAGGTACAGGTAGGGGGTAAATGTTTTGCATCTGGTTTAAATGCAATCTCTTATTAGAGCCTGTTTTAATTATGAACTGTTATTCCAGTTATTACTGGAAAAATGGTTGTCAATTGCTAAATTACCATGTTTCAATCACTCCACTAAAAATAAATTATTTGAGCCAGCAACATGCAAGCTAATTTTATCTTTGACTATCCTATGGCTTTGTCACTACTCATAGCAATGCCACCATTTGCTGAAGTGATCTGGGATCTCCTTTCACGGGAGATCATAGGTGCCTTCATGGGGACCTTCCCAGTACCCAGAGCAATAGAGGCAAAGTTCCATAGCCAGTCTTGTTGACAGTGAGCAGAGTCTTAAGTATAAGCATGGAGACCCTGTTTGGGGGAGGAGACCATGCCTTTTCATTCCAATGGAGGAGTATTTAAACCCTGCGTTATTCCATATGCTTTTAGGAAAAAAACAAGTATATGATACTGTCCCTATCCCACCTTCACTTCCCCTTCCTCCCTGGTTTCCACTAAATTATGTCTGGAAGACTGCAAGGGAGAGAAAAGTCCTGCTGCTCTGACCAAGACACCAGAGTTAAGAGGAAAGATGGGATTTACCTGGGAAATTTCTGACCCTGGAACAGTGAAATGTTCTTTGCTCCAAAAAGGTGGAGATTATTAACCCAGAGCTTCCCAATACTGTTACACGGGAAGAACAATTTATTACAACAGGTATGAAATTCTGTATCATTTTTGTTTTTTTCTCTTTAAGATACAAAAAAACAATTAAGATATTCACAACAGAATATTACAAAAAAGGTGGAGAAAGTTTGTTATGGTTTGTGTCTAGATGTCCCCGCAAAGCCTCATGCAGTCATAGGTGGGGCTTTTTCAGAGGTGGTTGAATCTAGAGTGTGTGATGCTGGAATCGATTCATGGTGCAATGCTAGGGTCAAGGATTACAGGTGTGAGTACTACCTGCCCTAAGTAGCCTGAATGAGATATAAGAAATAGAAAGAGCTGTGTTCATCCCTTGCTTGCTTTGCTACATTCTGCCCTCCATGAACTGTTTCTCTTCGATACCTGTTGTCCATGCCACCCTGCCTTGGGATTATGGACTAAAACTTCTGTGAACAGTGAGCCAAATAAACCTTAAGTCCTTTAACTTTGGGTGTTGGGTATTTTGTCTCAGAAATGCGAAAAATAACTGAAACAAAGTTCAAGAAGGAAAATGAAGTAGAAAGTGCTCTCTCCAGGGGTTAGGCAAATTTAGGTTCAATTCTGCTCTGTGGAGAGACACAGCCTCTTGAAGCCCTAGCTACTCCTATGGAATACGGGTTACTAATACCTACTTCAAGCATTTGTCCTGAAACTGCAGGTTACCATGTACTTGGAGTTACCTCCAGATGAAATGACAAACACCCAAAGAGAAAAGTAAGCCACCGATGCAACACAGCGAGTTACTGGCCTAGGCTGGAGCAAGGCTCCCTTTGAAGCCTGATCTATTGTGCTCCCCATCTCTTTCCCAGCAACTCCAGTGTCACATTTCAGCTGTGGGAATCCATGGGGCTCTCTCTTCGTGACAGACAGGCAGCAGACAGAGGAAGTAACATGTTTTTAGTCACACTTCAAAGGAATAAGCATTGGAAAATATGCAACATCCAAAGAACAATGGATATTCATGGGAAAATAAACACAAAATACAAATGGGCCCAGACTGTAAAGGGTTTTTATATGTCTTACTAGAAAATAAGAATTTATCTATGCAAAGAGAAGTCACTGCATCTTTTTAACTAATGAACCCTCTTTTCAACAGCTGCACCCTGAATATGCTATCAAGAATCTTAGAAAAACTAGTGTGAAAGGAAAACCCTCTCAGCAGCTTCATTCCTTGTTAAGATTCTCTGTGAATGCTCCCTCTCAAGCAAGACATGAAATTACTGATTTTTGCTCTATCTTCTCTGATTTGCGGAGAGCTGCCCTTTTGAGGCCCACAAATGTGCAATTGTCATGCTGCCATTAAGTCTTCCAAAATATTGATTCCAAGTGTGAATTCCCATCCTCACCAATTAGCTTCAAAAGAAATTTATAAGAAAAAAACAAAAACATATTTCCCCACCCCTCCCAAATTCAAAGCCATTTGTAAATTTAACCTTAGCTTTGGAGCCACTGATATTTCAATCCAAATTTTAGGGGAAACTGAGACCTGCCCTATGCAAGGAGCAACAGGGTACAGACCCACAGGGCTGCCCTCATTTTACCTTATGGAAAGGGTTCTTCTGATCCCTGTTCACTAAAATCTATAAGATCTATGGCTACTCCGTGCATGTGCGTGCATGTGTGTGTGTGTGTGTGTGTGTTTTATTTTCAGTTTGTTTTCTTGTCCAACTTTGTCCCCAATTCCTGGGGACAAAGGATCTTCGTTTCAGCCTCCAGAGTAGCTGGGACTACACCACACCCAGCTATCCGCCTACTGTCTCTTCACACTCTGGAATCTGAGCAAGTGAGTCCTCCCAGAACTCTTGCTTTGAAAAGTACCGACTTCTCATTAGCAAAGTCTGGAGATGGCAAGCAAATGATTGGTAATGGAAATCAAACTTTAAAAATGAAACTTCTGTTTATAAAGTAAAAGAAGTCTCCCTATAAGACCATGACTCTCTCTCACTCTGTGTTCCTGAGCTGGAGAGAAGCAAGGATAAACTCACGTCAAGGTGCTGTGTCAGACCCCAGTACGAACAGGGCAAGTGTCGTGCATATAAGCACTGCTGTCATGGTGTGGCTACAGATACAGCTGAGACTGTTGACCCAAAAAGATGGATCCCTGAGTCCTCAGAAAGGGCACAAGTTTCTGGACTCCAACACCTGCTCCCTTATAAATCCTTCTCTGCCCTCCTCAGCTCTCTCCAGGAAATCCACACTCTTCTGGTCTCTTCCACTCTCTCTTCCTCTCATGGCTTTGCTCCCATTAGCTCTAGCATCTACACATCCCTCTTCCCCTCTTTTGCCTGCTTATACTTCAGGACACAGCCTTGGAATCTTCCAGAATGCTATCTTCACTGCCTCCTGGCTCCTTGAGTCCTCACAATCTGTGTTATTCTCCAACATGTTTGCCCACACAGTCCCAGTCTCCTCAGTGGGCTCTTCCTGCTCCATCATACCTGCCAATTTTGGAGGGCCCTGGGGCTCACTCTTGACCAGTGTTCTCCATCTATATTCTCTAGATGCTCCTAGGTAATTTTGCACCTTGTGTCACAAGTCCTAATGTAAATCCCTAAAAGTTAACTTTCTCTGGAACTCTACTTTCTAATATGGCAGCCATAGGTAGTTAATGAGCCTTGGAAGTGTGAATAGGTTGAATTGAGATGTGCTGGGAGTGGAAAACATACACCAGTGTTTGCATAGTATCAAAAGGTGTAAAATGTCTCACTAGTTGTTCTATACTGATTGCATACTGAGACTATATTTTAGGCATATGAAACATATATGCATGTACATAGATATGCTTTATCTATGTATGTCTGTATATATCTGTGTGTGTGTGTGTGTGTGTGTGTGTGTGTGTGTACAGAGAGAATCTTAGTTATTGTTCTTGTTGCTGAGACAAAATGCTTAACACCCAAAGTTAAAGGAGGAAAGGTTTATTTAGCGCACAGTTTGTAAAGGTCTCAGTTCATAGCTGGTGTCTCCAAGGCAGGGTGGCACGGCAGAGTGGCATTGTAGAGAAGAAAAAGACAAGCAGAAGGCAGAAGCTAGAAGGCAACAACCTATTTTCTGTTCCCTAAATCTTATCCAGGCGGCTCTCCCTTAGGATAGGTAGCACTCACACTCAGGGTGGGGCATCCTTATCCTACCCAGAACCATCCCAAACTAGTTAGTGGACTAATTTAATAACCACACACCCTTGATCCCAGCATCACACGTTCCAGATCCAGCTACTTCCAAAAGCCCCACTTGTGAGTGCATGAGGCTTTGGAGGGACACCTAGACACAGGCCATAACATGTATATTAATGTTATATGTTTTCTTTTTATCCTTTTAAAGTGGCTTCTAGAAGGGGCTGGGGATTTAGCTCAGCGGCAAAGCGCCTGCCTGGCAAGCGCAAGGTCATGAGTTCAGTTCCTGGTACTGGAGAAAAACCAAAAAAAAAAAAAAAAAAAAAAGTGGCTTCTAGAGAACTTAAGAATCATACATATGGCTCCCATTTAGGACTCAGATTTTATTTCCATGAAGCAGTGCTGACACAGAAAACCATTCTTGCCCCCTCTGTCTGCCCAACATCCCCATTTAATTGTCCCAGAGAAACCTCATTTTCAGTAGGACCAGACAGAATTCTTAATTGTTCCCCTAGTATACCCCATGCACAATTTTTTCTCCCTTAGTTTTCTAATTCTCAAAAATAGCATTACAGTTACTTGTTTAACCCAATTTGCCCAATAATTAAATCCTTGAGTTTTCTCTTGTCTTCAGTCCCCATATCCAATTCACTTGCAAGTCCTAGCTCTTCCTCAGGAACATTTCTTCAGTCTGGACAGTTGTCTCCCACCCCACCACACTAACCCGAAGCATCACTGTCCATCCACTGAGCATGGCAGGCACCAACAGGCTGAACTGTCACTTTCACCTTCTGCCCTCAGTAACCAGAGAGTTCTTTCTCCACCTCTGATACACCAACTCAGGCAAAAATCCTCAATATCTCCCCCTGATACTTAAAACCTGAGTCCTGATCACAACCTAGAAGACCACACAAGACCCCACCTCTCCTACCTTTTGCATTTATTACACACACACACATTTCAAGCTTGTTCTGCCACATGACTTTTGCACCCAACATGTATTTTGTGCCTGAAATACATTTCTCTCCTCTCTGCAGCATGATAGGATGCCTCAGTTAAATAGTGTTTGCCTCACCCTCTCGGTCACAGCCCTCCATTGCCACCTTCCAAGTCTGTGTCACTCTCTAAACTTCTGTTGTCATGACCAAGCTTAATATGAATTGACTGAGGGCTAGTACCCTGTGTTTTTCCTACCCCAGGGTTCCCCATAATCTTAAGTGATGTTCTTGACTGTCTTACTTACAGTGGTCTTTTCTTCCCCTCCACTCCATGCTCATCACTGTCTGAAGTTATCTTGTTTATGTGCCTGTTGTCCACCTCTGCTTTGGAAGGAAAATTCCCTAACTTCAGAGGCCCTGTTTGCACATCTACTGCAGTATATCTAGGATCTGGAGCCATTTTGACCACAGGAATCCCTCATGAGTACTCCTTGAATGAATGAATAAATGCACACAGAAATGTCACACCCATCCTTTGAATCCCCTAAATACTTATGTTTGTCTCCACCCTAGTAATTTCCATTGTGAATCTCTTTACTAATCTAAATCCCAGCCAAGCAATGAGCTAACAGAATGAGGTATTTTATGACTTGTTTTATTCTTAGCACCTGTCACAGGGAGAGGCACACAAAGCATGCCTGGTGAGTTTATTTACTATTCTAGGTGTCTGTGGGTTGCAGATAGCCTCCTTCTGTGTGATGTTGCATCTGAAGAAAAATGACAGAACAAGTGTGCTGACCAAAGCTGCCTGCATTTGGTACACTTTCACCTCCTGGGCTGACCTCATCTGAGCAGCATTCCTGCCCTTGGAGTTCAGGAGGAAACTGTTTTCTTATAATAAATTACCCTTTCTTGTCCTTACTGGAGCAGGCAGATAACTGCGTATTGATGCAGGCACGCAGCAGGAAGGCAGCTCCTGGAAACCCTTGCTCCCCCTGTGACTTGGGGATCTCAGATCTGTAAAATGCAATGTTTCTGCAGGATGAGCTCAATCTGAGAAAAATGAAAATTAGCCCCTCTTTGCAAAAATGCTAGGTCACTCCCTGAAAGTAGAATAGGTGTTTACTTCTCCTTTGATTGCCCAGTGCTTTGACCCAAGCAAGAGCTTCTTGAGTTTGAGAGGATGTTGGTGTGGAAAATGCATGTTTAGCTTAGTTCAGGCAGTAATCAGCTTCCTAAAATCTATGTGAATCACATTTTTTAAAAATCCAGCTCCATTTCCCCACTGACTATGGTTATCTGCTCAAAGATGTTTTCTTTTCCATTCTGATTTATCTCCAATTGGCAGCAACAAACTATAACCCTAGCCTCACATTTCTCTCCTTCCCAAGTGGCTCATCAATCAATGAGCAGAATTTCCATTCAGAGCCTATTATATATAAGACATTGTTCATGTTCTGTAAAGAGAATAGGGAATGCACCAAATGCACCAGGGGATGCTACTATCTGTGAATCCTCTATAAAACCATGTGAATAGGCACCCTCTTATTTATCTCTTCTGTAAATTCAGATTTTCTTCTATCAGGTTTTCCCAAAGAGGTGCCCATGTGTGCTGAGCTGCCTATGTAGGTTACCATAGAAATGGAGAGGCATAAAAGGATGTTTAGAAATGTAAGTACTTCTATAAATCCTCAACAACAGCAATCGCAATTGTTTAGAGCAGTAATTGAGAGTATTCATGGTGTGTTCCAAAGAAAAAGCACAAATAATTCACAAATCTGAAACTCCTGGCAAAACAAGAGCAAGCTAGGAAAAGTTAATAATGTCATTTAAAAACAAGTCATAACAGGCCAACCTAATTTTCTTCTGTGACAGGAGATAGATTCATACCATCAAAATGATGCCATATCAACCACCAACATCTCTATGGTTTAGAATGCTATTGGGCCCCGTCTTATCAGTGGAATCTTCATGATCCACATCAGCAGCTCCTACCTAGCTTCAGAAGAAAATATCTGGATTCTTTTCAGATCTACCTGGATTCTTTTCTGATTTTGTTTTATCTACCTGTCCCACAAGGGACTCTGGGCCACCTTATAAAAGACTGAAAAGCACAAAAAGCTAACTACTAAAAGGAGAAACATGGGAGAAGAAAGCATACTTGAGAATTCTTGTTTGTTTTCAAATAAAAGAAATTAACACAAGATAGCTTCATCAGGGCAGGGTGGGAGGTGGAGATAAATGTGCAGTTTGGTATACTTAAGATTTAATAAATGGAATAATCCAAAATCCAGAAAGTAACTGGGTGTCAGAAAGAACAGTAGCCACATAAAGGCTTATTTCTAGAACCCAGGTAGTATTAGCTATGTGTCCTTCAGGACTCTTTCTTATGCATCTTCTCTCTCCTATGTCAGAAGATTGCTTTTCCTGCTGCCCAGCACATTGTCCCAAAGTCCACTTTAGGCCCAAGCCACCTGAAGAGAGAATGACTCTTTCTTGACATAATCCCAGTCTCCCAGGAAGAACTGAGCTTTGTAGCAGCTTGTCATAGATGGTGGCGATGTATCCATAATACTAGTTGAGGGCAGAGATAGGTATTTTAGTCAACTCAGGTGGCCCAAGCCAAATACCATAGATCAAGTCACCAAAAACAGGAGTTTATTTCTCACAGTTCTGGAGACTAAAAATCCAAGACAAAGGCATCAAGAAGACCGCCATCTGATGAGGACTTGAGCTGAAGGTGGCTATCTTCTTGCTGTATTCTCACCTGGCCTCTCTTAGCTGCACAGAGGTAGAGAAAAAAGGAAGCAAGTTTTCATGTGTCTCTTCCTATAATCCCATTATGAGGCTCCCATCAAGACCTCAGCTAAGCCACCTTTCCTCCTAAAGCCCTTATCCCAAATGCCATCATGTTGGGGGAAGGATCTTGAAAATAAACACTGGGGACACAGTTTCATCCATGACAGTAGACATCATTCAAAAGAGCAGTTTGGGTTCCACCATCAGGGTGAAGGGGAGCAGCTAACATGAACTGGGCTGCAATTCTAAATGTATCCCTTACAAAAACCGAAGTAAAATAGCCAAAGAAAGAAGGCATGAAAATAGATCATAACACCCCATCCACTTCTAAACAAACTGTGAGGTCTAGCAGCCAAAGTATAGTGAACAACTGGAAATTTCAAATGTCTTTGAGTTACAAATACAAAAACAACCAGTTTCACAATCCACCCTTACCCAGTAGTGTGATTTGGAAGAACTTTCTCCACTAGATCCATGTTAGAGGACTCTGTGGCATGTTCAGGTCAGTGTCTTCAACAGCATCTTGCTGCTGTCATTTTCCCTGTAGTTAATCTCGTGCCTCATTAAGGATGAGAGCATCATGCCAAGTCTCAAACCAACAGAACCCAAGAAATAGATTTTATTATCTCCACTTTGTAGATGAAGACTTTGAGGCAAAGGAAGTTATTTAACATTTCCAATGTTAGTAGGCAGTGAGCAGCAGAGGTGATATTAAAAGCCCCATGTGCAGACACTAAAGAATGTATATCGCACTCTCCAAAAATCAGAGAACTGCCTCACTGGGTCTTCAAAAAGTGAGAACTAAGATGTTCTTATTCTCCTGAGACATTTTCCTGTTGGTAAGGATGGACCAGAAAGTTCAGGATCTGCAACAGAAACAAGATTGATAGGACAGAGTAGGGACCGTGAATGTGGAATAAGATCTATCACATAGATGCAGCCTATATGTGGCTATGCATCAAAGACAGATGGGACCTAATATCTTGGGTTTGGCATGAGGATAGACAAGAGGTGATTTTCAGAGTGAAAATTTCATAGCCAGAGTCAAAAAATCAAAGTATTGAAAGTAACATGAGTAATAAATTATTGAGCAGAAACCAAGACTAAGACCCAGGGTGGAAAATATAAGCCCCAGGACACAGCAAGCAGGTTCCTGGAGCTATATAACACAGGGATTGGAAAGTCATACAGGAGTACAGCTGGAACCTTTAGCCAAGTACTCTGAATTTGGAAAGAAGCCATCACAGGAGGCTGGCACAGAAACTCCAACTGCCGTGACCAGCACCAAGACAGCATGACACAGAGCTCCCAGCATGATGGAGAAGTGGCTCTTCAGCCTATGGTGAGAAATATGACTAGTGTGACCTAAAGCAGGCCCAACCACTGTAGAAAGTGGAGGCTAGGAAAGGATGCCAAAGGTCCTTGACATGAGGAGCAGAAAAGACATCGAGGAACCAGAGCCTGCATATGTAGTGCCCCTAGTACAGCGTTGAACCATGACCTATGGCTCCCGAAAAGATTATGTCCAAGTCCCAACTCAAAGCATCTGCAAATGTGACCTTGTTTGGAAAGAGCTCTGTGCAGATATAATTAAGGATCTCTAGGTTAGATCAAGCTGGATTTTGGATGGGTCCTGAATCCAATAACTGGTGTCCTTATATAAGAGAAAAGAGAGGGAGATGTGATGCACGCAGCAACACAGAGGAAAGCAGCTCTTGTGACAATAAAGGCAGAGGCTGAGGACATGCAGCTACAAACCAAGAAACCAAGGATTTCCAGAAGCCAGGAGAGAAGTAGACTGTCCTTCAGAGTCTCCAAAAGAAATTCATCCTATAGACAATGTGATATTGGATATTTTGTCTCCACAACTCAGTGACATAAAATTTCTGTGATTTTAAATTACCTATTCTGTGGTAATGTGTCGTAGCGGTACTAAGCAGCTAATACAAATGGATATTGATGTCATCTCATGGAACAACTCTTTTGATTGGTAGTGTAGCCCATAGAGCTCTGTTAGGTCACTCAGGCACACAAGGAGATGTGTAGTGATCAATTGGTGATGCCTGCTGTGGACACAGAATGAGGGTGGCAGCACATGAGTCATGGTGCTCAATATTAAAAATAAAGAGGTGAGCACTGAGGAAACGTGGTTCTTGCCCTCAATAACCTTATAGTCCAGCACCAGAACCCAGTCTAAGTTACCTGACATTCCCTGTGAATAAGATCAATATTAATCACAATAGTTCTGACATGATGGAGATATCTGAAACAACTGGTCACCAAAACAAAAAGATTCATGAAGAGGTGAGTAACAAGGAATAGAAGCCAAGTTAGAGATTCTATTCAATGTCAAATTCGATGGCCTTCAAGGAAACAAGATTTAACCCTCTAGCCTTTACTTCACATAAGTATAATTTTTAAAAAAGGAAATTTTAAAAAACTCTCAAAGATGAATGTTAGTGTCAAACATTTTGGTATTCCTTAGAAATTATTAGCTTGATCCACACTAAGCTGTCTGACCCAGGTACTGCTTTGTCTTTGCACCAGCCAGGTGAAACCTGAGGAAGAACCCAGCTGGGTGTCATCTCCAACTCTGCCTATACAGGGAAAGCCAATTAAGCAGGTTAGTGCCACTGCACATTTTTTACCGCAACTTCAAATGAGCCCACATCTCTGCCAAGCAAACCTGCTATGTAGTTTCTGCATTCTCTATAGTAATGTTTTCCACACGTTACACTTCTCAAACTTCTGCTCCCCAGCCACACACTTCTCTCTCATTGGATGTTCTTACCTCCTACTTTAGAGAGAAAGCAAATGCTGTCACACAGAAAACACCCACAACCATCCACACAGAGATTTTCCTGTGAGGGAAACCACCACTTCCTCCTTTACTTCTACAACAGGATTGCAACTCATACAACTGTCCTTTCATCTGAGCTTTGGATACTACCTTCAAAATCTCTTGCTGTCATTTACCCTTTCTTTGTAATAGTCACATCCTTTCTGATGGACTTTTTTCTGCTTTTTTAACATTTGCCCACTTTCAGACCAGAATTCAGTGCAGTTGCTACTCCATCTTCTTCATCTCCATTATAATCAAAACTCAAGGAAGATAAATCTTCACACACTGATATCATTTCTTCACCTCCCACACACTCCATATATGGACGGGATGCTCATCATTTCATTTAAATGGCCCTTGAAAATGTCCCAAATGAGTTCTGTGAGGTTCGGTGGATTCTTGTCAGGTCTCAGTCTTTCAGTATCACTTGAACCCTCCTTGTTCCTTCCCTTGGGTTTTCATGATCAAACACCTTCTTGATTCTATTTCTTCCTCTCTGACCATGCTATCTCCATCTCCTTTGCAAGTTTTCACCCTTCCTCAGTTCATAAATGTTCAAAACTTAGTCCCTGGCATTCCTTCTCTTCTCAATTAACACCATCTTCCATGCCCACAGCTTCAGTTACCACCAACACAAAAGTGAGTCACACATTTATAAAACCAGCCCAATCCCAGATATTTATATAAAGCTGCTTAACTGATACCTCCCCATGGGTGTCCCCAGAACACCTCACACTTAAAAGCTCTAAAGTCCAAGTTTTGCTTTTCCCTATCAATCCCTTGTCTCTTCCAAGAACTCTATCTCAAGTAGAAACAAAATCAACCACTCTGTTGATTTGTCCAGAAACTTTTGTGTTAGAATGCTAAAACCCGTCTCTCCCTCACTTGCCATATTAAATATATTACCACACCTACTGACTTTAATCTCCTATTATCTTTTTTTGAAACATCTACTTTTCTCTATCGCCATCATCATCCTAATCTACCTCATTCCTGGAATCATACAGAAACCTACTCTAAGTTTCTGCCCAAACTGGTCTTCCATGCTGCAGCCACAGTGATTTGTTCCTAAATGTAAATCTGATCACATGCTCCACATATCTCTCCATTGCTATCAGGCCCCAAGGCTATAGAGAGACATTTATTTCCCTCCTCTGGGCTAATGGAGAGAGACAGAGAGACAGAGAGACAAAGAGACAGACAGAGACAGACAGAGAGAGAAAGAGAGAGAAACCCTTGAGCTGCATGAGGCATTTTATATGTCTTATTCATCTCTATAACCCTCAGTGGTGCCTAGAAAAGATTTATGGAAATGAATAAACTCAGCTGAATTAGGTTGAAGTCATTCATTTTTCACAGCAGAAAATTCAGAGGGTCTGGTGCCTCCTTAAACATCAGATTGTTCCCACTACTTAATACACGAGATAAAAGTTGACATGTTGTCAAGCTGCTTAGTACTTCCTAAACCATGGCTAAAACTGCTCTGCAGATTTGAGTGATTAAATGACACAGACTCCATGCCAAGTAGGAGTGACATAAAAAAAAGCATCAAGCATACAGGCAGTAGGCAGCTGTGAGCAGGGAGTAGTGGCCTTTCTCGACGGCAGGGAAGGAGGCCAGAGTACAAGGATCTGTACTGTGCTGATAGCATTTCCACTTAGCTTCTCAGTTCAGCCTCATCTCCTCTGATGACTTTATGAGCCCTACCCAGAGCATGCACATTTCTTGGCAGCAGATGGCAGTGGTAATAAGCCACAGTGGCGAGCTAAACACTGACAGGTGGCAGAGAAGCAGGCTTCTCTCCCCACTAAAAAGAAAACTTGTCATGGGGATGAGACAAATGGATGGAATCCACGCAGAGACACACCATCTTCAATGAGGCACAAATCTTCCAAAGTGGCTTCCAATGACTTTACCTACAGACCAGGAGAACACAGAGTCTTCGTAGATGTGACCAAGTTTCTACTGCTCAAGCATTCCCTTGAAGCTGGCCCTGAGGTTCTACCTAATGATTAACATGTAACTAAAGACCACAGATGGAGGATTTAAAGACCTCAGACCTTCAGATAGTCAAGAGGGTCCCCATCTCCTTGATGGTGGCTCCTCACTGGGCTCATATGGTATCTTGAGAATACCTGTCTATGAACTTCCACAGTGTTTTCTAACAGCCCTATAAATATCTGTCCTCACATTGATCCATGAGCTTCTTGGGGACAGGTTTTATGTCTTATTTAACTTTACTGTTCCTTAGTGCCCAGCAAAATGTCCAGTACTTAGTAGGAATTTTGGTATAATGAAAAGGAGAAACTTTAGCAAGACCTTGGATTTGAATATTTCCTTCCATACAGTCTTACTCAGGGCATTCAACCTCTTTGAACTCTTTTTTTCATGTAGAAATTGTGCACCTTCTCTGAAGAGTAAATGCAAGAATTAAAATTAATGTAGAGTGCACAAAATTTCAAGCAAGATGCCTACACATAGTGTCAGGTAGTATTTGTTGAATGGATCCCAGGGACTAAGTCCTTGACCCACCCCACTTGAAATATTTGGGAGGAAATGAGATTGTCGTAGTTCAGAGATCAATGATGTTTTTGATATTTACAGAGAGAGAGAGAGAGAGAGCCAACAGAGGAAGCACTTATTATGTGCCTAGCACTCCACTAGAACATCCCACACCACAACCCTTTGGGTTGGCCAGTATCATCCAGTACTACAAATGAGTTTTGAAAAGATTGGATAGCTTTTCCAAGATATAACAATTATAGAATATCAAAGCTCAAATATGACCCCTGATGTTTGAGACTCTAGAGGATCCTTACATGACAGAAAGAGACATGATCAAGAGTAGGCAAGCCACTAATGACAGAACCAGTCCCAAAGGCAAAATGACTAGATCACAGCTGACCAGTGGTCAGCCACGAGCACACACAAGGACCCCTCTGGACAACAAAGGACACAGTCGTGAAGCTGACACTCACTCCTCCTTGAAATCTCCTAAAACGTGTGTCTAAGATATAAATTAGGAAACATGAATATATTGCCTATTTTAATCCACTGGGTTTTCTATCTAAATGCACATATGAACATTTAAGGCCCCAGCTTAAATCTGTCAAAGATTCCCCACAACCAAAGTCCAGTTCTTTCATAGTTCTGTTCCATTCACTGATTGCATCTTCCCTACCTCTCAGTTTATACTTTGCCAGCACTGCACAGCTTGCATATTTCTAAATGCACCATGCTGTCTCTCCTATTCTTACTCTCTTTATTTGACTAATCCTACTTATCCATCAAGATTCAATTTGGGCATCTATTCCTCTAGGAAATCTTCCCTGACTTTCCCAGTGAGGTTTAACTTCTGTTTGAACTTCTAAATTTCTCTTTCTATCCCTACAATTGCCATTGTGCTTATAAATATCTATTTATATATTTTCTCCTTATTCTGATTGTGAGCTCTTTGAGAACAAGGAATTCACATTCACCAGCCCAAACTTACATACAAAAAGAGCTCAGAAATATTTTTAATAAAGAATCACAATTGTATTCCCATAAAGAGCTAAGTGCTCAGGAAACGTATAATAATGGTAGACACAAGTCATTATATATTTGCCCAAAATTGTAGAACATACAGCACCAAGAATGACCCCTCATGACTTTGGTTGATAATAATGTGTCCATATAAGTTCATCAACTGTAACAAACCTACCACTTTGATGGGAGATGGTGATAATGGGCAAGGCACCCATATGTGAGGGCAGAGGATGTAGGTGATATCTCTGTTCCTTCCTTTAAATTTTGCTGTGCACCTATAAAATGAAAGAAAGAACAAACAAAAATTAAAAAGAGTAGGACAAACCACCGTTGTATTCCCATTAATAAGCACTTCAGGAAATGTACAAGGAGCTGAATAATAGATAGACCCAAAATAAATAGAAAGAAATCTCATGGTAATTGGGCGGATGACACAAACTCCATGTGGCAGTGCCAAATGAATTCAAATTGTTTAATGAGTGTAGCACAACAGGGAAGGTTACAGGCAGCACTGAGCATTTATCTGCCAAGATACATCCACCTCTTTTATCCACCAGAACAATCTTTGTGAAATGGGTCCCACTTTTGCCCACTAATCAGGGCTGTTGAGTATAAGCTGCCTTCCAGGTACTAACACAGGAGAGGAAAATCCTAGGCTGAGAGGAAGTCATTATTGACTGACCAGTTGTCATGGAGACATGATTGCATCAAGATGAATGACTCACCACCATAAAAAAATGAAAGAGAACCAACTATTGACATTGGGATTTCTTACAGCTAAGTCTTCTTAGGCAATGGTGAGGTCAGTGGCTTAGGAAGCAACTCCGCATCTGTACAATGGGCATAGCAATAGCCAGCTGTGCTGTGTATTCAATGCAATCATTAGTATAACATGGAGAGTAGCGAGTAACTGCTTACCAGTTACTTCCCCATCAGCTCCTTCTTTCTCAGGAAGTTGAAATTTCCTAGCAAATGTTTTGAATTTGGGTATGAGGAGACAAGTAAAAACTGTCTCCCCAGCAAAGTCTCCACAGGCATATTAGTTTTCTCTGAAGTGCCTCCTTTATTTAATCCCTGATATTACTCTAGTATATCCATTATAGCAAATACTTTAAAAAGAAAACCTTAAATACAGAAATAAATTGCACTCACAGATCATGTCTTAGAACGGGCATCATTACTGTTTAACTGGCAAAGCCAGATACAGAGAAGATGGATGAGCCCCCTGGAAAAAGCCAAATCGGATTTTGAAGAGGCTTTGACTTGCACCCTTTTTCTTTTTCTTCCTGGCAAAGGGAAAGCAAATATGAAATGGTTCCAATTACGAATTTGCGCTTTTGTGACAACTCATCAGCCCCAAGATGGTCGGCTCCATGGTTCCTTTACCCCACCCTGACAGGTACTCAAGAAGAAAATGGGGGATAGAAACAACTCCTCATATTTCATATTAATGTTAATGTTTGCATACGCCCCTCACCCTATACTTAGAACTGAACACCAACTACAGTACTTATTTCTTTTAGACTAGAATAATGTTGTTCATAAATTATCTATCACCCTTTCCTTGCTTTACCTTGAAATGCAGCACTGCCAAACTATACTAAATGATCAAGGAATTCAGACCAAAGGACCGCAAAGGCAGGACAACATCCAAAAATAGAAATTAAATCCATTTATCCAATTTCACCTGACAGAGGAATTATGCTGGATTTTTATCTACATGCAAGAAAAATGAAAAAGAAAGCAAAGCATGAGCTCCAAGGCCCCAGTCTTCCTGCTGACCCCCATGGTGCCTCTCTTCCCCTCTCCTCTGGTTCCAGGGGCCCCATGAGCTCTCTCGCACTTATAGGGTAGGCTGTGTCACAAATGCCAAGAATTCAGCTAGTGCTCCTGAGTACCATCATCCAGGCTATGAGCAAGCCACAGTTGGAACCAGAAAAAAAGAGCAGAGACACAAGGAAATGACCTGGCTGATAAGAACACAAGTAATCTGGGGGAATGTTCCCACAAAAGACCTAGCAGACCATGTTTGAACATCCACACCAAAGTCTGAGGCTTACAGTTACTTAAAGATCTCCATTCCTGAATGCCCTTTCACCACTATTGGCCCTGGCAGATCTTCAAAAAAATTGGTCTGCTACCCATTTTAACCGGACTTGTTAGTCCAACAGTTTGAGCGCAGGTTACAGTATCTTTTCCTTTCCAAATTCCACAACTGCCAGGCCACCGAGTAACTGCTTATTCTTTGGAATCATCAGTTACTAAAGAACAACATCAAAGTTATATTCCTACACAGTGAGGCTCATGAGCATATTCCTTAGAAATTTCAAGTATGCCTACATTTATCAACCAGATATGCATACAAAGTAGGCCTCTCTTACTCACAGTGTACTTCCCTGTTTTCTATCATCTGCTGCCAACTGTGGACCAAAAACACTTAATATTTGTCTTGCCTCATTAGAGACAGAAAGAACATTCACATCATTTTTGCTACAGTTTATTGTTATAATTATGCTGATTTATTATTAGTTATCATCGTTTGTTCCTTTCTGTGCCTAAGTTATAAATTAAACATCATGGGTGTCCATGCATGTATGATTATGATTATTTCTATTCTTGGTTTTAGGCATCCAGTGGGGTCATGGAGCACATCTCCTTCAGATAAAGAGCACCATTCTGTTTACATTCTAAACACTAGTTACAATTACAAAACCCATCCTTATCCTTGGAAGATACATTCCAAGACCCCCAGTAGATGTCCAAAACTGCAGGCCGTACTGAATCCTACATATTAACTAACATGATCATTATAATACTGTAACATTCAGTCTGATTACCAACACAGTAACAAGTGACTAACAGTCAGGCAGCATACACAGTGTGGATACATTGAACAGAGGGAAGATTCGCATCCAGGAACAGAACATGGCAGTATAAGAGCTCAGCATATTACTAAGAATCGTGTGCAATTTAAAACTGATGAATTCCTTATTTCTGGAATTTCCTTTAATATTTTTGGATCTCAGTTGACAGTCAGTTGAAGCAGAACTGAGGATAAGAGAGGACTACTGTAAACGCACAAACACAGCACACTTCAAAAAGCTTTATGTCTCAAAGCTGTAGATATAGGTAAGAAGCAAAAGAACCTGGCCTCCAAGTGGCCACACCAAAAGATTGTAGTGCATATTCCCTGATTGCCCCATATTCTCCCCAGAAATCAAAGGAAAAATGTACTCTGTTTAGAGCAAGAGATGTGTGGATAGAAGCTTACTACACTCTCAGTTCTTCAGAGTGAGAGAAGCAGTAATATCTGCCTGCTGCAGTCAGACAGAAAGCCAGAAGAAAGGGTTGCCCACATCACCAATCTAAAGTGCAGGTCACAGTAGGAGCCAGGGGAGCAGAACACAGCAAATGGGATGAACGTGGACCCATGACTGGAGTTGGCACACCAACACCTCAAGCAGTGGCCACAGTGAGTGTTTATGAGGAACAGCCTGGGAGCCTTCATAGGACCAGAGATGGAGTGGATACAGAATGACAGCTACAGGCTGAACAAGCTGGGATTTCTTACTTTGTTGCTTAGAACAAATCAAAAGCAGAAAATTACAAGTGAAAAGCATGAAGCTGACTACATTATCCACTACATCAGCAGCAGGAAAGGAGACCCCTCAATTAAGAAGCACATACACAAGAACTTTGAAATAACCCAGCCACTTTCTAGGATCTTTGATCAAATCCTAGAACCTCACATCACTTTGGTTTCCTTGTCTGTTAAACAAGAATGCTGACACTTGCTCATGAGACTGTTGTGAGGTCTACTGAAACATGGGTCTAAAGAACTAGTCAGCTCCTGAGAAACAGAGATGCCCAAAAATGTTGCTTCCCTTCCATGTTCCCACAGATATTAGCTTTAGCCCACTGCCTGGCAAAGAATTTGACCCCTTTCTGCTCTTCTGGAGAACCAGAGAGGAAGGATTCTGTCTCCTTTTATTGTAAAAGAAGAAAGACTCAAGGGTTAAACCACCTGAACAACATTAAGAAACCAGAATGGCCTTGAACATAGAGAGTCAAGTGTGAGATGCCTCAACCTGGCACCTTACATAAATGGTGTCATTTTTACTATGATGTTGCTGTTGTGACAACGTGAAGAAGATGCTTCACCACTGCCCTAGTTCCTTTGGAATGCCATAACAAAATAATTGCAATGGGTGGCTTTAAAGCAACAGATATTTAAGTTTTTCACAGTTCTGGAGACTGTGAAGTCCAAAATCCAGTTGCCAGCGAGTTAATGTCTAGTTAGAGCCCATTTCCTGGTTCCTGGCAATGCCTTTCTCACTGCCTCTCTTTCCCCTCTCACATGAAGGGGAAAGGCCTCTCTCTGGACCCTTTTTCACAGGGGACCAATCCCATTCCTGAGGGCTCCATTCTCATCTCATCACCTCCCAAAGGCCCCCCCTCCTCATACCATCCTCTTGGGTAATAGGGTCCCAACATAGGGATTTTACAGAAATGCAAACATTCAGACCATAGCCCCCTTTCAGGAAAAGGCAGAGAGACCCGAGAAGTTGCACAGGGGCACTTTGAGTAGTTGTCCAACAGGGCTAGCCCTTGAGGAAGGAGAGCAGAGGCAGACCTGAGTGGCAGGACACAGTTGGAGCATCATGGGCCTTGGAAGTCACAGGGCCCTAACTAGACCCTTTCTGATGGAGCCAAAGCACAGTGTGCAGTGGCAGGTTGCATTTTCACTCTGCCAACATCACTCTCTATAGCAAGTCATCTGTGGGAGCCAATAAAACTGCTTCTTGCCTGGCAAGCGCAAGGTCGTGAGTTCAGTTCCCGGTACCGGAGAAAAACAAAAAAAAGAAAAAAAAAAACTGTTTCTTTGGAGAATCACTATCTAGTGGGAAATATAATGCAAGCCATATGAGGCAATTACTAATTTCCTAGCAGCCATGTTATTTTTAAAAGTAACAGAAAAAAAGGTTAAATTAACTGCAATAATGTATTCAATATATTTTCTTTAATATCTCCCAAACACTAATTTAGCATATGTATAAAAAAGCTGTTAATGGGATGTTTTCCTTTTTTAATTGTATTAACCCTTTGAAATCTGATAGGTATTTTACACTCATAAAACATCTCAGTTCTGACTATCCCACATTTTGAACGGTAGCTAATAGCTACATAGTGGACAGTGCCAATTCAAAACAGTGAAGATTACTCTCTGGTGATGTGGGCTTAAATCAGCATTTTTGGAAAGAGTTCAAAAGCATTCAGAAATCATTGCAATGAGAGATGAGCAGATGAGAGAGACCAGTCCACCTCAGCAATTAACCCCAACTTGCCCTCTGGGAACTTTAAGAGTCTTTATTTTATTTGCCTTTGCTTTGTGAACTTACACTTCAGTCAAAACAAAAAGCCATCCTCAGGTGCCTTGGAGAATTCAGGAGCCTGGGAAGTGAAACTTGGTAGAAATAATACCTAAGGGTCCTCAAGAACTCTTTGAGTCTCTGTTCCACCTGAGGTCTCCAACAGAGAGCGCTGAGTCCCCAGCTACTTGGACCACTAGAGAATCTGCCAGGTGCTTCAGGGTCCTAGGATGAGATGAAATTTTCTATGCAGTCTTCAAGGGTACAAGAATTAGTTCATGAACAACACTCTGTGCCACCTGAGTCTTCCCCCACCTCTCTGAGAATTGCATAGGAATATTTGGCTGCTAGAGGGCATACCATAGGTTTAGGGCTCTTGTTCCTTTACTTTGAATGATCAGAAATACTCAGTGAATGTACAAAACACTTACTGAAAAGATCTTACTGTACTAGGCAGCTTTTTGTGACTGTAACGAAACACCTGAGATAGTTAACTTATAAAGAGGAAAGGTTTATTTTGGCACTCAATTTGTAAGATCTAGAAGACTCACTGCTTTGGGCTTCTGGTGGCGGGGTACCAGATGGCAATGGTAGGGAGTGTATGGCAGAGAAAACTGCTTATCTTGTGGACAGGAGGCAAAAACAGCAAGAAAAAGGGACCAGGGTTCCACAACTCCTTCAAATGCACATCTCAATAGGCCTGAGGACTTCCCATAAAGCCCCATGCTGGGGACGATGTCTTTATTACCTGGCCTTTGGGAGACATTCAACATCCAAACCACAGCACTTACCAATCTGCTCCTGGAAACCAAAAACAAACCCAAAACACTCCTGAAGCACAGGACTTTCAGAGAGATTGATGGGCCCATCTCCTCTTGTGTGGCTGAGATAATGGACCGTGTGTGTTTTGGTACAGACCTGGGAGCAAACTGACATTTTCTCCTTTATCTTCCTCCAAAAGCAGATCTTTGGGACACATATTTTTGTTGGGAGAATAAAAATATTATGCTCTTTGATTTTGGCCTTTTCCTGTATATTTTGCCAATACAGGTTAACAAGGCAAAGAAAAATAAAGGACAAAATGACAGGCATAGAGGTTTTTATGGATGAAGGCTGGTGATAAGCACATGAGTCACACACCACTCTTTGAATGTCCCTGTCTGGGCTTTGGAGATAACAGGGGCACCTTACCCTCTTGGCTGGGGAAAGAGGATTTGCCACATGACAAGTCAGTCCCAGTTAAGCAGGAACTTTATGCCAGTGATTTCCTTCTTCTCAGAACAAAAGAAGAAAGAAAGGCAATGTGTAATTCCCAGCCTCTCCCGTATGTGTAGCCACCTTCTCTTCCCTATTGCTAACTTGCCTCCTCAATGATCTCATCCAGTCCTGTGGTTGCAAGTGCTACCAACATAGGGAGTCTCCCAGGTGTCTATTTCAGCACCTTGCTACTCTCACTGCACCCCATCTCTTTCCAGACTACTTCTCTCCCTTTCCATTCAACTAGTTGCTCAGGCCAAACTCTTGGAGATACGCTTGGATCATCTCTCTCCCTCTCCTCCTATACCCAATCCACTGGTAAATCCAGTAGGCTTAGACTGTACATAGGCTCTGATTATTCTAATCCTCTGCCACCACAATGACACATCTCCTAGTGACCTGGACGGCACATGTGAAGACCAGGCCATCTGCTAGGATGAAGGGCTACAAGATTAAAACATCTTCTCATGAGTAACTATGCATCAGTTCTTCTGACCATCTATCAACTGCTTAACCTATTTCCAATTTGTCCTACGGAAGCTTCCCTATTCTAATTCTGCAAGTTCATCATCTCATATTTTCATAAACCTTAGAACTGAAGGTCATTTGGCTAAAACATCCTGCACAGGAGAGAGATGGCTTAACAGACCATGCTATCAGAATTGTCCCTTACACTGAACTCGGCACTGCTTCCCTGGCACTTTCACTGCAGACCCCAGGTGTCCTGTCTCCAGACAGATATCACGGTGGTTACTAACATGGGCTTCCATAGCAGGCAAATTTGTTTTAAATTTTAGCTATTCCTGTGACTGGTTGTATGACCAAATAAAATTTAACTTCCCTGCAAAACACAGAACAGTGGGCACAGCTTATGTACATCAAAATATATGGACATAGGTACACTCTGTTTCACTTACTCAAAGATGCTTTTGCAAAGTTTCTATTAAAATTAAAAATGACACCTCTTATAACTCAGGACCTTCCTCTCCACTCCAGCCAGATTAGCAACTGCAAAGTTTGTGTGCAGAATGACCACTGAGGCTTTCCTCTAAGACCAAGAAAAGGCTGGCACTAATGCACCTTGAATTCTATGAAATATGGTAATATAATAAAGTTGTTGGTAGTTATATATAAATTTGTTCTAGAAAGAATTAAACACACATTTGGAAGTAGTCACCTCCCGGGAGAGGAACGGAAACAGGAAGTGAGGCTTTCACTTCCATTTTCTTCCACTCTTCGAGGTTTGACTTTTCCAAGCCATGAAATGTATTCAATAATAGATGGGCCATTTGGGGCTTATTTTCTGCTGTGTATTTCTTTGAGTTTAAAGGAGAAGCTTTTTACAAAATAGAAGAATAAGCCAAGTAAATAATTAAGTGTATCATCTGAATTCTTCATCTCTCACTTGCAATTACTTTCCATCCAAGAAATTTGGAAAACCTTCCAAAGAGCTTGGGACACTGCAGTGCGCTCCCAGAATGAGACGGGAGATGGAGGCAGAGACGGACAGCACCAGGGAAACAATTACATTCCTGGATTAGTGATGGCAGCCAAATTTTGTACTAACCTCTTGGAAAAACATTTTTCAAAATTTAACAACCAGGGGCTGGGGATTTAGCTCAGTGGCAAAGCGCCTACCTGACAAGTGCAAGGTCGTGAGTTCGGTTCCCGGTATCGGAGGAAGAAAAAAAAAAAAAAAAAATTTAACAACCAAATATTCAGGCCTTTGACCCATAAATGTCACTACAATGATCTTATTTTAAAGTATTGTAAAGTTTCTACAATACTTTAGAAATCTCGTGCCTAAAACCATTCCCCAAATTTCCTTTAATAGCAAAGATAATTGGTAGTATCACAAATTTGCATCAGTAGCTAATGGTTAAGTAACAAAAAAGATAAAACTAGTGAATAGAAATGAATCCATAATGACGTGATAAAAACTTTATTAAAATATATGACCAGATTAAGTTTTAAAAGTAAGATACAGTATAAATTGAATATGTAATGTTTAAGACAAAAAGACGACATTTAGCCAGATAATTTAAAACATTGAAAAACCAAGTATATTTTACATTGAAAATAAATGAAACAAAGAAGATGAACACCCTTCATTTGACATCCCCTCACTCAGGTGTTCATGTGCTCAATAGCTTGGATTGGGCTCTGCTTTGAGCTTCAAACGATTTCATGATCTGAAGAAAACACCCAAGTTTCTTGCTATAACAAATCTTACGACCTTGGCTGAAAGGTAATCCATTTACCTAATGAGATTAATCAAACAAGGGGGCAAAATTTTTTTTGAATTTTAAAAAATAAACTAATTCAAAAAGCTAGAAGAAAATCAGTACACTGAGACCTCAGAGGGTAAACTGAGAGAATTCTTCAAAATGCAAGGTAGAAATAATTCAATAAAATCCTAAAAAAAACAAAATGGATAGACAGTTTGTTTTATGACAAGACCAATAACACAAACAACTCATGATGGTTCTACATGTAGGAAACAGAACTCATCGCCTCCAGCCTTGCAGCAAGCAAAGAGCTGAAGAAATAAACTGTGACAGGTGGACACAATGGGCTACTATCAAGCCATTGAGGATGAAGCTGTGAGTACCTCTCAGTTCTACAAGATGCTCATAACTTATTAGTAAGTGATAAAAAGCAAATTGCCAAGCAAGTATATATAGTGTGATCCCATTTTTTATTTAAGGAGAAACGCATTTTGAATGACTACATACCAGATTACCAATGCTTCTTAACTCTGGGCACCTGAGTTATGCATGATTCTTTATTTCATCCTTCACACTTCATACTTTTTAAGTATTCATATTTATTAAAATGTGTTAAATATATACACAAGGAAAAAACTGATTTATAAAAGTACTAAAATATAGCAAAGTGCCGTAAGATGTGCCTACAATCTCAGCAGTCTGGAAGGCTGAGCCAGGAGGGTCACAAGTTCAAGCCTACCTTGGGCAATTTACTGACTGAGTATGACCCTGTCTCAAAATAAGAAATAAAAAGAGCTCAGGATGTACCTCAGTGTAGAGGCCCCAGTATCTCCAATACTACAAAATAAAATAAAATTAAAGATGTCATTGTTTCAGGTACTGAAAATAGGGCTAAATTTTTTTGTTTTATTTTATTTTAACTGATACATAACTGTACATATTTATGGAGTATAGTGTGATGCTTCCATACATATTTGCATTGTACACTGATCAAATTAGAGCAATGAGCAAAAACAGTCATTTCTTTGGAGTAAGAATGTTCACTCTCTCTTCTATGTTGAAATATACATCATTAGCTATAAAGTTCATATGTCCAACAAAGTGAGTCTTACTTACCTTTGACACAAATACACACTGCAAAACATTAAAAAACCAAACAAAGAAACTATTTTAACTTTTCAGTGCAGTAAGCACGCGGCAACACAATGGGGACAATGTCCGGCAGACAGGTGAGCTACTTCCGAGATTTGTTTGCATCCACAAATGTTTGTAACACAGGGTCTGTTGGTATCTGAAAGTTCGCAACTCAAATGTTCCTAAGTCCAGGACTTACTATAGTCACTCTACTGTGTAGTAAGACACCTGTACTTGGGCAGTTTAGGACAGCCATAAGTACAAGACTGGCAATTAGAAAGTAAACTTGGAGATATAAGTGCTCCTAGTCGTAGTGTAACTCTGCCAGCAGCAGGAGGGCAATGGTCACCAGTCTCAGTTCCTAATCTCTAACAGGAAACAGCGGGAGCAGATCTTCCAGGGGCCGCCTCTAACAGCCACAGTGATGCTATTCGTTTCAAGGCACCCGCTCAGCCACCCAGGGAATAGCTACTGCCGCTGCAAGCTTGGTACACAGTGCATTTGGAAACAGATTTTGAAGAAGGAAAAAAAAAAAACAAGCTATGTTCATTTGTTTCATTACAACAATTTCATAGGAACAATCATCCAAAAAATGGAAAATGTCAAGTGGGCTATTAAAGCCCTCCAGCAGGAACAGTTGTGTCTAGACACAAATATTAAAAGAGAACAATCACAAGAAAGGAATACAGGGGAGCTGGAGATCCATAGCAACTGCATGTGGCTTCCAGGGGTTGTGGGCACAGAGAGGACCAGGCTGGTCTTCCTCCACCAGCAAGCCACTCGACTCTGCTCTCTGTTCAGAGGGCTTCAGGGCTGCATGGTGGTGTGCTGTCTGGGCCTGGTACTGTGCTGGGGACTGGGGCTCCAGCAGTGAATGAAACACTCCCTTTGTACTCACAGATCTCACAAATCCATAAAGAGAAAGAAAAGCAAAGTGCTAGTGTCCACACCACGGAGGAACTCATCATAGAAGTGTGACAGGAGTCCAAGAAGCTCTGTAGGTCTGAGGACTCTGGCATAGCCCCGAATAGCCAAGGTGTGAGTGAGTCCCAGCCAGATGAATTTGGATGTCAGAAGGATGCTGTGGGCAGCAGGGAGAGCGTGGGCAGATTCCCCCGAAGCCTTGGGGGATCTCAAGGTGGGTGAGGACCTGGAGGAGCTTTGAGCTAAACTGTGACATGCTCAGATGCCATTCCAAATGCCCTAGGTCCACTGCACCCTAGAGGCCAAGGATACACACCTGGCTCCACCTTCCATCTCTCCCTTGCACCTACATACCCGGTGCACCCATCCCACGAGACCTGTTTACCATGACTCTAGTGCTCTTCCTCAAAGCCACATCAGAAGCCAAACATTATCAACACAAAAGCGCTAGTAGAAGGACCAGGCTTTGGCTCCAGGCTGACACCACCTGACTTTGCCTCAGCCTTTCACCTACTCCCAAGAAAAAGAAACTCAAAAGAGCAGAAAGTTTGGTCTTTGTGTTTCTAATTCTCCACACTTGATTCTAATTCGCAACTTGTTTCAAGGTCTCTGCTTCCATTTAAATTAAATCTCTGTTAATGTTTTCCTCCTTTTATTTTTAAAATAAAAAATTAATTAATTAATTAATTAAATCTCTGCAAAAATAATAATAATTATATGGTAATTTTCCAGGGGAAGAAAAAATACAACAGAACTCCAAGTCTTAGTGACATGTGCTGTCCCTTATGATACAAGGCTGGGCAGTGCCTTTCAGTGCAGGGATTCTATTCAGCTTTGAAAGGCTTGGTTGTGTGCCTGGGTATCTCAGCAAGATGAGACAGGAGTCCCTCTCCTTGCAGCCTCCCTTAAAGCCAGTCCTCTGGCTCGTGGGTATCTTAGGCTCCAATAAACCCTGAAGGGCAGCTAGAAAAATGGTAGGTGACAACGCTAGATGTATTCACTTGAAATGAAATCGTCCTTTTTTAATCTGGTTTTATACCGTACCTTCTTTTATGCTACCTTTAAGCGATTTGATTTCATCCACCCACTTTCTGTCCTTCAGTGAGCATATTTATATTCTGCAATGAAAAGGAAGATTTCATATCCTAGCCTCTAACATGAAGTTCTTCCTTGGGAAACACAGGTGACCTCATCTTATCTCCCTTCTCCTCAGGAAGCAATGAATTCTCTTTTGAAATCATCTCTACCAACTCTTCGGGTACCATTCATGGCCAGCAAAGGACCAATAGCATGATAGCAATATCGCCACCATCTTCACAGTTATTTCGGTCTTTCAATCATCCATGGGCCGAACACTGAGAACATGAGTACATGTTATTTCTAATTTTCATAACAACTGCACTAAGACAGCGCCCTCGTCCCTATAGGATAGATGAAGACTGTGATGTTATGTAGATGGTAAGTGACCAAGGCCCCATTTGAACCCAAGAAGTCTAACAAGTCTAACCCTACAGCAGCCCAGTTTCCACAGTGCCTCTCACCCATCTTTTCCTCATGAATCAGCATTGCCTTGTGCCCACCCCGTGCCTCGCAGACCTCCGTGCCACTCTAGGCCCCCTTGTGGGACGCAGTGCTGCCCTCTACTGTGATGTATCTGTGGCTGAGAGGCAGGCTGAGAGCCTCCGAAGAGGCAGGCTTATTACCTCTGGGGCTTGCAGTTGACGATTTTCTGTTAACTGTAAGTGAAAGCACTGTGTTCTTTTCCTTCCCAGACACGACTCCCTGGGTGCTGTGCTCACTACCCCCAGCCTGTCCGTGAGCCCACGATTCTAATCACTTGTGTAAAACAAATCAGTCGAATCCCTCTGTTGTTCCCTTTGTGCATTTTCTGTCCTTGTCCTTGGAGGAATTAACTCTCCCCTAGGCTTACAAAAAGAGGCATGAAATTGAAAATAGCCAGTGTAATACAGCAGGGGAAAATCTGTAAAGCACTAACCAAGTGCTTTATATTAGCCCCAAACACCAGCATTTCAAAGGCTCCAGTCATCACCCATTTCCCTGAGTCCTAAGAGGGTAACGCAAGCAAATGCTGCCATTTTCTAACTGGAGGATTGCCTGACGCCGGCCCAGGTTTGCGCACATGCTGACCTGTGCGTAGCAGCGTTCTGTGGCTGCGTGCGAGGGAGTCCATGAGGACCGGCCCTTACACGAAACCTACTCTGGGTAGACAGCCTCCTGAAGTTCTCAAAAACCGTAGAGAACCAAAGATATTTAAACTGCAAGTTACCTGCCAACACCTACATCTCCTGAAAATCGAGCTAGCGACAGCCACTGAGCTCCGAGATGCGCACCTTTCCATGAGCATTTAGTTCCGCTTCGGTCCACACTGCACCTTCCCAGCCCACACCACTCTACACGCAGAGCTACTCCTATGCTAAAATACACAGCGCCTGCTATCAGCGCCAAAAATGGGCAGCAGGCTCACGACCACCACGGCCAGGTGTCTTTCCTCGGAGCCTCTCTCGGGACTGGTAGATCAGTGCCTGGAATGTGGGTCCCTCCCCTCCCAGTTTCCCGTGAGCAGAGTTGGATTGCTACCAGAAAAACAGCGAAGTCACCGGCCCCAAATCTTGCTGCTCCAACCCGCCGTGCACTCATCACAAAAGAGGAAGAGAGAACACTGAGATGTGGTGCCAAATGGGTGTGCTTGGAATTGGAACTGAACAGTGCTACCTGGGGGGAAAAAAAAAAAAAGAGTGTAAAGGTTGAAGTCACAGGTACCCAGGCAGGAAATGCTGCAGAGAGTAGCTCCCCCTGGTGGTTCACAGGGTGCATCAGCCTACAAGGGGTCGGGGAGTCCCTAATAAAAGAAATCTGCTTAACTGGGCTCAATCCAAATTTATTCAGACACACAACCATCTTTTCTGTGTAATTTTACTGAGAATTTTGTGGAACTACTGTTCCTCTGAGAAAGTTGAGGGACAGTGCTAGTCTAAGATAAAAGGAAATGTAGGTTGCTCTGTCAAGGAATTTTCTCACAAAGCAACCATTTAAAAACTAGGGTAGGGAAGGAAAAGAGAGGGAGAAGAAGGAGAGGGGAGGGAGAGGGAAGAGGAGAGGGAAAGGGAGGCAGAGGGGAAAGAGAGAGAGAGAGACAGGCAGTTCAGATACTCACTGCAGTCCACCTGGTGAATCTCATCTCTGGAGAGTTCAACCTTCTACAGGCTCTTGCTAATTTTGTTTGTGCTGGTGTCTGTGCCTCAGCTGTGTGCAAGAGGGTCCCCAGGAACCAAGGGCTCCCGCCCATGAAGAAAAGCAAAGCTGCATCTGGATCCCTCAAAAAGACATTACTGCCCTTCAGCACTCTCACCAGGCTGAAAATGTTGCCAGCCAGGCTTTCAAATGATGCATTAAAAATTGGAATTGCACTGTAATGCCTTAGGGGCATTTTCCCCCTTACAGCTAATTAGTTTAGGAGCAGATGGAAGCCAAGGTATCAAGGAAGAGGGATCTTGTTTCCCACTGCACAGAGACCCTGCAACTCCCTGTTACTGTTTGGGGATCCCTGCTAGGTGTTAGGTCACTGGTGAGGGCATTCAATGCCCCGCAACTGGACAGCCCTGTCCCAGGCCATTTTGTTACCCCCCTGCATCACTTGGAGAGGGAAGCTTCTGCCTGAGAAAGACAGCCAAGGAACCAACTCACAAGTGCACCTTGGATCAGCAAGGATGAGGACCCATGGCCAAGCTCCTCACCAAGCCTGACCTCAGGCAGGTGAGTGGCTATGAGGACCTGGCACTCTGCCAGGCTCTTCACAGAGGACTCACTCACTTTCTCCCGCCAGTCAGGGAAGGGTGAGGGTCACATTGGACAGAGTGGGCATGACAGCGTAAGGCCCTGAATTGCATGTGCATCTTCACACTGAGAGGGAGCAGAGTGGAGGACGTGGATCTCCATTACTGTGATTTCTGAATCCATAGTCTTCCCACCACACCACAGAACTCCTTCGTAAACAAGCTTCACACAGAGATGCTGGTATCTGTGGGTTTTGACCTTGAGCCACATGGACTGCCCTTTGCAGGGATAAGTCAGGTGCGGTTCCAGAGTTGAACTGACTAGGCCTGTGCCTGTCACTAAGGTATGACTTCTGCTATAGTGTGAGGATTGTGGCCCTCCCTGCGCTCTGCTGTTAAAAGCTAGTCTCAAAATGAGGATAGAAGGAGACAGAAGCCTTGGGAGGGGCCTGGGCCAGGAGGGCGAAGTCCTCAGGAGCAGGATCGATTGGTGCCCTCCTAAAGAGGCCCAGAGAGCTGCTTGCCCCCTGTACCACATGAGGACACATCAGAATGTGCCATCTGTGAACCAGCAAGCGCCCCTTGCTAGACACCCCGTCTGCCAGAGCTTCACTCAGACTTTCCAGCCTCCGCAACTGTGAGGACTAAAGTGCCGTGCTTCCAAAGCCACACCGTTGTGTGGTATCTTGCCATAGCAGCCCTAACAGACTGTTTCTCACCTTCACATCCTCCATCTGTCCTCAGTCTCTGACTCTAGGCAGGAACCCTTCGAACTGCATTTCTTCTTGGTCAGAGGCTCCTGCGCACAGAGGCTGCAGAGGGAGACTGGAAGACAGGAGTCGGGAGCAGGGAGGTCCTCAATCACCGCGCTTGGCTTCTCCTGCCGCTGTTGCACCACAAATGGTCCCAGTTCCAACAGCAAAAGTTGCTTCCGGCCCCAGCTCCTGTTGGCACTTAGAAGCCAACTTTCTTGTGACCCACCAAGTGCCCACAACAGGCAGGCCAGGCTCCCTCCTGAGAGCCTGGGATGTCCTGAGACTCCCCTGAGTGTCTAAGCCATCAGCACTGCCTGGGCAGCACCTGGCTCCCCAAACCCCCCCTGCGTGCCACCTGGGGAGCATCAGCTCTGCAGGGGGCCCTCTGGTGGTTGCTCCTTCGGGATCACCCCAACCTCGTCCTTTGTCCCCACAGTCCATGGCAGACCCTCATTCCTCTCTGACCTACTGTTCCCTTTTCCCCCTTTTTAGCTCAGTAAACCCTATACATCCAGCTCCCTCTTTTGCACTTGTGAAATGCCTAGTGTTGGCCCATGTTCCTGACTAGAACCTGGCTGGTAAAGGACTTGCTGTCCTCTAAAAAAGCTTACTTCAAGTACACTCAAAGCTACAGACTCCTGTCAGGAAATGCTGCTATGTTTGCTCATGCCCAGCTTGCTATTTCCCATCAATGCAGGAGCTTTCCTCTCCATCAGTGGCTCTTTCACTGGCCCTGAAAGCTAAGGCTGCCCAACCCCACTGCCCAGCTTTGTCACAGCCCCGTTAAGCTGCCAGCCTCGGGCCTCACCTAGAGCATCTCTAGTTTCTAATTCTCTTCGCAGCTCAAGAGTTTCAATTCAGCTGACCTTGACCTACCATCAGAAGGGGCTGAGAAGTCCTGAGCAGCAGGCAGGGACGTGGGCTGGCCAGAAATGCTTAGGGATATGCGTAGGACACAGACAGCCCTGATAGAGAGGCAAGAAGAGGAATGCTGCTGTCTTTCCTCAGGCTTCAGCACACCATCACCACATGATATGGTAGTGCTCCCCCACTCTACCAAACCCTCCTTTAGCCGTGTTTCTTCTTCCATTCATAAGGCTCAACTTTCTTGTCCACCCAGCCTTCACCAAAGTACTACCCCTGAGGCTGAGTGGAGCCAAGCAGCTAAGCTCTTACCTCCAGGGAGGGTCCCTAGCGCTTAGGATTCCAGCTCCCTCCTCCTCCTGGACCCCTTTGACCGAGGCCCAAAGCTTCCCAGACTGAAAACTCCTCCTCTCTCTTTTAGCTTTGGCCAAGTCACTTTTTTGAACTTCTCATTGTTCTCCTTTAAAATTGGACAAAGGCTGCCTAGCAAGTTGGTTGTTTCAATTATATTTAAAAAGAGCTTACAAACTTGGAGTACAATGCCAGTAGAAGCCAATATTTACCCGATTATCATTCATTTTCTCTGTAAGAATGTGCCAGATCCCTTTACTTTATTTCTTTTTACATCTGCTGACATGGAAAGTCGTCCTTTTAAAAAAAAAGTCCTACTTTTGGTTTCGTCAAGCACAGTTTGAAATAAGCATTTGAGTATAAAGAGTTTTTTGAAAAGTGACCTCCCCTCATTGCTCAGCAGGAGAATCTGGAAGCAGACAACTCAGGAAAGACAGCCAGTAATGGGTTTTATCAAACAGGGTCCCATTATAAGCAACGGCAGCTTGGCCCTGCAGAGGAACTCTGAGAATCAGTGTACACTCAGCGTGGACCACAGGAAACAGGACCTGTCCATGAATCAACTTCTTTCACTTGTTGGCTGATAGGTGCTACACCTGAGAAGAAGGTATCCTAACCTCTATGGTGGGCAGGGTAGACCTCTGGTGACCCAAGAGAGACCTCAGGCAATGGAGCTGGCAGTCTGAAATCAACCCGAGTGCACTATAATAATAAGGTCCCCGGAGATGGGAGCAGCGATCTTTGGATTCATCCTTGGCAAGTGGTTGCTCAAACTGGATGTAATGGGATTTTGGAACAGAGGGAATTGTTTCATTTCTTGTGCTCCAAATCCACATTTGCTGTGCATGTTCTGCTTTTAACTTTACTCTGTGGCTCTCCCCTTTATCCACTTCAAGAGTTGGGCTCCCTTGACTTTTACTAGAAACCATCTTTTACATGGGTCATCATCTTTAACCACAGAACATTCTTTAGGAAACTGCTCTCATGGTCCCGTAGCTATCACATATTCACATGCAAATACACACACACACACACACACACACACACACACACACACACACACCACCCCCTGCCAATGCATTATTTATCCCAGCTGTCAGGATAGGACAAGCATGTGCCATAGCTGTAAACCACTACATCCCAATGGTTTAACACTCCAGAAGTCCATTTCCTGCTCAGTCCTATGTGGGCAGGGGCAGGTCTTTAGGACTTTCGTGATCCCGAATGCTTTGACCTCATGTTGCAGATCTACAAACCCCCAGGAGTCTTCTAAGCTCACTGCAGTGGGGGAAGAAGGAGACAGAGAATCAAATGAAAGTTTATTGCTGCTTTACCCCAGACTGACACCCACTGTGTCCACTTTCATTTCATTTTCTTTATATTGTTTTATTTTAAAGAGAAAAGAAGTAACAAACTAACAACAAAGACAACAACAAAACAATAAAAACAATACAGAATTTTGAAACAAGATGATAGGAAATTAACAATGGTTGTTGTATTACATATTGTTATCTTCAACAAAGTCGCTCAGGTTACCAGATGTAAAAATTTGAGATTGATCAAACAATTAAAGAGAATAAAAAATAATTTTAAAAACCATTAGAAATGATACAGAGCTTCACCAAACAAGATGGTAGGAATTCAACAATGGTTGTTATATTTCATATTGTCTTCAAATTAGTTGCTCAGATTACCAGATAAAAGCAGGCAAAATTGCTCAAAAAAAATTAAACATTAACTGTTCCTTTCAATAAATCAATAGACATCAGCAGTACAATTATCCCAGCTATCCCCAAATATACATATATATTTTTCCTTCCTTCTTTCTTTTCTCCTTTCCCTCATTCCAGTTTTTCCCTCCCTTTGAGCAATTTCTTTTCCTTTCGCAATATCTACTGTACCTTTTGAACCTTATTTACTCTTTCAGGTTCTTATACTAGGGAGACAATATGATATTTACACATGTGGGACTGATTTATTTCACTTATGAGGATGATCTCTACTAGCATCCATTTACCTATAAAAGCCTCACATTTATCTTTTTTTATAGCTGAGTAATACTCCATTGTATAAGAATGCCACATCTTTTTTACCCATTCTTCAGTTGATGGGCATTTGGGTTGTTTCCAAGATTTAGCTATGATAAATTGTGCTGCTGTAAATATGGGTGCACATATGTCACTGTGGTTTGATTTCTTCAGTTTTTCTGGAAAAATACCCAGAGAGGGAATAGCTGGGTTAAATGGGACCTCCAATCCTAGTTTTTTGAGGAATCTTCACGCTGATTTCCACAGTGGTTTCACCAGTATACACTCCCACCAGCAGTGGAGAAGGGTTCCTCTTTCCCCACAGCCCCTCTAGCATTTGTTATTGGTTGATTTCTTGATGTTAGCCATTTCTGGAGTGAGATGGAATCTCAGTGTTGTTTTAATTTGCATTTCTCAAATGACTAATGATGTTGAACATTTTTTCATATATTTATTTGCCATTTGCATTTCTTCATCTGAGAAGTGTGTGTTCATCTCAGATGCCCTTTTTTGGATTGGATCTTTGAATGTTGTCCACCCTCAGTTCTCTGCCTAGAAGTGGACAGAGTCTGTTTGCAAGGAGTAAGAAAGTGTGATGTCCACCTGTGCCCTCAAGGAGACCAAGCATCTGTGCATAATAGCACGGTGGGCCTACCACTCCAAGAAGGCACTGGCTATGAAGAACTCACTGGCTACCAACCCACAGTAGAACTGTAATATCGAGTGTGGTCCCGTGAGGCCCAGGGAGGCCTAGCCTGGAACCAAGAATGTGGAAGTAGACTTGCTGCAGGACTAAGTAGGTATACTGATACCAAGTTCCTTTGTCAGAAAGTTTGGTTTTTCACTGGATAGGCATGCAATCTGTATCATTCATATTATTTGTCTGATATGGCATTGGTATACTCAGTTGCCAAGAAGTCAGAGTGAATGCCCTGAGATGTCAGGAACTGACCAGGAAAAGACAGTGGGGGAGTTCCAAGACAAATGCAATTGTGACAAATGACAATCGTAGGCACTAACTCCAACCGATTGACTTTCTTTTTGTGATATGAGAGAAGAGGCCTGAATCTGGGAGGGGGCATGCCTGAGAGAGGCCCAGGATTCCACTTAGCAGTCAGAAAAGAGACCTCCATGCCAAGAAGGTAGCAGTGAAACCCCCTAAAAATTACGAACATGGTGGGATTTTTGTCTCCTAAGTTGTCGTTAGGCTCCAGACAGAGACTGATGATGGGGTCCCAGCACTGAATAAAGCACTACAGCTACACATTAAGAGTGAACACAGACTCAGTACTTTGAAGATCAGTGTCATGGCCCTTCATAAAAAATAAACGAGGAAAAGATGGACGGAGTAGTTAAACCACTGCTTTCGTTTCTGATGATCTAGTCCCAAATCTTTGCATGCCTCAAAAACATTTCCTTTTATAACTATAGAGGCTTGGGGCATCTCTTTTTTTAACCCTCATCATGAAAATATCCTCTCTGCTGGCATAAGCATAACCTTCACTTCCGAGCTGCTTCAAATGCATCTCAGTATGGAAACCTGAGCCACACAGCCTGTTCAGCCTGTTCCAAGATTAGGAAACCACATGCATCAAATGGAGAAGTAGGTCCAGGAGTCCACGGGATGGACACAGCAGTCTCACCCCAAACAGAGAGTGAAGACAGTGGCATAGCTCCTGACAGGGACTTTGTCAGACTGGAGCTGGCCAGGCCACAGTAGCGTTTCTTGCCTTTTGTTCCCTTGGAAAGAGGGAGCCATTTCAGCTAGGAAAGACATTCATAAACCCAGCCCTACTAATCCATCCTCACGCTCGCTGCCTCTCTTTCCAGGGGAGGACCTGTTAGTCAAATATTAGGATGTGACTCATCTAATCCTCTGAAAAGGCAATTTTGACCTACCCCTAGTCAAGATGCCTCTGGATGCCAGCAGCGCAGCTTTGAGGCTGATAAGGAGCCATTCTTTTCAAAGCTATGTTACCTTTGTAGAAGGCACTTAGAGACATCGATTTATATCAAGTAATAAAAATTTAATTAACACTCTAACATATAAACCTCGCACATTGGGTGAAATAGAACATAAACCCAAATGATCGTTCTTTCAGGATGAGAGAATTACCTGCTTGGTTAAAACAATGAACTGACCCATCTAATGGCTTTATTCAGCCAGAGTGCATGCTTCCTGGGTTTTGGAAGGAACGTGTTTTCTTAGCATAGAATTTAATGATTTGTTCTCCCGTTCATCTCCCATGGGGCCACAGTGAGTCTGACTGGGTCCATAAGGGTAACTGCATGTCCTGTCTTTCCTGACAGCACAGCAAGACCCCTCTAGCAGGCTGGGCTCCAGGGAGGTGACATCTGAATGCAGGCATTCGATCCCTTTGCACTGGTGGGCTGAAGAGATGCAAGATGATGACAGCTGCACCCATAAGTTGGGACAGAGCAAGATGTGAACCTTCTCCCTCCCGCAGGTCAGACCAGTGTTTCCTCCATCACACGGTGCTGAGCTGTGACTCTTAAATGCAGTGGGCATTTCTTGGTGCCCTTTCCTTTATTCTACCACTCTGGTTGCATTGTCTTTGGGCACTCATATAACCGAAAGCACCATCAAAGGTGGAGGGGGGACACAATCACAACATCAGTAACTGTTAGAAGCTGGCTCGTTTCAAACCTGCAGCAGATGTCTGCAGGAGAAGGATCAATATGTGCACCCTCCCCCTGGAGGCACAGCAACAATTTCAAGATATTCTTGAGTTATATGAAACTCCCATCATTTTCTAGCAGTTCCGGGAGCTTTAAATTTTGCTTTTACTGACATATATATTTCAACCCAGGAACAGAAAATCATTTGAGCAGCCTATTCTTTAAACATGAAATTAACATTCAATTCATAGTTGGGACATGGCCATGAAAACCCTTCAGTCAATCTGCTGGTGTCCCCTGGGCAAATTCACAGTGATTCAAGGTCTTCTGTCCCCCTTCTCAGCTCTCCAATGTGCCAAGAGGTTAACCCTAAAATCCCTATCATTGTCAAATTCAATGAGTCTACTCCCACCGACACATGAAAAAATTAGAAAATGCATTTATCATTAGTCATTTCCCCCATGCAAAAAGTGTATGTTTATGAACCCTACTAGGATAAATGCAAGCATGAGTTCATTATGCCAACAAAAAATAGGACTGAGTGTCTTTTTAATTTTCAGTCATTGAGTAAACAACAGCTATTTATATTTTTTGCCTGTGCCACATACAGCCATTCTTCACCATCCGCAGGAGGTTGGTTCCAGGAGCCGTGTGGATACCCAGTTCCAAAGATCTTCAAGTCCCGTATATAAAATGACACAGATTTACATGTACCGGATGCATATCTTCCACTCTACTCCAGATTACCTCTAGATTACATATTATACCTAATGCAATATAAATGCTGTATAGATAATTATTCTATATCGTTTAGGGAATAATGAAGAAGAGTCTGTACATGCTCGGTACAGACACAGTTTTTATTCTCAGTGTGTTCTCTGTTGGGTGATGGCTGAATCTGTGGAAGCAGACCCTCCAGATGCAGAAGGCAACTTTAATTAGAAAAGCACCGAGAATCTGTGACACATCTGAAAAATAATTCCTGTGCAGCATGTCTAAAACTAAAAAAAAAAAAAAAAAAAGTCTAAAACTGAGAGCCTAGCAAGCGTTCCTTTGGGTTAAGCATTATCTTTTCCTCTCCCTCCTAAAAGGAAATGATCTTGGAAAGCAGAGAATCAGCTCTCTAATGCCTAAGTGTAGTTCAAGCATGCGTGCTGGGTGCCTGTTCTGAGTGCAGGAGGGCGCACTGAGTAGGAACAGGGTCCCGCTAGTGAGAGACCGTGGGGAGGAGGCAGCAGCGCCTGCACGGGTTGCTCCACACCTGCTAGGGCAGGCAGTGACTCATCATGTGAAAGAGCACAGAGCCCATAGCCACGCGTTCTGCTGGGGAAGGGGAGCTACAAAATAGAAGAGGAAAGCAAGGAGGATATTTTTAGAAGTTTAATGGTCAAATGAGGTGAGAAAATGCCCTTCAGAGAGGAGTAACAGCAGGGTCACAATCAGACATGCAAATCCGCAGAGCAGGTCGGAAGCCACAATTTGCCTTCACTGGGGATGCGCTTTGCCAGGTTGATTCTCCTCTGCCTGAATGAGAAGTAGTGATGCCAAGATGGGAGCCAGGTGTAGGAGGAACTGCTGAGAAAGTGGAAGAACCCAGCGCGAGGGGTGAGAGACAAAGACAAATGTCATCCCGGCTTCCCAACTTCACCAGCAACTGTCGCTGCACCCGCACACATGCACACTGCTCACAGCACAAGCAGGCAAGAGAGAGATCACAGAGGTGAAATAAAGGCAGGGCCAAAAGGGATTTTAATGCAGACCCTCTTCCTGTAGCATCGCAGACCCATTTCCTGACTGCTGTGCCAGACACACCAGGCCCATGAGTAACGGCAGCCAAGCCAGAAGCCGAGCCATGCTTGTAAGTGACCAGCGCTGCCGCTGCTCACTGTGGATTCAGCCCACCTGCTCCCTTCTCAAAGCCTGGAAACCAGCTGAAGCAAGGGCTAGGCCTCTGTTCCAGGCTGGGACCCCAGAAGATGATGCAGAACCTGCTGGTAGAGGAGATTGAAGGGACAGAACTGCCCATGGGACAGGCTCCCAGAAGCACAGTCATAAAAGAAATACTTTGCTTTGCCTCCTCCTGGGTGTCTGCAGCTGCCCTGCACAGCTGAGCAAGACCAGTCGCTGCCCAGGCAAGCTGCACGCTTGGCTGGATTGGACGCAGGCACTAATGTGCGCAAATAAACACACTGCTCTTCTAGGTAAACTGTGCACAGTTTCTAGGTAAACTGTGCATACCGAGGCAGAGCCCCTACCACTCCCCCGACACTGTAACATCCTCACCATGTGGAGTGCCAACAGGAAGCCCTCCTCAGACCCCAGCCAGCCCCAGGCCCTTTTCCTCCCAGCTTTCTGCAAAAGGACCCAACCTACTTCTCTTCCCTCTTTAAGGCTGCTACCACTTTATTCCTGGAGTCTTCTACCCCTAGGAAAGCTGAAAATTAGACCTCAGTGTCCCGCTCCCCGCCTTGTTGCCCTTCAAGCACCGAAGCCTGAAGGAGGTACAGGTACATGGGTGACGAACAAAGTGATGGCCTCGGAAGCCAAAGACCTGGGCTCCAATCCTGGCCTCTCGTCTTTTGCCTATGCCGCCATGGGCAAATTTTACCATCTCTGAGCTTCTCTTCACTCAAGCTGTCCAGGTGAGCTCAGCATGGACGGGGGCATCCCGCTCACCACACACCCGTGGGGCTGACAGGAGGGCTCTGCAAGCCCCACATGAAACCTGACTCTCAGAGCCCCTTCCCCGGGGCCTCCCTCCACCTCTTCTAAGGGGATTATTTTAGACCTTTGCACAGTAATCAGAAGACCCTAGAAGGGCTGCCTCAGGAGGACATCGGGGAAGGTAGGGAGCAAGGCATACGCTAGTGAGGCCTTGCTTGAGGCACCTCCCTGGGCTCCAGAACCACTCTCTGCTCTCACTAGTTTGCCCAAACCCACACCTACATGAACCAAAGGGAGAAACTGAAACTTGCACAACCATAGAGAGCCCACAGTGGAAAGCAGGAAAGAGAAAAGCAAGACAGGCAAGGAGAGATGGAATTAAAGAGGGCATTTTTTGCCTAAGGCAGGCTGTTGATGTCACTGTCTAAGAGCAAACTGGCTGTGGACGGCCAGAAGGACAGCCTGACTCCATTGCATATATAACAGCAACACACCAATCTCTTGGGACTTGTGGGAAATCATCAGAAACCAGCCGTGAGCTTGGCTTCCTACTTTCTGACGACCTGTGAGGGCATCCCTTCCCCTGCCCCTGAGAAAAAGTTGATGCTGTTGATGAAGATTCTGATTTCTCTTCAGTAATCAAATGTCTAGGATAGTAGAATCTTGAGCACACTTATAAAGCAGACACCTGGGGGCCAGTGATGTAGCTCAGAGGCTACATCTGTGCCTGCCCAGCAAGTGTGAGGTCATGAGTTTGATTCCTGATACCAAAAAAAGAATAAAGCAAGCAGACACTCAGATGTCAGCTCTTCCCTGCACAGGACGATCTGCTGGGCTGCCCTACTCTCCTTCAGGCTCAGACACAGAGCCTCCCCACCACAAGGTGGTGCTGGAGCAGGGGGAGACAATAAGGAGAATAGGAAGAATCTTTCTTGCTCCTGTTATCATCTGATGGTTTTGTTGTCCCGGGTCCACAGTGCTGAGAGCTGAGTCCTCTTCCACAGATGCTTGCATGACTTCTGCATATATTGCCCTGGAATACCCTGCCAGAGCCCTGTCCTCCACCTGGCCCAGTGTTCCCAAGCTTGGGGATGTCTGGGGACCCTGCACATAAGTTCTTTCCGGTGTGACTCATTACTTCCATATGGTCCTTTTGGGAAGGATTCAAAATGGCTTTGGGCCAGCTCTGTCCACAGGGGCTCATCTTCTAGTCTATGAGAAACAAATTCACATCCCAAGTGCTGAATCATCTGCACAGGGGCTGGCCAGCTGCGTTCTCCCTCTTCAGGTCCCAGGTGGCTGCTGATGATTACCCAGAGACCCAGGTCTGTAGGAGTCAAGGAGGAAGTCACAGCACCACCTGTCTCCAGGGACACTGACCAGGCTTGGCCTGTCCTACCAAGCCCTTCTCTTGACTTAAAGTATAATTGCTGCCAATAGAGCAAAAGGAGGTGGTACCCTCTCCAGAGAAACCCCTCTTCCCCAGTGTTTCACTGTCTCTACTCTCTGAACAGTTTTATATCTTTAACTTAAGTACTAGATTCAAGCATCAGGTGAACAGTTCTTTGCCATCTATTTTGAAAATTTTTGCAAAGTGGTCTTTTTGAAATGTGTTATCTGTGACCTCATGTGTCAAAAAGAAACTGATGCTAAGAAAGATCTACCTTAATATCCTAATCTTTATATTTCCATATTTTTCCCCACAAAAAGGAATTGTGACAACTTATTATATAGACAAATTCAGTAAAGTAGCATAGGGACTCCATTGCATATATAACAGCAACACACCAATATAGTTTTTTAAAACCAGAAAAAGAAAAATTATTGATAGAATCATATAATGATACCAGGAGAATGACAGTTATTACTCTAATGTTATTAAAATTAGTCTGCACATTTGGCACTGAGTTTCCTGGCAGTCAAAGCAAGAATGGATAGTATATGAATTATTCAACTTATACTGCCCCTGAAAGAAAATCTTGGCAGTTTTTTGAGGGTAAAATAAAGCAAAGGTTTGCTTTTCATATTCTAGAATTCCTCTCCTAGAACTTCTTACCCTGAAAATTTAATGAGAAATACAAAATATCTGTGGCAACATCTCTACAATTAATACAAACTTCCTCTCAGTGACAATTCTTAGGATGCTACAACACAATGCTGAGAATACTTTCTTAAAGATTTCAGCCGTGCATGCTGAGATGTCCAAGATGCGGCACCAGAAGATCTGGAGTCTGGTGAGGTCTACACCCTTGTTCATAGACAGCTGTTTCCTCATTGTGTCCTCACATGGAGGAAGGAACAAGGCAACTCTCTGGGGCATCTTTTACAAAGGCACTCATTTCATTCACAAGGGCCCAGCCCTTGTGAGCGGATCCCCTCCCAAAGCCTCACTTCCTAATGCCATCACTTTGGGGATTAGGCTTCAACATAGGAATTCTGAGAAGGACACTGACATTCAGTCCTCTGTCTATCCCAGAAAGGTCTGCTTTGGCCCAGGCCGAGTGCACCTCACCCCCTGATTGCAATAGAACTCACCTCCGAATGTGCATCTGAGAAAGCTCCACAGCACATGATAGATGCATGGTCACAGTGAGCGAATGAAAGTGACTTATTGGTAACCGGCCCAGAATTCCTCAGTCATGGAGGAAACAGCAAATGACTTGCCAGCGCTTGGTCCTGGCATCCCATTCAAGAGGAGATGCGCGAGTCTAACCTTGTCTCGATATGCAAAGAGGCAATAGTCAAATTCAACCCAAAAATGTCACCAGGATCCAGAAGTAGCAGCTGTCAGGGAGGATGTGATGTGGACTGTACGGCGTGTGGCCCACGGACGTCCCTGCTTGGCCTGCCATTCTGTGGGCAAAGCTCAGCCCTAGAGGCTTTGCTGATGCTTAGTGACAGGTGTCTGGACCTGATCCTCAGATCCCTGCTTCCCTGGCATATGTCCCATGGTGCCCACCTGTTGGGGTGGCAAACTGCCTGTGATGGTCAGTGCAGCTCCATCCACGTGGTCCTTCCAATTAAATCTGGATTTAATGAAAAGTGGCAGTAAAGATGGCCCTGCCATGCAAACTGATTGTTCCAGCAGCCAGGAGCCAGCTGAGCCTCATGGCAAAGAAGCAGCAGCAGCAGAAGCAGAAGAAGAAGAACATTCCAACTTCACAGCCTTTCAGGGGTGTCATGCATTCTGTTTGTGAGGTGGTGGCACCCAAGAGTAGAACAACCAGGTTAAACATTGCATCAAACCTAGCCTGAAAGTGTGGTGGAAGAATAGAGCCTTGCATTTAGCTGGTGCCAATGGGTATTGGTTGATTGTGTGTATCTGGTAGATCTCTTATGAGCAGCTCAGTGACCTGGGTATGGTTCTAATACATAATAGAGACTGAGTGTATGTTCCTGTGACCAATTTGCTGAATGTGCAGGACTGCAGGATGTTACCACACAGAATGCCCCAGGGAACAATCTCAAGTCCAGAATCATCTTAAACTGCAATAGGCCAGGAGTGGTGCACGCCTATAATCCCAGCACTTGGGAAATTGAAGCAGGAGTGCCATGAGTTCCAGCCCAGGCTGGGCTACACACTGAGTTCAAGGCCACCCTGAGCTATATAGTGAGACCCTATCTAAAAAAAAAGAATCACCTTAAGTCATACATACATACTCAGTTCTGTACAAATATGCATAGCTCTATGTCATATTCCAAAACTTATTAATTCAACTTGAACCTCCTCCCATCATGGCTCTGGTGCGTCACTGGCCAGTGGCTGCAGGTGGGAAAGGAGGGTAAGGGATGAAGGGCTTGCCTTCCTTTTCCAGCTTTCCGCATTGTCACTCCATCTGCTTTGCTGATGAAGGTTTCTGCCCACTCCTGTGTTGAAGCCCATGGGAGGAAGAAGCCATGAGAGGGAGGCGGGAAAGTTCTAGTCGGCCTCCTCCTCTCCCAACAGCTTAGCATCAGCGCTTCTCTGGGTTTGATGGAATTTAAAGTCCACCCTTCCCTGAGCTCATGAGTAATTTCTTTGAGGACCTTGTCCTTGGGGTAATCTCAGACCTGAAAGTGCCTTGAGTTTTTGCTGGGGGGAAAATTCACCTTCTCAGCTGGACACGGTGGAAGCATGAGCAGCTTTTTCCTGCTGTAATGTCCTTCCCCACATTCTGCCTTTCCATAGGACTTCAGAGCACATCCTTCCGCCCCTTCACCACAGCCTTACTTACCCTCTTATTTCTAAGACTCTAAGGCCCTTCACCTCAGCTTTGCTGGGGCATGGCCAGCATTTCAGGCCCTGGGAACCACACATATTCCCCAGTGCCCCAGTACACTGCAAGAGCAAGAAATCCCCTGCAGGAACCCCATTTGGCTCTACCTTCAACTTGGTCTTTTTCTTTTCCATGGATGAAAATTTTTTCTGGAACATTGACAGTTTGCTAGTAAGTTGCACACTCTGCAGCATACTCAGTCCTTTCACATACTTTCAGCTAAAAGTTTGTGCTGCATGAATTCTACTTTAGCACCACATTCATTTCTCAACAGTCAAGACCCTCAGATAGCATAACAGGTAAAAGAAGACAGTTTGGTTTGTGGAATTAAATTGGTGCCCATTTGTAGCCATCTGGTTATTTATATTGCTGAACTCGTGCACACCTATTTGCAAGTAGACAGGACTACTGTGGGGAGAACAAATCACAGAGGGCAGCCTAGTGCACCACAGAAGGCCCGCACTCTCCATGGGCAGATTCCTGGTAAGGACAGACAGTGCTGTGGGGGAACTAGGGAGTCCACAGGTAGGATTCATCACCTAATTTTCAGAATGAAAAAGCAGAGTTCCTTGTTCAGAGTTTCAGGACAGCCACAACAGAGCATTGCCCCAGCCTGGAGCTTGAAACCACCACACAGACTGAAGCCCTGACACGGGCCCATTCAAGGGCAAAGAAGGAAACTAGCAGCCAATGAAGAACTGGACTTGTGGGGTGCTGCCAGTGCTGGTCAAACATGCTCCATATCATGCCAGGGAAAGAGTCGCTACTGTACTGATTTGGAGAAGAGACAACAGAAGCTGTGAGTGGTGTCACTTGTCCACGACACCCAGCTGTGGGGAGACAGGTCCAGGATTCAAATTCTGCCTTTCTCTTGGACCACACGGCCCTCCTTTCTGTCCCATTCTCCCCTGGCATTCTTCCCCTATCACTCCCAGCTGCCTACCCAGAAACCCAGGAGGTTTTATGGAGACCTACCCTCAATAAATAGCCCAGTAAGAGTGGGCCACTCGGGCTCCTTGAAGAATTGGCTTTATAAGCTATAGCTTGTGGTAGAATCAAATGGTTTATTCCCTGCAGGAGGAAGCAATTTCCCTCACCAGTGACAATAGAGGAGCAAGATACTCATCCATCCACTGGCTGAGGACCTACTGGGACTTGGAGTCTTACGCTTTACTCCTGTCTCCTCCTGGCACCCATGGCCGTCCCGCATAAAACTGCCATGCTTCCCTGTTCCTACTAGGAGCTCCGGAACTCATGAAAATGCAAAAAAAAGGCTTCAATTTTTATATAAGAATAATTCCAGCTTTTAGTTGAGTAGAAACATTAACTTGCCTATTTATAATTCTTCCTCAACATAAACCTTGTAATTGGAAAACAATATACTGCTCAATGTTAGATAAAATACTTCACTTGAGCATCTTCCTAGCCTAATCTTAGATTTTATTAATCACTAATTAATACTTTTTTGCTTTTTATTCATGCGGAAAGAATCAATACTTTAATTACAGGCTGCTTAATAATATTCCTTTATCTGTCCTTTAATGGTGCTGCCACTATATTTAGATGCAAGCATCTCAGGATTTTTATAGCCCCTAGAGCAATTTCTCTTTTAAATACTTTCAGTGATACAGTTGCTTTAAAGTAATAAGCGAGCTAAGGAGACGTAGCATGAAATTACATTCCATCTCCAGAGCTTTTGTAATTAAATAAAAATGTGTCACTTAAAGGCTTCTAATTCTCAATCTGTGGGTTTTCTGGAGGAGACTGGAGACTTTATTAATTACTTGTATCGGTATCATGTTCTTTAGGAATCACCAGGTTGGAGAGACATTGAGAATTGTCTGCCAAATGCATTGGTCACTCCACTTGAAGGCGGGATGCTTCAGAGTGGCAAAGACTTGTGGCCTTTGGAGCTGGGCAAACCCAGGTTTGAACATCAGCTTCCACTGCCCACCTGGCTAACCTTGAATACTTTAGGCAAACTGACCTCAGTGATCTCTTCTGTAAAGTAAGAATAACGACAGCCTACAAGCTGCACAATGCCTACTAGCATGTTGGTATTCTGATATGATTATGATCGGCGACACTAGAGAAAGACAGAGCACGTAAATCTCTTTCAAAGACAGCTCCTAACATGTTTATCCTAAGGGAAATTATAGAGATTACGGTGGCCCTGGACTACAGGAGTTCCAGTGACTAGCTAAACACAGGTTTTTGAGACACCAAATCATGCAGTTTTCCAGGATATGGTATATATATACTTTTTATCTTCTTTTCAGTATAAGTCACTGTTAGCAATACAGAGAAACACATCCAGAAGCAAAATCATTTAAAGATATGTCCTTATTGCCAAAAGGAGAGGAAGCATCAGAAATGGAAGCCATGGTGCACATTCCTGACATTCTCTGTTTTAAGATTCCCTGGGCTGAGGGATGCAGGATCCTTTGCAGATTTAACAGAATGCCTCTCATTTTCATTTTTTAATTCCTGTGACTTTCTGAGAGGTTCTATGACTCACTGGAGCAAATCTGAATTTTTTAAAATCTGAAACAACTGAGTATGGTCCCCATGTACCTGCCTAGTGGCGACAATGGCAAGTTCAGCAGGAGAGCTGAGAAGGTGCTGTAGCAGTCGGGCAGCACCATGCTCTGGCTGTCTGGCTTTGCCGTGGGACAGATGCCACATTCAGAGATGAGAGCTTGTCTTACTCAATTTTCTCATTGCTGAGACAAAATACCCAATACTCAAAGTTAAAGAGGAAACGTTTATTTAGCTCACAGTTTGTAGGGGTTTCAGTCCATACTCAGCTGGCTCCAAGGCAGGGTGGCTGGGCAGAGCACAGTTGATGATGCCCACAGGCAGCAAAAGAACAAGAGAGAGTGACAAGTGTCTTTATGTCATTTATACTGTACAGGCTACCAGCCCTGGGGTGGGTATAGTACCCTTAACCCTACCAGAGCTACACCAAACCAACCAGTGGACTGATTTACTAATCACACACCCTTCATCCCAGCATCACACACTGTAGATTCAGCCACCTCTGAGAAAGCTCTATTACCACTTGAGGCTTTGGGGTACATCTAGACACTTGCCATAACAGAGCTTCATCCTGTCAAAAAAAAAAAAATAGGATGTAGACAGGAGCAGATAAATGTGCCTCAAGGCCCATTCATCAATCTGATGACTAGCCCACTGCAGGCACAACCTGAGTAACTGGATACATTGTTATCACTGTGCTTATGGCTCTGAACTGCACTGACCAGACAATGTGAAACCAGATATTCTGGGATGTCACAAGGGGCACAGGAGCCAGCTACAGTGAGGGACCAAAACACCTAGGAAAGTCTACCAGGACCCAAATATGATCTCACAACCTTCCTCTGCCTTATACCTCTGCTGGTTAACTATGGTGGTTAAGCTAAACTCTCCCTGGCTCTACCAGGGCCAACTAGTTGCTGAAGGTTAGTGACTTGCAATTCCCCACCCTCTGTTTTTAGATGGCCTTCATCATTCCCTCCATCATCTGTCACCACACCACACCCACACCTACTTCCATGTGAGCACGTGGTTTCTACAGCTGGGGGCACTCTCACCTTCTTCTCTAGACCCTCAAGTCTCCCTGTCCTTTAAAATGCATGATGTCCATGTCCTCAAGCAACCCTACAGGGCTCACTGCAACTAACAGAGCTCCAGCCAATCTACTGACACCTTCAGCTCCCCACCAGGGAATGGGGGCAGGTTCTGTTCAGCAAGCTCATCTTTCTGTCACCACCCTGCCCTGGTGGATGGAATCGAAATGAGGACCCGCATTCTAGGGTTGTCTGGCACCCGCTGGATTTTATAGAGGTTTTGCCAGGGGCAATGTGCAAACAAATGGCAACTGCTGTGGGAAAGACTGGCCCAGAGAAAGCCCACTCTGAGTCCAAGAGAAAGTGGTTCCTGGCCTTCTCCCTCCTGACATCCAGGACAACTGACACACTTGATTTCATGAGAGGGTCCTGGGTCCACCTAGCTAGCCAGGCAGCCACTGCAGCTCCACCAGGTACAGGCTGTGTGACTTAGCAAGAGCTGGCATTCAGATATTTAATGACCCCCAAAGGCCCATATGTGAAAGGCTCTCCAGCTTGATGTCATGGGGAGGCAGCAGGGATGGGGTCTAGCCAGAGGACAGTGAGACCCTATCTCTTCCTCTGTCTATCCTGTGCTTCCAAACCATGAGGTGAGTGGTTTTGTCATGCACCCCTGTGAGATGTGCTGCCTCATCCTGGTCCCAAAACAGTGAGGCCAACTGATCATTGGTAGGCTAAAATAAACAGAGTGTGAGATCATTTCAGATACCAGGTAAGTGGTATGGAAAAAATGCAGCAAGGTAGTGACACAGCACCTGAGGGTAGAAAGCAGGGTGGAGACTGCAGGATAAAAGTCAACCCTTGGCCACAGGGAATTCACATCCAAGTGGGGAAATTCACTTGACTCAACAACAGTGACATACAATGCAATATTATAACCTATTGCGGTTGAGTCCTTGGAGCTGTAAGACTTCAAAGGAGGGGAGGACAGAGAAGGTGGCCTCACTAGGAACACATCACAGAGGAGGAGCACCTGGATGCAGATGGAAGTAATAGTAACTGGGAGAGTTACCAATACCCACAACTCCCCATGAGCCAGGCCTTCCCATACCCACTTTATAGACAATGAAACCAAGAGTCAGATGCCCACGCTGGTGCTGCTAGTAACTGGCGGTGCCAAGTTGTTTGCTCATACTTGGTCACATGGAAATCTGGTGTCACTGAGCTCCAGACAAGCACCCAGGCTCCAACTGTTTGAGAGAAAACACCTGAGGATTATCTTTTTATGTTTCAGATGCAGGTGACATGGGAGAATTGCTCCTGGAAAACTGGAATCGCTCCTGTCACCAGCAACTCCACGCCATAGGTGCCTTTGTCTCCACTGAGCTTGGCTCTCTGTATCGCTTGGCTTCCACAGACAGCTCCATGGCTCCTCATGTGCCCGCTCAGTCCATGCCCGTGGCGGCAGCAGGAGCAGCACTAGGTAATAAAATAGATCAGGAAGAGCTTGTCAAGGGCTCGCAGCTCCAGTGTCTTCCTTAAACACTCACATAACTCTTCCTCAGCTGTCACAGCCCAGCTCCCAATTATCAGGCAAGGTCATGGCCAGAGAGAGCATCAGCTGATGGAGACAAGGAGGGAAAATGAGCAGCGCAGGATGTGGGGCTTCAGATGCTTAGGGTTTGAAGTATGGTTCTTCTCCTCTTTTCTTTTAAAATCAATTTGACCAAGTTATAATTTACATACAATAAAGTACATCTATTTTAAGCATATAGTTCAATGAGTTTTGACAACTACACACACTTGTGTACTCAGAGATGTGGGTGATTCTACCCAGCACATCTGTAAAATGCCAAGTCAGCCCACAGGAATGTCACCCCTTGCAGAATAAACCTGGGGACTGTCTTAGGTGGTTGCTATGAGCAGACTACATCAAAAGTGCCAGTCTGGCAGATAGCACATGAAGAGGGCGGCTAAGGACCCCTAAATTATGCAAGCAAACATCTCCGTTCTTCTACCCATTGATGACTAGGGCTCTCCCACACTCTGGCTATTTGAGAGACAGAACAATGTAGGGAAGAAAAGTATTGCATTTGGAGCTGGACAAAGTCTAGCCCATACCCATGAGTGCCTCAGTTTCCCTTCCCTATAGTGGAGATAACAGTCATACTTATCAGATCCCATGGAGTGTGAGGTGCTTATAAACATGGCATAGAGTCAGTAGTCTGTGTTCCATAAGCACTGCTATTGTGTCCAGTCGAAGGCACAGAGATGAGGGCCTGCCATGACTCAGGCCTAAGGAAAGAAGAAAAAAAAAAAATTAGAGCAGGAGAGAATGGTTGTTTTAATGTGCGCTGTAACTTACCCTTTTCAGAAAACAAAACCTGAGCTGTTCATTTGACTGTTGATGTCCAGGTATGCTAAGCTTATAGGTGGGTGGGGTGGGAGGTAAAGCAGACTCCACAGGTAGAGCCTTACCTGTGAGTGGCCATACCTGAACTAGGCCTCCTGCAATGGCATCAAAAGGGTTAGGGTCCTTGGGCAACTGCTTTGTCTCAGGATCCAGACAGCAAGGCCGCGTTATACTTTTTGATAACCACACAGAGGGGAGTCTCTGAGCCCATATCCAGCAAACAAGTTTGATGGGGAAAGCCCAGGCCTTTGGGGACTGAAAGGATCCCTTCCAAACAGAACCCTTCGTATGACCAGCAGGTGCCTGTTGAGGTGAGGTGGACCGTCAGGTCCCACACACTCTGGGCCAACCCTTCATGGGCCAGTCTTCATTGCTGACATCTTCGGAGCACTTGTCTGGCCCCCACAGTAAGCTCAAGAGCATGGAAGCTTGTTCTCTGTATCCCAACATACAGGAAAATACCTGGCACAGCACATGTTTATGGCACCATTGAATGGGGAAGAAGAGGAAAAAACTAAGATGGTTCTAGGCCGCTCTTAACCACCTCTGTTTTGTCAGAAAAGACAATGACATAGGTCATGCTATCACAGGTACATGGACACAGCTGGATGGACAAATGCTTATTGAATTAATTCGGATTGACGAGGGCTCCTCCCTGAGGTGTGCGTTTCTTAAATCTCCTCTGCGGTAGAAGACTACATCTGGGAATTTGATTTAAAGTATATAAGTGCTATTAAAAGTTTGATATATAAATCAGTTTTAAATGGTTCCTTCTGCTACCAAAGTTGGCTAAGCTCACTAAATGCTGTGAAAAATACAAGAGAAGAATCAAGCTCACTGATCCTTTGGGTAAAATGTGTATTTTAAGAGGCATTATAAAATGCTTTAGCTGTTCTTTGCCTTGGCTACAGGAAGTTTAGCACTAATGTGCAGTCTACAGAATGTGAAATTTTCTATTTCCCTCCTCATTTTTGTATGATAACCTGAAGAATATTTGCATTAGTCCCCTAGTTTGCTCACTTCCCCTTGTGTCCTCATCAAATTATTTTTTTCTGTTTTTCCATAAAGCACTTCAAGTCTTTTTATGAAGGTAACCATAAGTAAAAAGATACAGGATGTATCTTATATGCATCCGTTTGTTTTATAGTGTCGCTGTAAATACCTGAAATCCTCTGAAAACCAGATTTGGCTGAATCATTGCTCCTATGGCTTATTAAAGTCCAAAGCCCTCACCATGATTTCCACCAATTTCTGAAAATACCTCCTGAGTCCCTCCACTGATTTCCCAAGAAACCCAACTCAGCCCGGCGTTGGTGAGTTCAGTCAGTTTAAGGGGAGCTCCCAGTGAAGTCTCTTACCGAGCCGGGGAGGCCCACTGCCCCTAGGCTCCGTGCGCCTCCATCTTGTCCCTCCCCTTAGGTCTCCTACCACTTTTGCTTGTTGTCTTAATCACTACATTTTTGGAATATCACCATCTATGCCAAAAGAGCTTCTGAAGTAAAACCTCCAAATGGATTAATACCTCACCCAGTGTGGAGTCTGTGCACACCTGCCCAAGCCTGCTGGCAGCTCATCAGAAGAATCTTGCTACTTCTTGTTGGGTGAGAATGTCACCTGGGAAGGTAACAGTTCAGACTTTAGGTGGGCCCCATATCCTAGGAAATCCACAGCAGGGGACATGTTCGAGGACCAGATATGCAAGGCTTCTTCCCAGGAGTAGGTGTTTTGACCCAGTTAGAGCCACTCAGCAGTGTGCACAGATTGCTTCAAACCCTGTTCTTTTGCCCTCAACATCTAGTTTCTGATCTAACAGTGAGGACACATTCATTCCCACAGCATAAAGTGACAGGAATAGGTGGAAATGTGGATTGGCCAAACAGACCTTGCTGTATAGCAGGGCACACATGGAATTGTTTGCTCAGAATTGCTCTTATCTTCTCACAGATTAGTGAAGAAATAAATAGCATCGGGCTTTTATCCAATCTGTAGCAAATAATACCAGCAGAAAGAATTAGTTCAAGCTAAAGCTGACAATAGCTAAGATCACACAGAGTAAAATGTATACCTATAAAATTTAACCCAGGAAGTTGGGCTTTGTGGAATTACTGACCACAAAAGAAAATTCAGTAACAGAAACCACAGTTGGTACAAATTTCTAAGTAATAATAAAACTCGCCAACAAATTAAACATCCAGTGCAAAAAAAAATGTATGTAAAAAGACTTGATTTTGATAAAAAAATAATTTCAGAGAAGTAAAAGTGGGAACAATTAGAGGCCATTTGACTGTACTTCATAGAAAATTGAGCAAGAAATTAAATTGGATAATAGTGCTTGCTCTGAAAAATAACATTTTCAATGAATTGGTATGGGTACGATTCTTATTCAAATATTTATATTCAAAGCACAGAGTGGAGGAACTGCGTGGAAGGATAGGAGCATCAGGAATAGAGTTCTTGGGGCCAAGTGCAAATGAAAGATGGATTTTTGCATTGATGACAAAGCCTGAAACAGTGTTGTACACTCAGCTAATAGTTGTAGAAAGATTCATTTACTTACTTGAAAGCAGGTGTCTCTACCTCCCTGGCCAGCCTGGTCAATGTACGACTTCCCTCTGAGCATCCTTCCAGGTGTACATTTATCTCTCAATTCCATTTTCCTCCTGGTCCAGGCAGCACAGAGGAAAGAGTGCTAGCCACTTCCCAGACCCCCACCCTGGACACAAGACTTTCCTCGTGCAGGAGAATGCCCTGCTCAGAACCTAAGGTGATTTACTGTCCTCTAGGATTTCTCAGGAACATAAATATCAATATGTTGATTTTAAAACTGAGGCATGGGGGAAAAAACTGATTAAAAGTATCTAAGAATCACTCTACTGTTTCTAAATGTCTTGTTGCTGTAGAAATGTAAAGAATGAGAAGGAGGAGGACAGAAAGGGAGGAGGGGGTGCCACTAGGCATGGTGATGCACACCTAGAATTCCAGCTGGGAAGCTGAAGCAGAAGGATTGCAAGTTCAAGACCAGCCTGGGCAAATTAGTGACTTGATGAGACTCTATCTTAAAATAAAATTTTAAAAAGGGACAAGGATGTATTTCAGTGTAATGGCCCTGAGTAAAGTTCCCAGTATAACAGAAAAAGAAAAGAGAAGAAAAAGTAGTGTTCTCATGTGTTCTTTACACAGACATCAAAAAAAATCCCACAAGGTAATTAGCATTATTATTTGCTTAATTAATATTTGTTTATTAGTAAATATTAAGGGGTAGTATTATTGATTTATGTCTATGTCTTCTCCTAACTGTGCCTCTCGGAGGACTGAATGGGTCTCCAGCCCATCCACCTGTTTCTAAAATGAACAGATGACATCAGCCTGCCCCAACAAATGGGCATAAAGGAGAATAGGCTCAAATTCCCTTTAAAAAAAACTTTTTTCATCCAAAATAGAAGCTGGCTCAGTTAGCAGCAGGACAAGAGGTACAAGTCATGGAGATCCCCTGAAAAGAACAATGATAAAGAGCCAGGTGATTCACACCCACCAGCCAGAACCCACCAGCCACATGGAAGCCGAGAACAGCAGCGAGGAATTGTGTGCTAAATATGGAACACGCTTGATATGGCTGAACTTCACAGGAAACGGACTGACCCTCAGGAAGGGAACTTACCTAAGTAAGATCCAAAAATAAATCTAACTCATGATTGGGGTTGTAACTGTTCACAGAACTGTGGGTTCTTTAATAATACAGATGTGTGAGCTCCACCCCCTGGAAGGCTGTGGCTAGGCAGGATTGGAGTGAGTCTGAAGCATCTGTGAGGATGGAGCTATCAAGGGGCTCTGAGCCTCAGAATGACAGGCACATTAGCCTCACTTCAGGTGCTTTAAAAGTTCTTGGGCCCAACCCTGACAAATCCAACCAGAATTTCTAGAGAGAAATGCCTGAGCATTTTTAACAGCCAGGGCTGAGAACCCCTGGAAATTACAGCCTGCACACTTTTCTCTGTCTCTATTGGTTCACACCTCTAACACAGAGAAGCAATGTTAGTCAGGTGAGGGGTGCACACTTGTAATTCCAGCACTCAGAGAGGCTGAGTAACGAGGATCATAAGTTCAAGCCCAGCCCGGGCAACTTAGTGACTTAGGGAGAACTTGTCTCAAAATAATAAAAATGGTTAGAGATGGAGCTTGGTGCTAAGGCTGCGGGTCGAATTCCTGGTACCATAAAAAGAAAAGAGTGGGGGCGGTGTCATTTGCTCACCTAGAAGCATCATTCCAATGAATGAAAAATAGCCATGTGGTAAATTCGGTGCCCAGCAGTAGATGCTGTTGCCTGCATCTCTGAAGAAAAGCCTGGAGACTCTAACCAGCACCTCTGAAGAGAAGCAATGTCTTACACATATTTGTGTGCCCAACATCCAGGCCAGAGCTGATTTGAGTCCTTATTCTTAAACACCACCCTCTGCAGCCAGGGAACTTTCCATCCAGGCTTCTTGAGAACACTGCCATTAAGCCAAGTCAGCCCTCCAAAGGCTTCAGAAACTCGGTGCCCTCAGAGTCCCAGACAGGCCACTATACTCAACCTCTTGGAGGCCCTGGACACACTCTCCTGCAGAAAACACTGTGATGCCGTGCAGTCAACCAAGGAGCATGTCTGAAGGTCAAGCTGACCTGTTCTCACAGCCAGCATCTGCCCAGCACACAACACAGGGACAGCTCAGGGCCAAATGACCAGCCCAACACCTGGCAGTAGGCAACAAGAAAGTCCTGAAGACACCCCACCTCTCCGTGGAGGCAGAACGTGGCACAGATGGCTAATGGGATGGCTGGGTCCCCAAGCCTCATGCAAGCATTGTGCTTCGGTGTCCTGAACTCTTTGCAAAGTCAGATTCTGCCTTCCAGCCTCTTTGGGAGAGGGATGGGAAGTTTGAGAATGGTGATGGAGGTGTGATGAAGCGGGTGTGCTTTCTAAGGGTCTACCTTAGAAACAGTCACAGCACTGGGAGCACCTGTGGGGCACGTTGGCAGTCAGGGGGAACAGACTCCGGCACATGCTCTGCCAGGGGATGATGCAAGCATGATGCGCACTGATGACTATAGCAGTGAGTCTGGGCAAACCCCCTCCTCTGCTCTGTTTCTCCTTTTATACAAGGGAGACGCAGACCTCTTTTTACCTCCCAGCTGTACTACAGTGGTCAAGGAAAAGTGGCAAGAGCACAGAGCAGCTGATGAATAAGCTATAGTTGCTACCATCACCCTGAGATCCTCAGTCTTTGGTGCCTCCTCACCAAATATTTGTGAAATGCATGAATGAATGAGCGAATTCACAAAAAGGAACATTATACGTAGGCTGCATTTCTAGGAAGAGTGAGTACTCCAACTCCAGTTTCTACACAGAAGTCAAAATCCAGAACTTCAAAATAACATCTGTCATTTACTCAGCAGTGGTGGTCTGGGAAGCACAGACCTCTACAGATCCTTCTCAAACATTCAGTAGTCTTCCAGGCAGGCAGATGCTACTTATCAGTTCACCAAAAGGAGAAACTCAGGCTCAGAGATGGTCTTATCACCCTCATCTCTTGCCCTTGTCTTGAGCACTTAGTAACCATGGGCCTACAGAGCAGGAATGTGGCCCCCCCAGGACCCCCACTGATACTCATTTATTTATTTATTTACTTACTCATTTATTTATTCATAGTTGAAGACTAAACCCAGACCTTTGCACCTTTACTTCATCAGACCTTTTAAATTTTTTCTCTTTTTTAAATCTGATTTTATTATTTTTCTTTCTTTTTTAATCAAGCTTCTTGGAACATTTTAGATATACATAATTATTATATTCATCATAGGGAACTGGTACCTGTACATGATATATTTTGATTTCTCTTTTTTTCCCCCATTCCCCTCTTCTCCCTTCAACCTATCTTCCCTTCCCTATTTACAAAGCTTTGTTTCCACTTTATCCTTTTCTTAATCATTTTTTTCCTGTTCCCTTCCTTCCTTTGCCCCTTCTCCCACCCTAGTTCTTCTTTTCTTTTGAACAATTTCTTCCAATTTTGCAATATTTATTGTACATTTTGGTCCTTATTTGCTCTTTCAGTTTCTCATACCAGGGAAACAATGCGATGTTTACACCTGTGAGTCCTATTTAGTTCACTTAAGAGTATGGTCTTAAATTGCATTCATTTAACTAGAAATGCCTCACATTTACATTTCTTTATGGTTCAGTAGTACTCCACTATATAAAAAAAACACATCTTTTTTACCCACTCCTTTGTTGATGGGCATTTGGGTTGTTTCCAAGATTTAGCTATTACAAATTGTGCAGCTATAAATATGAGTGCACATGTATCGCTGTGGTATGATGTTTTAAATTCTTCCAGAAAGATACCCAGATGGAGAATCGCTGGGGCAAATGGGACCTCTAATCCTACTTTTTTTGAAGAATCTCCACATTGATTTCCACAGTGATTGCATCAATCTACACTCCCACCAACGGTAGAAAACGGTTCCTTTTCTCCCATAGCCACTACAGCAATTGTTATTGGTTGATCTCTTCATGATAGCCATTTTTTTCTAGGGAGAGATGGAGCCTCAGTGTTGTTTTAATTTGCATCTCTCTAATAACAAGTGATGCTGAACATTTTTTCATACATTTATTTGCCATTTGTATTTCTTCATCTGAGAAGTATGTATTTATCTCAGATGCTCATTTTTGGATTGAGTCTTTAAATTTGGGGGGTCTGATTCATTATAGTTCTTTAAATGTTCTAGATATAAGTCCTTTGCTGGAGGGACAACTGGCTAAAAATTTTTCCCACTCTGTGAGCTGTCTTTTCACTCCGTTGGTGATTTCTTTTGTTGTGCAAAAGCTTTTAAAAAGGATGAGATCCCAGTTATTGATTCTTTGTATTATTCCCTGTGTGATTGGGGTTTTATTCATGAAACCTTTGCCTACACCTATGTCTTCAAAAGTTCTGCCTAGTCTCTTTTCCAGCAGATTTAGTGTTTCTGTTTTAATATTTCATTCTTTGATCAATTTTGACTTTAGTGCATCATGATAGACATGGGTCTAATTTCAAACTCTTAGAAAATGAAGAACAAATCAAATCCAAAGCTCCTACAAGAGAGGAAATTATAAACATCAGAAATTAATGCAGCTGAGACTAACACAACAATAAAAAGAATCAATGAATCAAAGATTTGGTCCTTTGGGGCTGGGGATTTAGCTCAATGGCACAGCGCCTGCCTGGCAAGCGCAAGGTCATGAGTTCGATTTCTGGTACTGGAGAAAAAAAAAACACAGATTTGGTCCTTGGAAAGATTAAATAACATTGATAAACTCCTAGCCAACCTTATGGAAAATAGGAAAGACTCAAATTCAAGCAACTGGGAATGGAAAGGGTGAAATCACGAGTCTTGTGGAAATCCAGGAGCTCATCAATACCTACTTCAAGAAGCTGTATGCTCATAAAATGGAAAACACAGAAGAAATAGACAGATTCCTAGACTCATATAAATTACCAAAAGTGAATCAAGAAGATGTAAAAATTTCTAATATCAGTCAATAAAATTGAAAATGTAATTAAAAACCCACCTACAAAGAAAAACCCAGACCCTGATGGATTCACTGTTGAATTTTATAAGAAATTTATAGAAGATCTAATGCCACTAATGCTGAAACTCTTTAGTGAAATTGAAAGGGAAGCAATGCTTCCAAAATCAGTCCTAGAAGCAAGTATTACTCTTATACCTAAACCAGAGAAAGACCCAACCAAAAAAAAAAGAACTATAGAACAATCTCCCTAGAGAACATGGATGCAAAAATCCTTAATAAGACACTGGCAAACAGAATACAGCAAACCTTATGTATATTTAATAATAAAAATATGTATATGTCTGCATTATTCAACACAAGCTGAGTTACTTAATAAGTAACATTCAATCGGTAAGGGTAAGTACCTGGATTACAGGTAATTTGTTCATGTATCCATATTCACATACATTTTGGATTTATATTGTTTAGAAGGCTGTATGCAGAAAATTTAGCAACTAACAAAGTTGACGATTGGAGTTTATACCAAATGTGAGGAAACAAAGCATCTTTTTCCTCTTTTTTTTTCTTATTTCAGAAGTAGAGACTGAACCCAAGGCCTCTGTCCTAAATTAAATCCCTAGCCTTTAGTTGTGGTTTTTGTTTTGGGTGGTTTTGGGGTTTGTTTTGTTTTTATTGTTTCTGTTTGTTGTTTTGTTAGTTTTGTGTTATTGCTTTATTTTGCTTTGCTTTGTTTTGTTTTGTGTTTTTGAGACTCGGTTTTACTAATTTGCCCAAACTGAGCTCAAACTTTCAAGGCCTGTGGCACCACATCGAGCTGGGAGGAAGCAACATAAGCAAATACACAAATAAGTGTGAAACACGCTGAGTACCGGTGCCTGCTGTTTTAAAAGAAAGCGGGTTGAGGAGGCAAAGAATGACTAAGCACAGAGCTGGCTTGTACCAGAGGTGAATGAAGCGCCTCGGATTTTCCCAGGCTGGAGCAGATTTCAGTGCCTTAGGTGGATATACTGGTGCAAATGTTTCAGGAGATCCCCTAGTGGCAAGGAAAGGGGCTGTCCTCTGAAAAGCAGGGGAGGGGGACCTGAGGAAGGGCCAAGGGGCTGGGACAAGCTGATGTGACTGGAAGCTGTGCCTGAACCTGAACCCCTGCGTGCTGTTTAGAGTGCAGGCTCAAGGGGCCAAAGCAGAAGACCAGCTAACAAGATTTGGGAAGAACCATTATCAGAATTTTAAAGTATTAACTTACTGAATTCTCACAACGACATGATGAGGTGGCTGCCATTCTTGACTTCACTTCTTAAGTGAGGAAAGCTAAGCACTGAGGGGCTCAGTACCTTGTACAGCAGGAACAGAGCCAGGAGTTAAAGTTGGCAATCTGCAGTCCAAGTGGCTAAACATGGTGAGCTCTAGAACCATCGAGCATAACAAACTGGGCAGCAGGAGGAAGAGAGCTTTCTTCCTCACACAGGGAAATAATTCACTAGTTTACAATAAATAAATAATCTTTATTCATTTCTGTATTTATGTCTTAAAAGTACTTTAAAGGCTCACTTAATAGAGGAGTAGGTTAAGATTAATTAAGCTTAGAAACAATACAAATAAAATATCATTTTTTTTCTTATACCAGCCTTAAGGTGCAGATATTATCCCTGTTTTACAGAGGAAGCAGCTCAGGCTGAGCAAGGTTAGCTGCCATGCCTGGAATCCCACAGTAAGGATTAGGTTCCATTCTCTCCCCTGCGCCATCCGTCTTCCCAAAAATACTTGAACAGAAATACACATTAGGACGAGGGTAGGAAGGAGGGTATGTTTTGTTCACATTAGACAACCTGATTGCAAGTTTAGGCTAAATAATAAATGGTAACATTCTGGAATCTATTCTGGGAACGAGGGCATTCACCACTGCCCAAAGCCTCCAGACCTGGAAGTCTAATGAAAACAAGCTGGCAGCTGACACTGAGCTCTTCCAGGTGGTGGCGCCCACTGGGGCTCAAATGGTGGACACCCTCAATGCTAAGTGAGTGGGGGGAGGAGGGCTCCGAGCTTGGAACTATCAGCTGAGCTTGGAACTATCAATTACTGCCCAAACTGAGAATGGGAAGTCTCAGCAGGCTCTTCCCAGAAAACCCCGGACCAATGCTCTGTGACTGCCAAATCTGCCAGCGAACCACAAGCACAATGGGGAGGGCAGCCTCAAAGGTGAAAGGAAGCATTAGCTCTCCCTCCTGTGACACCCCGGAGCACGGCACCCAGAATATCACGTGTCATCTTGATCCCCGACTTAGCTGTAATAGAGCAAAGCCCCAAAAGGTTTCCCAGAGAAAACAATCCAAACCTGCTTCCATTATCAACAGCAAAATGTGCCCCAAATAGGGCAGAAACAACCTAATAGCTTTTTATATCACTCAATCTTGCAGCAATGAGATTAAGTGTAGTTTATCTCCATCTTACCCCGAGGCTAGAAGAGGCTGTGTCCACAGCCACACAGCCACGTAGTGGCCAGTTTGGAATCTCACGCCCCCTCGCTTAGATTCCAAAGCCACACTCCCTTCACCTCGCCGGAGGTCAGGCCAGCTGCACAGATGAGCTCTCCGCCAAGATTTCTTCTACTGTGTGGACAGCTGTTCCTGTCCTGTGGTACTTCCTGCCACATCCCATCCAAGTTGCTCTAGTCCAGCCAGGAGTCTAAAGACTGTCTTCTTCCCAACCCTCAGAATTCCCCCAACACTGCAGGCCTTGCTCCACCTGTCACTCACCGTACCACCAGTAGCAGGCACCCCAGCCCCAGAACACTACCTTACCTGGGGCACTCAGGACCACCAGCAATAAAGCTCTGAAGCCAAACTTGTAGTGCCAATTGGCTGTAGCAACCACGAGGGCCACTAATAATTTGCTTTCATGTACTACACTCCAATTATCTCATTTTCTCAACTGGGTTTTTTGTTATTGTGTTTTTGATTTGGTTTTTGGTTTTTTTTTTTTTTGAAACAGCGTCTCACAGTCTGGCCTTGAACTCACTATGTGGCCCAGGCTGACCATAAACTCAAGGCAATCCTCCTGCCTCAGCATCCCCAGTGTGCCACCAAGCCTGGCTCACTTACCCAGTTGGGTTATGACTTCCCTAAACAGCAGCAGCATGCCATTAGAGTGAAGAATGGGGCAGGAGCTGAGGATAAGTGACAAGTGACAGGGCAGTGTGTGAACACACATGGCCAGAGCTCTGACATCCAACAGCTGAGCACACCAGACAGAAATAAAATGTATACGTATACAGTGTTGGTGGCTTATAGCTGAGGGTAGAGACTAGACAAGAAGAAAGTGAAACACATTAAGGGAGAGAGACCTGTACTTGTGCCCCTTATGACATCAGAAAAGAGAGATGGCCCACCCACTGTGGTCTTGTGCCCCACACTCACCCAGCCACCAAGTCAGGTCAACCATAACGCAGAACATGAACACCTCTAAATATCTCACAGTTCTGTTCCTCCCACCATGCCATGTAAGTTCCAACCATCATGAGCAGTAAGCCTTGTGCTAATGACATTACTTAGGCAGAGTAGACAAGAGCCCATGCTGCCTGCCTTTGACTCCTGGCTCAGATTCTCAGTAACTGTACAGAACAGGGAAGCTCTCCATGCCTCACTTTTGTATAACCTGACATTTGTGAGGTTTTTTAAAAGATTGCTCTCATATAGTTATTATCCAGTAAATACTATGCATTTCTTGTTCCAGTTTTTCTATGCATGAAAAGTTAAAAGATGCTTGCAATTTTTTTCTCTATCAATGTTGAAGAAAATTATTTGAAATAAGCTTGACTTGATTTATTACACTTCAAAACTGTGTAGTCACATTTAAGCATTTAATTTGGGCAAAGGTATCAGGAATCAATTCCAAAATGTATTGGATGAATAAACACCCATTCACAGTATTGTTCCCGTCTCCTCTGTGGGGAACAGACTAATGTAATTTGTGAACAATTCCCACCTCAATGGCTGAGCAATGCCTGTCATCTCCCCCACATATTCATTGTACAAAATTCCACGAGTGAGTCTTTGACAGCATAATGGAGAAGAAGAAAAATAAAAGCATGTTTATTCCCATTGCTTGATTCCATAAAAACACACACATTTCCTATAAGATGTTCAGTGGAGCATCACATAAACACTGGCCCCATGGCTTGTTGCTAATGCCCAAGTTGCTACTCCAGAATGGAACATTAATGTATTTCTGGGAATGTATTACAAGAGGTCTAATAGAAAACGATCACAAAGACTGTATCAGTGAGAAGTGTCATCCAACATACTTGTTTCTTAAAAATAATAATAATTAAAAACAGAGGCCTGGAGAAAACTAGATTTAAAAAATTAAGTAATTTTCTTAAAATCACACTCTGAATTCTTATTTTCAGAACTGGAATGAAATCAGACCAAACTAGACAGAAGATAAAGGAAGAGGGAAGGGGTTGTCACTCAGTGGTACAGTGCTGCCTAGCTTGTGCCAGGCACTGGGTTCAATCCTCACTGCTAAGTACTGAAAGTACGAAAATAAAACAAAGAAGGACAGCGGGATTATTGGGAGAAATCCGGTAGAGGGCTGGGTCCCTGAGAGCTGAGCCCTCCACTCAAGGTTCCTTTGGTGTGGAATATTTGTGGGCCAAGATGCATTAGCCAAAAGACTGAAGCACTCCATGGAAATAAGGGAACACAGTGATTGCCAGTACCTCCCAAGGCAGGCAGCCCAACTAAGCCATCCTTCACGTTGGGCTGGGAGTGTGGTGGGTGCTGCACCTTGGCATATGCAGCAGCCCTGTCTTAGGGAGCAGTCTGCTTCTATCCACATCACCAGATGAACCAGACACTTCAGCTAGGTACATTTAGATCCAAACGGCCCAACATAACTACAGCCTTTAGATGCACAGCAAAACAATGTAAATCCTCTCCAAATGTAGAAAATATCACAGTAGACCTCGCTATTTCAACAAATACATTTGCATTGTAATCAAGGATGAGCAGGTAAGGATGAAAAATATCACAGAAAAGCAGGAAGAAAATCAGACAACAGAATCACACCCACAGAGACTCTGGATAGTGAAATGAGCTGACAGGTTGTATGACAAGTACTTCTAGCTCGGTGATATGAAAGCCAACCATTAGTTTCACAAAGAATCAGAAAAATCTAAAAAAAATGTGACATCCCAATTCTTAAAAATATCTAGATCAAAGTTCTAGACCTCAAATTCCATTTAACACTGCTCTTTCTCTTCTAGGTATCTTCCTAAAAGTACTAAAGATGTCATATTACAGTGATACACGCATCCCCACGTTTATAGCAGCACAACTCACAATAGGTAAGTCTTGGAATTGACCTATACAGCCATCAACAGATGAATAAAGAAAATGTGGTATTTATACATAATGAAAAAAATATATATTCGAATATAAAATTGATAGATTTGAATCATTTGTAGGAAAATGGATGCACCCTGAGACAATAATGTTAAATGAAATAATTCAGACACACAAGTTTAACCATCACATGGTTTCTGTTATATAAGAAACCCAAAGTGTAAAGGAAGAGTGAAATAAAAGATAGATAATAGGAAAAAGGCAGACAGATCTTTTGCAAATGGGAAAGGACTGAGAGATGGAGGAAAGAGGGAGAAAAGAAGGAAGAGGACATAAAAAGAATCAAGATGTGTTAAGTATGCGTACCAACCCCCCGTGATAAAGGCAATCATTATATACTGTGAACATTTACTAAAAAAATAAAACATTTTTAAATGAAAAGAGTCTAGACTTGAAACATACAAGAATTTAAAACACTAAATCAATGGGTGAATCTATAGATTAAACACAAGTAAGAAAAAGACTGTTAAGAAGGAAGCATAGTGTTACCCAAAAAAGGAAAGAGTGTAGAGAAATAAAATATATTTTTAAATCCAAAAGATTTTGATAAATAATCAAGAAAAAATAAAACAAGCAAATACAGAGCACATGAGAAGGTGGCTTGGAAGGTAAATGTACCAGGGATTCCAAGTAAAATCAGTGAAACAAATACTCCAGCTGAAAAACAAAGATGATGGCTGTGTATTTTATAAATACATAGTATAGCATATCAAAAGTGTAGAGCTACAGAAAGGTTGAAAAGAAAAGAATAAAGAAAGAGACCTATAGAAGAACTAATGAGAAGTAACAGTGGCATCTGTATTAGTAATTGTTAAAATACAATGGATGGCAAAATAGAGCATTACTAGAAATTAAGATGTTTATTTCTTAAAGAAAAACAACTTTGGCTCACCAGTAATTGCACAATTCTAAATTCAGATGCACATAATAACATGGACTTGAAAAATAAAATGTAAATATTTACAAAACTAAAATGAGAGATAAACATATTTGTAACTATAATGGAAGATTTTCATATATGTGCTTAATAGAGATAAAGTAAACAGACTTTATAAATAGAACATCACAAAGAACTTGGACTTATGGAAGCAACATACAAACCACAGTACCCAACAACTGAGAAAGATTTAAGACTTTTTACCATTGGCCACTCTGTGAGAAATACTAAGTACTTCTTCAAAATTGGCCATTGTGTGAGCCACAAATGAAGTCCTAACAAATTTTTAAACAGCTGAACTCATATAAAGCTGCAATGTGCCAGTGATATTTCCTAGACATGTGTGCTATTTAAAATTAAATTTAATTAAAATTAAATAAAATTAAAATTCAGTTCCACAGTCACAGTGGCCATGTTTCATGTGCTCCATAACCACACATAGCTATTTGTAATTCTCAGTTCTATTTTAGTTTTCTCTATAACATTAGTAACACATGAAAATTGACATTTAGCTGTCTGTTCACAAATTTACCCTTTACTGATAGGATTTTGGTCTGTTTTCTCAACTAGCCATATATTTTGTGAGATCAAGAACAAAAATTATCATTTGTCTCCTTGGTGCCTGCTTTGTAAAAGTCTAATTATTTAACTAATGGTTTGTCTTTATAATGTCATATTACAGTACAAATTGCAGTTGCCAGACTCAATGGCAGAACTGTCCACATCAAGTGGAAATTTCAAGCAAGAATTTTTTGACAGAGAGAAATAGCAATAGATTTCACTTCACCTTTGAGTGATATAGCCTAGAAATAGTTAATGTTAATGTGCAATGCTTCAATTTAGAAGCTGTACAAATATCTGAATTTCAAGGTTTGGGGATCTGGAATCCTAGCTGTCTTAATGATTTAAAATTTATATGTGTAGCACTGTTCACAATACCCTTATACTGTTCTTTTGCCCAAATTAAGATGTGGACTCCAAACACCAAAACATTTGATCATTAAAAAGAATCACTAATGAGAACATGCATTGCCATAGGTTTGAGAATGTCATGTTGTTCATAGGGTGATTAGAAATGAACCAGAAAAAAGTCAGGAATGCTTTTTGCACCATAAGTAGTTTAAACTTTATCTCGAAACATCAGGGGACCACAAAAGTGCTCTAAAGGGAGAAATAGAATAGATGGAGAAAATAAGACACAGAGAGGTTAACTACCTGGCTCATATCACACAGGAAATGACAAAAGTAAGAGTCGGGCCCAGGCAGTCTTGTTTCAAACCCTGTACATATAACCCCCACTGTAAACTGCTCACAAAATAAGAAAACCACCCTAAGACACCTATTGAATAACTAACCAAATGATCCACATTAATTGACCCCCATTTCTTATTCGGAGGAATTGAGCTCATTTAAATTAACAGGTCTCTGTAAACCCAGGAATACCACCTGGTGAAAACTGTTGTCTTTTTCCTTCTTTATGGGGAGATTAGGATCATTAAACTCCAGAGACCATGATAGCTTAATTAAAAGGCAATTGTGATATGGGAATGTTTTATCTGAGAGAGCTAAGTACTGCTCATTAGAACACCCAAGAGGGACCAACCAGGTGACCACTGATGGATATTGGAAGAATGTCGTTGTCAGAGGCTGTAATTCTTGGACTCCAAAACACATGCTGAACCTCCACGCACCATTAGCTAAGGCACCTGGGAACTATTGAAAGTGGCAGCAGACAGCAAGGCAGAGTCACTCTTTTAAAGGATGTTGATAATATACTTCTGCAGTGGAAAAAGCCAAGACTGGGAAACAAAAGAACCACAGAGGAGGCTCTGAGACCTGGCACCGTAGGATGGAAACAGGCCACTGCCAGGCAGGCAGGTGTGAAGGGTACGGTTGAACTAGCAATGGTGCCTGTCCTGCAGAGCTCACATCCTGTGGAGAGGACCAGGGGACCTGTTATTTTCACTCCCTTTTGTGAACACCACGGAGGGTCTGACAGTATAGACACAGGACTAGTCATACCTGAGGGGGGAAGAGCAGCTCCAAGTATAGCTCTGGAAGTCATGGCACTGCCTCGTTACACAGATGCCAAGAAGATAATGGCAGTAAGGACTCTCCAAGGGCAAGGTGGCTCTATCCGTGGACATTGTCATCACTGTTCATTTTCTTCCTCTTGACTTTGCAAAATCAAATAGCTGAGAGGTCAAGAGAAGTAAGATCATGAGGGCCCACCCATGCCCCAGTCTGCAAGTAAAAAATTAAGGTGTGTGTGTTTCAGGGTTGACTTCCCAATATTAGAAGCAGAGGCTGAACTAAAGCAGTTCTTTGGACATTGGGCCCTTTAAAAATTATAAATGTAGTGTGATCTCTGTGTGTGTGTGTGTGTGTGTGTGCATGTGTGTGTGTCTGTGTCTGCATACATGTATGTGTGTGTGTTGAGTCAACATAGGATTCCAAGAAGTTGGATAAATGCATAGCACAAGGGGTATACTGAAGAGTGGCAGAGATGTGAACAGAAGAATCAATGCAGAAGTGATCCTATAACTCAGAGCAATGACAAAACACCTGGAGAGAGAGAGACTGATAGAGGGTTCCTTTGAGGAAGGGCCAGGCTCAGACTCAGCCACAGGAGGGTGTAATTCCCAGGCAGTTGTGCCACCCAAGACACGTTCCTAACCTTTCAGTTTCATTGATGTGTTCATTTCTTTAAGAAATGTTTTTAAATTTCTATGAGTAAAAATAAGCACCAGAGTAGTAGAACCCATAGAATATGCCTCAGTTTCCCCATGAATCCAAGTGAACACAATTACTACTTTGTAGGTCATTGTGAGAATTTAGATAAAATGCCCAGCGGATGGGCCATTATGCTTGTTTAATAAATAGTACCAGTTCCTGCAATTGGAACTGCAGGTTGGAATCTAATACAAGAATCTATAGCCAGGAGCTAGGGTAGATTTCTACAACGCAGGAATTGTTCAAAAAATAAGGTGAGTTGGGCGGGGATGTAAATGGTAGAACAATTGCCTCGAGTGTGCAAGGCCCTGGAATTGACCCCTAGTACCACAAGAAAAGATGAGTGACCCTCCCATCACCCCACCTTCTCTCCCCTAATCTTGTAGCAGAGGATGCTCAAATGATCATGTCGCCTTCACCACAGGATGGACACTGAGTGAACAACACAAAGAAACACAGAGCTGCTACTGTAAGCCACTTCTCATCCTAAATCACCCATGCAAGCAGTGAAAGCGAAGTCTCCATGTCATACAGCTACCAGCCTTTTCTAGACAGGCAGCCTGTAACAAATGAAGACTGGTCAGAATTTTAAAAAAAAAAAAGGAATAAAAATTGTCAGGAAATAAGTGCTTTGAGCCCCACCCAGCACCAGAGCCCTTGTGCTGAAACCCAACTTTAAATGATACCTGCCTTTTGTTTCAGTAATGGGAAGCAATGGTGTCCTTCACAGAGAAGAGGAAAGGGTGATGCTTTTGAGCCTTTCACAGCACCCATATCAGAAATGTAAGAACCAGCCAGTTGGAATATCAAAAGTCTGGCTTATAAATGAATGGGGGAATGAGGATGTTCCCAGGAGGAAAAAAACATTCAAATACAACCTATAGACTTTCAGAGCCAGAGTGGAAGCCAGTAACTACTAGTCCTTCAATAGTAAGGAAAACGATCAAGACAAGAGAAGAGAAGCAAATTTCCCAGAGGAATCCAGCCCAAGACACCAGTGTCTCAGCTTGTGCTCTCCAGAGCACAGAACCAGAGACATCTTGGTGTGAGTGAGTTAGGCTGGCAGTAATCCCAAGAGGCAGGGCCCAGGGAGAATGAGGCAGAGAGGAGAGAAGACCAGCATGAGAGAGCATTACCAAGGCTGTGGTTACGGGCACTGGGAACTCATACTCCAGGGGACCCCTGAGCAGTCACAGGCCACCCCACAGGCTATCTGGCACAAAAGCAAGAAGCTGGGAGCATTTATTGGTCACTTCCTGTCCCCCAGTGGTAAAGGATTTTCCCTGATATCGCCTCCTCTACACACACACACTGGCTGAGCATTCCCCACTAGCTCAACCACTGCAGGAAGCTGAAGGTGGTCAGGGGTGTGGCTTGAGGTGCCACCAGGAGAAAGTGAAACAAAGCTTTGATGGAGCTGTCCACTCAGCCAAGGTTGACCTCAGAAGGATGCAAGTGCCCTAATGCAAAAGCATATCCTTTGATCACAGAAACAAGACATTGACCCAGTTTCTGAAAGGCTTGGGAAACCCCTACTCCTGCCACCACTGTCTAACCAGAGAGGCTCAAGATTCTAGCCAGAGTCCCATTTACCTATTTCCTTAAAGACCAAAGATGCAAAATTACAGCTGCGTGTTGGGATCACAAACAGATGTTAAATCCCAATGTTCAGCACAAATGGAGCTATTGACAGTGCAGACAATATCATGTCCCAGCAGTGTGTCCAGGTAAAAATCCTTCCCATGTAAAGCACCCTTAAACCAGCTTTGATGTCACTAAGTTACAAATGCAAAAGGAAATGCATCCATGGTCAAGGAACATTTAAGCATCAGGCCTCAAAAGCCCAGAATCAATGCTGTCCCCTTCTTGCTGGGTTGTTCCTGACATTCTTAAGGGAGATTCAGTTGACAAATTAACTGCGAGACCAGTGAAGTGTTTGGGAATGTCAAAAAAAATGACAGGTGAAGCCAAAATGTGTCATATCCTTTTTGCAATGGAGCATACTAACAACCAAACAAACCCTGCCACTCAATTTCATTGTTCAAGGCAGGCTGCCAGGTGCAAAGCACGCTTCTCAGAGAGAGATGGGCACACTCCTGAGGCCTGCAGCCCATGACAGAAGTGCTGGGAAAATGCGCTGTAGTGATCCTCATATTCCAGGAGTCTGTATTCCGCTCTGAGATACCAGGTTGGGGGTGTTAGATAAGAAAAGGTAGTAGGAAGTGGAAGGCCAAGTTGATATTAATTTTTAAAACAAAAGTTATAACTTGGAAGAAATGTCATAGTGATAAGCAATCTGGGCAGTAGCCCTCAGGCCCCTTATGGGTATGAATTCACTCACTCTCCTCTGCCCATAGGATAATTTTGATGGAAAGGTTTAGAAAGCACAGTAAGGAGAAGAGCTCTTTGCAGTCAGAGAGACCTAGATTCAGAGAATTTTCCCCCAGCAGAGTTGAAAGAGTTAGTTAACATTCCTGAGCTTCTGTTTCTTCACCTGTTGAAAGTGAGTCATCCTGCCTCCTTCCTGGGGTTGTTGAGAGTATTAAATGTGTTAGTATAATAAAACATACACTCCAATCATTGATATTCAATATACAGATAAAAATTTTTTAATGAAGAACCCAGCAAAAAAAGCAAAAGAACATGAAAGATGGACTCTTTGACTTAATTTAAAAGTATATAAAGAAATGTTGAAATAAGTTTGCTAAGTTAGCCCAAAAAAACTGGTTTATTCCTTCCAAGTAACTTTCAATGTTATCTTTTCAAACTGATAGGAAAAAAATTACTACCTTGTCCCAGCTTTACAGAAAGGGAAGGTGCCTGAGCCTTAATCAGGTGTACAAATTAAGCTCTGTTCCTAGGAAACAAGATCACTCTTCAGCTGATTCATTAGAAAAGACTCCAGCATAGGCGTATGCAAGCTGTTTGATCTTAGGATATTTTACCCCTTAAATAACTTTAAGCATGTCAAGAGCACCAAAGAGCTTTGCTATAATGAATCTTATCAATATTTTCTGTAATAAAAATTAAAACTAAGAAACATTTAAGTTTTTATTTAAAAAGCAATAATAAACCCATTATATATTAATGGAAATAATGTGCTTTAAAGAAAATTAGTTGTATTTTCCAACAAAGTAAAGTTCAGTAAGAAAAGTTGGAATTTTTTTTTTTATCGCTGTATGCCTCTTTAATGTCTGGCTTAATAAAAGAGAGCCGGATTGTCATATCTGCTTCTGCACTCAACTTGTTAGAGTTTTGTTTTTTTGGTTGAAGAATATGGAGGAAAACAGACTTCACACAGTATGTCAAAAACTACATAGAGGAGTGCTTGAATAGCTTTTGCTTGTAGTTGTATATTGCTGGCAATTGTATATTGTTTTTATTCATATTTCTCTAAAACTGGTCAAGTAGTAGTTTCTACAAGTGAGTGCAATAGGAACCTTGAAACCATATCAACAGAGTTTTGTACTCTGTGACAATGAAATCCATTGGTCTATCTTCCACTTTCAATGGACTTTTTACTCATACATAATTTTCTCATGGTTGGTATTTAGAAAAAAGTACACTGAACTGTTCAGCTCTTCCAAATATTAGCACATTTCACTATACTATACTGAAGAAAACTTTAGCCTCACCATCGGTTTTGTCAGTGAAACAGTCCACTTTTTTCTGCTGTGAGTCTGTGGCAGGAAATATATGGAAACTAACTTTGGTTCACTGCCTTGATTTGTGCTAAGGTGCATGCAGTCTTGCCCCCTGTTGGTTTTGCATCACTGAGCAAATGTCAACACCATGAAAAATGCAAGTAACATCTTCCTCTTATTATGAAGGCAGTTTTAACCTCACAGCCCTCACCCCCCCCCCAAAGATTTGGATTCCCTTGAGTCCCTGATCCTTGCTTTGAGAAGCACTGTACTGGCACGACACTGAAAATATATAGTCATCTTTTTGCTTTGTTTGCAAGTTTTAGATCATTTTTCTTAACATTTCTGACTTTTACACAAATACACAGAATCAGCCACCCCAAATGAGGAGCAGGTAGGGAGCTAGGAAGGGAAGTAGTTTGGGGGTGAGCTTCGTGGCTATCACTCCCTGATGGATGAGCTATGTGAGCCAGGCCACTCCAAGGAAGGGATATATCTTCTCCAAACTTGAGTCTTCAGGATGGACCGCATAATTGAAGCCAGCAGTAAGTCAAGAGATCTCCCTGAAAGCAGATCTGACCACCCAAATGCAATCATGGGCAGGCTTACAAGTTTCATATCATAGCCAAATGCCTATTCACCATTAATCAACCAAGTTAATTAGTAGATAATCATTGACCCTCAGGGTATATACTGCTCTAAAACTCCCAGCAGATAAATTAATTTACAAAAAGAACAAACCAAACTCTTTCAAGAGCTACTGTGAGCCTGCACTTTTGTTTAAAACCTGTAAGTAGTACACTGATGATTCCTCCTACAGGATGCATCGGCTCCTTGGCCCTGGGCCTCATGTTTTCTGGATGGCTAATGCACAAGAGTGAGAAGATGACACAAGACAGGACAGATTCATCATTCATCCATTCAACCAAAATCTCCTATGTCCAGCCCTGTGCTAGGAGCCAGGGTAGAAGACCACATCTCCTTCTCAAATCCAGGAGGAGAAAGGCTTCTAAGAAGCCTTTCTAAGAAGGCTTCTAAGAAGCCTTCTAAGAATATTAAATGTATAATTACAAACATGGAAAGGAGTACAACGCCATGACAACATATTAAAATAGTGTCTTTGTCCTGGGCTACAGTCTGAAACACTGCTGGGAAGTAATGTCTTCTGCTCCACCATGCGGAGATTGGGGAGTAATTAATAGTCACAGGTTGGTAGAAGACACGAGAAACATAGGAAGAGACAGAACATGGAACACAAATGGCCCAGCTTCTGAGAGAAGGTGAGAGTCAGACCAGCCCTTGCAGACCAGTAAAGGCAGGGGGTGGCTGTGCTGAGGGTGACAGGTAACAAGTGAGAGACTGGTGCCATGATTGGATGTGCACTGCAGTAGTAGTGAGTGTGCTGTGTGGAGGGTGGTAGGAGCAGTTCCAGAGTAGAAGTAGGAAGACTACCTAGGAGACCACTGCAGTGTCCCTGAGAAAGGTTCATAGCTTGGATTACAGTAGTGATGATGGACAGAGAGACTGATATCTTTCAGGAATATTTAGTTGACAAAATCAACCAAGACTTCTCGGTAGAAAGGATTCAAGGGTGGAAGGAGAAGGTGATATAAAGAATATTGTGTATATTGTTAGGTGGAATAATTAGATAGCTGTTAGACAGCCCTGGAGGAGGACAGGTTGGGAGTAAGCTCAAGGCTCAACCTTGACTGTTGAGTGTGAGGTACGATGGAAGTGGGATCTGAAGTGAGATCTGACATAGGGGTTCAGATCTCAGGGCCAGGTCTGGACTAGATAAGCACTAGGGCAATTTAAACTGCAGCATGGAAGGTATTTGCCAGGGAAGAGTGAGAAAAAGAAGAAGGGGATAGTGAAGGAAAAGGAACAGGAAAGAAGAGAAAGAAACTACAGGAGGAAGAAAGGGAGATGGAAAAGTAGAGAAAAGAAGAGAAGGAGGATAAAGTAGGAAAGTAGAGGAGGGAAGGGGACAAGAAAAGTAGAAAAGATTGCACTTCAGAGTCAAACGCAGAAGGAAGATGCTGCAAAGGAAACAGTGGACAGAGAAATAGGAAGCAGACACGAGAGTGTAACCTCACAGAGGGCAGCTAGGAGAGGTTGCTGGAAAGGGAGAGCACTAAGTTGTGTCAAATGGTAGAAGAGAATGCCCTTTGAGTGAGGGCCAGGGATGCTGGGTGGGATGTCCTGCATCTGCACTTCCGGGTGCCCTCTCCATCCTCCTCCCCAGCCCTGCTTTCTGCCCAGGCATCTATCTTCTCCAACAGACCCCTGTGACGTATTCATGACACGGCAGCTTGAGTGGGTTAAGAAACACCTACGAACTGGTAAAGCGTAGTTATGGGGGCGCTGTGGATGACTGAGAAGGAGGCCAACAAGCTGAGGGAGAAGGGCCACCGCAGATGTGTGTGGCACCAACAAAAGGCCTGTATCCTGAATAGAATAGAAGGGGAAAGAAGGAAGTGTGCCCATTTTGAAGAGTATCTGTCTCCTCCAGCAGGGGCATTCTTCCCACAGTCATCAGTCTCCAGGTGTCCAGTTTTTTCAGACTTCCATAGCAGACTTGCACTGGCGACTCTTCAGGAAGCATCTGAGCCTTCAACCTTGGTGTTGAATCCTGGATCCGTGTTGTTCTGGAATTTGCATAATCTTGGGCTGAGAAACTACTGGGTTCTCTGGCTCTTCAGCAAGCAGATGGCCATTGTGGATTCTCCTGCCTCTGATCCCACAAGCCTACCTAATAAACCCCCATGCACAATTATTCATATAAGTTCTATTGTTTCTGTTCCCCTAGAGACCCCTAGCAAATACAACCACAGGCCTCACAAGGCAAGGAACATGTGTACCAGTGACAGCTGTATGCCAGCATACAGCAATATACCAAGTCTCCATTAAGCAAACATTAGATGAGTGAGTAAATGAATGAATGAATGCATTAATGAAACACAAATGCTCTAGCAGTAGAAAAGTCAGGCAGTAAAGAGGTACCAGGTGACAGAATAGTATCCAGGGCTATATTGTGCATTTCCTATTATGATAATAAAATCCTAGAGGCCAGGTGGCCTATCAAAAAAGAAGTTTATTTGGCTTATCATGGAGACCGAACTCCAAAGACCACAGCACCACCTCTGGCCAGGGCTCCATGTGGGATAATAATGGCAACACGTGCAAGATGGAGAGGTCACATGGTGAGACAGAAATCCAGACCACCCAGAGCTGCCTTGACTCCTTTTGAGGGCATTGTCCCCAATGACCCACTCACTTTGTATTAAGCCCCACTTCCGAAGAATTCCACCATCTCTCGGTGTCACCACACTGGGGACCAACTTCCAACACATGAACCTTTCGGAAACACACTCAAACCATACCCAAACCATGGCAGAGGCACAGTCATCTGAACCACAGAGGATCTTGAAAGGCTCTAGAAACCTAAGGAAGTTAGCCCTACACTGTATGGAGAAGAGAATGAGAAAAATCAGTATCTCAGTAGTTCATGAGATCTCATGGTTGAAAAGTAAAACCCTAGGTACCCCAAACGGCACCTTCCTGAATGATGTTGAGTGACTCACTTTAAATATCTAACTCATGACCTGTCCCTGAAGGAGATTTCTATGAAGTTGAGAATGAACTGGGAAGAGAATACAGGCAAGTCTGCAAGAGAAAGGGAAATCCTAAAAGTAAAATAAGTGTAAGGTTTGCCCCAAACAGGGTCTTTCATGGAGGATGTAAGCCAGGCCAGGAAAAATAAGTGTGAACCCCTTCAGTGAGGAATACAAAACTTTCAGTAGGAAGGGAATGAAACCAAAAAGAAACTTTCAAAAGAAGATACACAAATGCTCAAGGACATAAGAAATAGAGCAAATGTTATCATCATCAAGAAAGGTAAGATAAAGCAATGAGGCAGAGTATTTCAGCTCAAACATTAAAAATATAGTTGAATTAAAAGACCAATATCTTGTGCTGCCCAGTGCATGGGCTTTTGGTGCTCATATCTCCTTCTCATCCTTACAAGCTCTCTGGAGAAATATGATGGACAATGTGCATTGCAAAAGTTAAACATGGACAATATAGTTGTCTCCACATGTCCCCAGGGGAGAGATTCCAGGACCAGAATCTGCATGTGATCAAGTAGCTTGCATAAAATGGCATAGAAGCTTCACATAACCTGCATAAATCTCCTTGTATATATTGTCACCTCTAAATTACTTATAACATCTAAAATAATCTAAATGCTATCTGAATAATTTATATACTGTATTGTTCAGAGAATAATGACAATAAAAATATTTGTACATATTCAGTACACCCACAATTTTTTTTCAAACATGTTCCACCCACAGTTGCTTAAATCCACAGATGGAGAAAAAATCCGGATACAGAAAGCCAACTATAATTTTCCCTCTGTAAATTTCTTTTTAGGAGATAATTAAGGACGAGCAAAAATTTAGCCTTAAGGTTTGTTGTAGTACCATCTTTTATGACAAAAAGTTAAAAATAATGTAAATCTCCAAAAAGAGGAGTTAATAAATTATGTACATGAGTCTTCTGCAGAAAAAAAGAGATCAAGGAGGATTTCAGAAAATGGAAAGCTATTCCTTGCTCATGGATAAGAAGAACCAACCTTGGGAAAATGGCCGTACTTCCAAAACTGTTGTACAGGTTTAAAACAATCCTGATGAAAACACAATTAGCATACCACACAAGCCTAGAGAAAACGTTCCTAAAACTCACTTGGAAACAGAAGAGACTCCCTGGCCAACAAAGGCAAAGCAGGGGGCATCACAATACCTGACTTGAAATTATAGTATAAAGCTACTGTGATAAAATCAGCATGGTACTGGCAAAAAACAAAACCAGACCTGAGGACCAATGGAACAGAACAGAAGATGCAGACACAATTACAAACACACTTAGCCACCTTATCTTTGACATAGGGGCTAAACATATTCACTGAAAGAAAGATAGCCTCTTTAATAAATGAGTGTAGAAAAACTGGCTTCCCACATGCCAAAACTGAAAGCAAGATCCATGTCCATCACCATGCACTAAACTTAAACTCAAAATGAATCAAAGATCTAAATACTAAAACAGAAATACTCAATCTACTAAAAGAGAAAGTAGATAAAAATCTTGAAGACATAGGAGTAGGCAGAGAGTTCATAGAAAAAAATACTAAGCTGCAAGGGAATTACTTCAAAGTATCAACAACTGGGATCTCATATTATTAAGAAGGTTTTGTACATCAAAAGAAATCACCAAAATAGTAAAAAGAAAACCCATGAATTGGGAAATCCAACTTTCCCTCAGACAAGGGACTTCTATCTGGAATGTATAAAGAATTTTTAAAAATCAGGCCTCCCAGATTCAAAGACCCAATCCAAAAATGGGCATCTGAGATGAATACATACTTCTCAGATGAGGAAATACTAACAGTCAATAAATATATGAAGAAATGTTCCACATCATTAGTCATTTGAGCAATGCCAATTAAAACAACACTGAGATTTCATTCCACCCCAGAAAGAATGGCTGTCATCAAGAAATCAACCAATAACAAATGCTGGAAGGGCTGTGGGGAAAAAGGAACCCTCTCCACTGTTGGTGTGAAAATCAGTGTGGGGATTCCTCAAAAAATTAGATACCATTTGACCCAGCTATTTCCCTTCTGGGTATTTTCCCTGAAAAATTAAAAACATCCTACCACAGAGATATATGTGCACCTATGTTTATAGCAGCATAATTTGTCATAGCTAAATCTTGGAAACAACCCAAATGCCCATCAACTGAGGAATGAATAAAAAAGATGTGGTATTTTTATATAATGGAGTACTAGTCGACTGTGAAAATAAACTTGAGGCTTTCATAGGTAAATGGATGCAACTAGAGACCATACTCATAAGTGAACTAAATCAGACTCACACACATAAACATTGTATTGTCTCCCTGGTGTAAGAAACTGAAAGAGTAAATAAGATTCAGAAGGTACAATAGATATTGTGAAAGAGAAAGAAACTGCTCTAAAGGAAAGAACAACTAGGATGATCGAAAAGAGAAAAGAAGTAAGGGGGAAAAAGATATGTGTATATATACGCAAGATAGCTAAGATAACTGTGCTACTGATTTTTATTAGTTCACTGAAAGGAACCATTAGTGCTTATATTGTTGGATCAATTTTGCATGCCTGTGTCTGGTAATCTGAGCAACTACTCTGAAGATAACAATATGCAGTATAGTAACCATTGTTAATTGCCTATCACCTTGTTTTGAAATTCTGTGTCATTTTTATTGTTTTTTCTGTCTTTAAAATAAGTTTTATGCATACATGAAAAACATGATTTTTTAGAAATGCTTTGATTAATACATGAAGATGGTCACAGTAGATTAAGCTCAAAAACAGGTTATAAAGCAATATGTGTATTATGATCTGATTTTACAAGTGTGTCTATGTCTATAGGTACAAAGAGACCTGGAAAGTTATGCATGACTATGCTAAGAAAGGGTAACTTTAGGTGAATATAGTTATGAATATTTGAAAGTTCTTTGTACTTGCCTGTATTTTCTGGCTGTTCTTTAATAAGCCTTTGTAATGAGATTTTAAAATATAACTTTTCCAGTGGATGTGGCAGAGTATTCCAGGTGGAAAACAGATGAGCAAAGTCACAGAAGGTGACTCGGAAGATGAAGGTTGTGTAGTGAACACAAAGTGTAGGCCAGTCGGGTGGGAGAACAGGGGGCCCTTGTGCCTGTAGTGTCCAGAACGGGCACAGCAGGCCAAGCAGTAAATGTAAAAGGAGTGACAGTTTCAGCTCTTGAGTAGAACTGTTCGTTCAGTCTTCTTCACAGCTTTAAACTGTCTTGTTCCAGAGCAGATGCTGGGCCTCTTAAATGCACATGCAAGTTCAGCAGTCAGAGCATCGGGCAAGGCACTCTGTCCAGGACTGGTGCTTGGCTCTGAGAGTGTGGTCAGGCAGCCCACAGTCAAGCATACCAGGTGGCTCTGTGGCAGCTGGATGGCAGCCCCAGGTCCTGCAGGAATCCTACAGTGGCTTAGCCCAGACAGGAAGGCATTGCGTGGCCAGCCTACTGGTTTGCCTTTACATTTTTATAATTTGGGTGCCTTTAAGCAGGATCTGTGCTGTCCAGCTAAGACCCTCAATTCCTACTTTCTTCCTTTTTGTCAAGGTAGCTTCATACCTTCCTGACTCCTGAGATCATCAGGGCCTGCCACCCTCAGTGTAGAGAAAAGTGCATGGGATTTGGACCCAGGCAAGGGTTTCAACCTTGTCATGAACTGAGCAGTCTAGAGCTTGTTCCTTAGCTTCCTTAGCACCCCTTCATCCTTAAAATGAGGCCTTGGACACTGACACTAGCTACCTGGGCCCCTCATCTATCAGATGAGGCCAGGGAAGGGTCTCCCTGGGCAGATTATGAAGGACTGAAATCAGGCTAAACATGGAGAGCAAGAGACTTTCTCACTGGCTTCAGTGGAGAAATGGAGTAGAAATCCTGGGGCATCAACCAGGTCAGTGCAAAGATAAGCAGATCTCAACTGGGTGCCCAATCTCAGGACCACTAGGCACAGAAGAGCAGAGAAGTCTGAAGATGTATCCAGGTAGAGCCACAAAATAATGGCAAGCCAAGACAAACCCCTCAGGTAGAGGGAATCCCAGTGCTATGCAAGGTCTGGATCTGTGCGAGTGCTTCTCCTTGAGGACCTGGGCAGAGCCAAGCTGGTGGGAAGCACAAGTCTAAAGAATTAGTCTTCTTCTGTTTCTTACATGAATATTTTCTTCATGATTATTTCAGCTATACATTACATATGCCACTTTGTATAACTCATATAATTCGCAACTTTAAAAATAAAAAAATTAGTAACAGCACTCATTGCAGTGTTGGTAATAGAAGGAATGATATTTTGTTCCTTCTAATAATTAAGTCCTTGAAAATCAAGCATGCATACACGTACCAACTCCTCAAAATAAGTGTAATCAGTATGTACTGCAAACATTTATTATTAAAATTTCTTAAAACATCAAGCATGCAGGTGGTGAAGGGGAAAAACACCAGATATGTGAAGAGGATGAATCTGTTTGTGACAGACTAGAAAAATGTACGATATGAGTTAAGTAGGAAAAACAGAGAAACAGAAACCCTACCTCCATCATTTTACACATCTCTTCTTGAAGCTCTTTTGACTGCTGGACACTTGGTTGTGCTCAATCTTGTCAACTGAAAGCGTTTGAGTAATTAGTCTTCCTCTCCTAAAGAACATCCCCCACTACCCCCTACTTCTGCAGATAGCATGCATAGCAGGAAAGGTCACAAACCTGGCGCTGAGGAAGAGTGGCAGGCTGCACACACTGCCAACTAAGTGTCTGTGATTAGTAGGACCATGGCTTGTTCACTTACCTTCTTGTGGAGTTACCATCTTGAGGGACCCCAAGTCTGCTATCACCCTTATTGAATCTCCACCTTCAAGGGACAACTTGCCCCAAGGCATGGGTCCTTAGAGTCATATCTCACCCCATCCTCAAGTGTTTGCCTTGACTTGGCTTAGTTTGGTTTGGTGTCTCATGAGAAGCACTCTCCCAGTTTTTTTCTGAGAGGTACATAATCTTTGTAAGTTGTGCCTGAAGAGGAAATGACAAATATTCTGCTCTGGGGATTCACTAACATATTTCTGGAAGCTCCTGTTTGTCTGTGTCCTCCCCAAGGGATGGAGGCAAACCAAGAATGCCTGAATCTGTACTCTTGCCTTCTGCTCTCTCTCTCTCCCACAACTTGTCCTTTGGGTGGAATTCCTCCACTGTACTTATAATCAGCATCTCCCCACTCAGACTGTTGATATGACATTCAGACTTAGTTGTTGAATGGCAATTGACATATGACCCAGATAAAACGTTTTATTCATTTACATGAACGTTTTTATGTCAGAAACCCCTTTTTTAGGCTTGGTTTTGAGATTTTAAGACCATTTGTTTGAAGTCAAAGCTAAGAACTGGCCTTTTTGCTGTAGGTGGTTATCATGACTCCCTTCCCTGGCCAATCCATCTCAGCCTCCAGGTTTAGACTTGCTGGCAGAAAAGTTGAGGGAGAGGAGGTGAGTTCAGGGAGAAAATAATTATCATGCCAGAGTTGCATGCAGAAGATACCAGAGGGACAGTTGCCTTCTAATGTGAACCTTCTGCTGCTGGGCGAAAGTGTTTGACTCATAGCTTTCCTTATTCTCAAACAAGGGGGAAAAGAGTATCAAGAGGCAATCTTTCATGCAAGTACCCAACAGTTCTCAACTTACAATGCTTCAACTTATACCTATTTGTCTTTACTATTTACTGAGAATGTATACCCAGGAAACGGTTCTGTTTTTTAGTACAATATTTCATAAATTCCATGATATATTCAACAGCTTTTTATAAAATAGACTTTCTGTTAGTTGATTTTGCCAAACTGCAGGCTATTCTAAGTGCTCTAAGTATGTTTCAGATAGGCTGTGCGCAGCCATGATGTTCAGCAGGTTAGATGTTTCAAATGCATTTTTGACCTCAGATATTTTCAGTTCATGATGGGTTTGTGGGGACACAACCCCATCACAAGTCAGGAAATATCTGCATTTGGTCTCAAGTTTTGCATGTGTAATTTCAGTTACAAAGTCTAAAGCAAATGTTTTGTTTTGTTTCTTTTACAAGAAAAAAAATGATGTCCAAAAATACCACACAATTATAATCCCTCTAGCATGCGGAAAAGTCACAGAAATGGAACCTAGATCTCCACTTTACAGAGCAATTTACAGTTTCAGTGGAGCTTAGGAAATGGCAGATGGAGCCCATCACTTGAGGCTCTGCCTCACTTTACCGGTCACAGAGGTGACTCACTCCTAGTCAGGACAGGGAGGAAGTCCTTAGGCTGGAGATTTTGCAGCTAACGGAACCCTAATTGGAACACTGCTGGGGAAGTAGAGAGTTCCCAAGGCTTCATGGTACTTTAAGCAATTTATTTTTTCCTGATTCTCGCTTCAAAAAAAGTAGTAAATGAGTAGATTTAGAGTAGCCTAAAAGGGAGAGGGGGAGCCGGAAACTCTTGTTCTCAGGGAATCTGAATGTACAAATCGGCTCAGCCACTTTCCAGCTGTGAAAGCTTCTTAACCAAACAATGTAAAATGTAAGTTTCTAACTTAGCACTTCTGTGATTAGGATGTTAATATAAATCTTTCACTCCCAGCATCCTACTTAAAGGCTCTCAGTTAATCTATGTGAAGTTCCAGGAACATTAGCAGATGTTCAATGCAACAGGTAGTTATCCGCACACCATATGGAATGAGGTGCCTCATCCTTACATTGATCATGGTAAGGCTCAGCTGCAAAGAAGTTTGATGAGATCCCAGCTCCTCCTCCTAACTAAGGGTCACTGGGTCTTCTATAAGACCTGAGAAGTTGGTGTTGAGTTCTGGGATGGGATGGCTGTCCTATGACTTTCTGTCCAAAGTGCAGGGAACATGTCAGATGCCTCTTCAGACTGAACTTCAGGCCGTGCCCTCATTCTGTCCTTGATGAAAATAAACAAATAGCAGGTGCTTTTCAATACCTAAGTGTCATTCCTCACCACAATAAACCACATGGCCAGAGACCCCTGCATCCCCCTGCCACACACACACACCCCACTTGCTGTGGTCAGGACAATCTAGCATAGAGGACATGGTTTTCTCATATAAGCAAAATTCAAGCAAGTGTCTGGAGAAAACAATTGCAATTATAGGCCATGGGGTTCATTACACCCCCTCCTCAGATCAAGACTGGTCCTCAGCAGATCCCACAAGTTCTCATGTTGTGAAGTCCACAAATCCAAGGACCACAGCTGAGAACCACTGGTCTAGGGGAGCGGTCAGTAAACCACTCCACCAGCAGGACATTTGTGTTTCTACATTCCTGGAACTGAGAATGCTTTTCACATTTTTGAATGGTTGGGGGCAAAGGACAGCATTTCCTGGGGAAGCATTTCCTGACACTTGAAATTATGACATTCACATTCAGTGTTTTTAAGTAAAGGTTTTTTGAAACAGAGCCATGTTTATTTATTGAAGCTTTGTCTATGATTTCTTTTATGCTACAGTGGTAGAACTGAGTAGTTCCAACAGAGACCATGTAGCCCATGAGTATTTACTTTGTGGTCCCTTACAGAAAAAGTGCTTTCCAGGTAAGCGAATTTCTTCAAGGAACACCCAAGATGGAAGGAAATGCCCAGAGCCTTGGTCCTGTGCCCTGCGTCCATCTTAAGAATAACTTCTTTAATGCTTAGGTATTAATTAAGGGAAAAGATATTATTTTTTAAACTGTCTCTAATCTTTTCCTTTCTGCTTGTATTCAAATGAATGCAATTACAGGCCAGAAGCTTGCTAAGAAGTATGACAATTTGTACAAAATTAATGTAACAAGAGCTCAAAACAAATGTATTTATTAAAGTAACTCACATAATCAGATAGTAGCATATAGGAGAGCAGAAAAACATCTACAAGCCTGTGATGCTTAGTTGGTATTTCATTTTAGTTTGCATTTAAATGATAACGCATCTTGTGGCAAATTATTTCAGGCTTTTTCTACCAGCAGAAAAAGGGGGAAGAAAAATGCACTCACTGGAAGAAATTTCTGTAAGAGGCAAAAAGTGATAAACTTCTCCAAGCTTATTTACAAATGCAGTCAATGAAACAGAATTTTAATGAATCGTGCCACATAATCTGGCAGTTAATGAGCTGCAAAAGCCTTTGTCAATTGCAGTGACTGGGAACTAACTCTTTCAGCTTCAAGATCAATAAGAGTAATCTCAGCTCTGCACTCCCCAGATGGAAACTCTGAGGAGAAAGGAAGTTATCAGAGGTGTGCTATCTCTGTAGATCACAGCAGAAAGGCCACCATCTGGTTTGTATACTCCTCTTTTTCTTAAATCCTGACTTCAAACCAGAGGGAGTCAAAGCCAGTTCGGAGATCAAACCACACAGCTCCTATAAAATGCCCACACAAAATGATAACAAAAGAGCTTCAGTGACTCAAAACGTCTTCCAATATTTGTTTCACTTTGTTGAGTTCACCTACTGGTGTGGACCTTTGGGAGAGGATAGAGCCTTGGATAGTACATGTTGTTGACTCACAAACATAACGGCATTGGACTGCTTGGAAATTAAACACAGATCTAGAGCATCCTACTTCTGCCCTTCCATAATAATTCTGTTACCTGTTGTTTTTATCATTTCTTTTATCTGCTGTCCAAATAGTTACATTCTGTCTCAGAGGTCTTGGATTTACAATTGTTTTATTATCCATCTTCTTTACCCAGAGTCATTGTTAGGAACATACAATTGTTATTATGGTGTTAGCATCACAAAACATAAGGAATTCCAGGTAGAAAAGACCCATCTTTCAACAGCAGGTCAACAACACTTATTGAGTACATAATACATGAAGACAATAAGAAATCTTGAGAAGGTGGAGATAGCAAAGTGATCCTTTGTTTGCTCCTAGAGTACTGGAAGAGACAAATACTTATGTTTGTTTGAATAAGTTAATAAACAACTGAATTATAAATTTCTTATTTGATAGAGGACTTAAAAATTATTTTATTTCATGCTAAAGACCCAGTGACAGCAAGAATCATGCACTGCATTTTGTCACCCACATGGAAGTCAGTGAAACAAATCCTCCTACGTCACCCTCCCACACCCAATCTTGGAGCTACTTAGAGGCAATTTCCACTACACCCATATTTTCATCCATTAAGTCTGGATCTCTGGCACCAAGATATGGGACTATTAGCAAAAGCCAGAAGAAAGCAATTTCAGGAGGAGAAGAAATTCTCATAAAATGTGAAAAGTTAAAGTGCTCCTGAATGCTGTACTGAGAAAATTGCTCCAGGCAATCCTATTCTGTCAACAGAATGTTCCACTTGGCTGCAATCAAGACATGGGTGAAGGGCTTTGACATGTGACCCTGCAAAAAGAAGGGAAAGCAGGGTGCTGGGGGGAACTGGGCTGCCTTGGGTCACCTGGCATTCATTCCTGTATCTCATAAGCTTTTCTTAGTCTATAAAGAAGAGAAAGACATGGTCCTTGTCCTTAAGCAGTTTACAATCTGGCCAAAGAGTCAAGGTTAGATGCAGATGTTCTTAATAGAAGGGGATCCATCAATTCCTGCAAGCAGTGGTTATGATTTGAAAGCTGTACATCCCCACCCATGGGTTCATGTGCCGAAGTCTTGGTCCCCAGTGTGTGGTCAAACCTTTAAGAGTTGGGGTTGAGTCGGAGGTAATTAGGTCATGGGACATCACCCTTCAAAGGGATTAAGGCCAGTCTTTTAGAGTGATCAGTTCTCATCACACTGAGTTGAAAAGAGTGAGTCAAGATCCTCCCTGGTCTGTCACTCCCTAGTCTGTGACTTCACCACATAATTTCTCCCTCTTTCACATGTTCCCACCATGATGCCATGAGTGTTACACAGCCAAAGTGATCCTCGTCAGAGGCCAAACAGATGGGGCCACTTGATTTGAACTTTCAGTTTCCAAAACCGTGAGCAAAGTAAACTCTTTTGTTTATAAAGCACACAGCTGCAGGTACTGTGTTACAGCAGTAAAAAACATATGAGCACAGTAGCATGTGATTGACAGGCAAAAAAGGAGTTGAGAGCTGTTTCTACTTCAAGAAAATGTGAAGCACAATAGCAACTTCACATGGAAGGAGGCTCAGCCCATGGGGGAAGGTTTTGGACCCACAGCCCAGATCTGTGCTCTAGTGATTATTCTCTCTTTGGACTTGAGGACAGGGAACAGAGTACTTTTGTTAATCAGACTCGAGGAAAATATTCACTCATTCCTTTGGGTGGCATTGCATACCTGAGGCAAGGCTGGAATATCCAGATAGGACTCAACTCAAGAGTCAAGGACTAAAATCAACACTGAACATGGGTAACCCAGGTTACCCAATATGGTGACTTCATCTTTCCCTTTTCTCACAAGGGCCTCTGTTTCTGAACTTGCCTGTGTCTTTGTGATGCTCACCACTTTCGATTCCCCATGGAGCAATCCATGTGGGCAGTCCTCTCCTTCGTGTCTAGAATCCAAAAAGGGACTCTTTGCGAGAAGAGATTTTCCTACTTATTAACTTGGTTCTTCTCTAAGAAGCTTCCTTAGAGGACCCCCAAATTACCACTGCCTGGGAAGAAGACCTACTTGTCCACAGGATCCCAAGGTACAGTCTTAGAAAATGGCCATTCCTTCATACAGCACAGTAGGCAGCCTTGGTGTGTGGAGATACTGACCTGCAGAGCTGGAGGTAAGCAAGGGCAAACAAAGACATTCTTCTTTTAAATACTTGTACTGAAACCAGAAGACTATCTTTCAGTGTTGCTATCTCAAACTGCAGAGTAGCATGTGCTATTACTTTACCATATTTAGAGGTGGAAAAGTAAGACCTCTTGGTCCCTCTCCTTCCAATCCAATTTATGGTTCTCTCTGGTTTTCTAAACCTCCAATGGCTTCCTCTCCCCATCCACATCTACCCTATACCCAGCTACTCCCAGAAGATGGTCTCATATGCAATTACTTATGAATGCCTATAGTTGGCCAAGTGTGGTCCTCAACTAGTGAGAAAGTGGTATGGGCAAACCAGAGATCACAGAACATGTAGAGGACACAAGAACTGTAGGCTCAGTGACCCTGTGTGCAGGTAGGCAGGGACCAGATTGTTGAAAAGGAGGACAGTCGCACCCAAGCCGAAGGAGTGCCCTGCACCATCACAGCGAGACTCAGCATGTCCCAGAGAAACACAGCCTGCAGTATGTGGAGGCCACAGTTCTGAGGGTAAGCTAGGAAAAGATGAAAGGACCGTGTGAAACAGGAACAGCCCATGCAGAGTCTGGTGAGCTGAGATTGGGAAACTCATCTTCATTCTGAGGGCAATGAGAGCCCAGAAATGGTTTAAGAAATTCTGAACCTGAATGCATGCAAACCTCTCCAGGTTGAAGAATGGGGTTTACCTATTCTCTAAATGTCTCCAGAGAGGAAGACACACTAAGCCTCATCATTTTTGTCTTCCAATGATATTTTCTACTCAAAATACTTGAACAGATGGTCTGAGAAGTATAGGAACACCACTGGGAATTATCCCCAGATGTGTCCATGATGATTCCTTAGTTTAGAGTTCCTTGTTCTAGGACCTGTGTCACACTCCACAAGGGCCAGCCCTTTGGAACCACAGCCAATTAGTAATGGCCATCACCTAATTTTTCAGTGCTGTGAACTATGCCAGATGTTTTACATTCATTATCTGTATTCTCTGCAACAGCGTAGTAATGTAAGTATTACGGCTTCTATGTTAGAGATGGGGAAACAGTGGGTTAGAGGTGAGTTTCTTGCTATCAGAGGGAGAGGCAGGATTCCTTACCAGGTCAGCCTAACTACAAAACCTGTACTTCTTCTGCTCTGATGTCCCTGAGCATCTGCTTGGATCCACGAAGAGGTCAGGCTCCTCTGTCTCAGTAGAGGGAGTCAAGTAACTACCTTGCTTACTATTAATTAAGAGAAAGCCATTACTTAGCCAGACCCTTCCTAGCAAGATGGCCTTTTAAGAATTGCAATTAAGGGCTGAGATTTTATAAGCAGATCCAATTTAACTTGGAGCAGGACAAGATAAAGGGAACAAGCTCATTAGCTTAAAATACTACACTACCTTTGCTACAAAAATAAGTTTTTAAAAATTTGAGTGCCTTAAGAAAATTTTTAAAAAACATTTAGGTAGCTTTCTACATGCATACTAAACACGACCAAAATGTTACAACCACATATGCTCAAGCTTTGTTTGATAATGTCATTACCTCGCAGGCACCAAGCAGATGGGAATGGGTCAAAAGGCAACAGTTAGGGAGCAGAGGCCCCCAGAAGTGCTATTGCAACCTGTTCTGCTTGCATGACTCATGTCCCTGCCAACCCACCTCACCAGCCCACAAGAAACTTGGACTACAGTCAAACTGGCTTGCAAAGAAATGCCTAGAAGTATTTCTTTTATGATTATTGTTTTTAAATCCCTACTACTCAACCAGTATATCCCCTTTTGGGGGTCAAAACCATTAGTGGCACCTGCTGGGCACTTCATTAAGGCTTATTTGAATACATTAGACATCTGCCAGATTGGAAGACAGAGCTGCCTACATGGAAAGGACAATAGCAGAGACCAGCCACAGAGGTTCAGCTATCAATTTAGGGCTGCTGCTCTGGCTGAAAGTTGAACAATGAGCGTGTTATCTGTATCATTCTGTGATAAACCAAATCACCTTAAATCTATACACAGTAGACTTCAGTTGAATGAAGATAGATGGGAACACTAGATTTGTAGGATGATTTTGCTAATGAAGGTATCAGTTGTATACACCAAGGATGGCGTTAAATGCACAGAGCTAACACATGACAAGTCCTTGCTCTTCCTCCAAGAAGCCCATCCATCTCTCTTCAAAGGAAGTTAAAGACTAGCTTGTTCTCTGATTTGGACAAATGTCCCCCAAAGAGCCATGTTAAAAGCTTGGTGCTCAGTGCTACAAGGAAGTGGTAGAACCTTTAGGAGGTAGCCCTTGTGGAACGAATTTAGGTCATTGGAAGCACATCCAGGAAAGGGATACTGAGTCCCCATCCCTTTCTTATCTATCTTTGTTTCCCAGCAGCCATGAGGTGTACAGTCCTCCTCTGCCGTGTGCTTCTGATGTGATGTACTACGCCACCACCAGTCTAAAGCAACAGAGCCAAGTGACCATGGCTGGAAACCTCTGAAGGTGTGAGCCAAAATAAAACTTTGCTCTTCTTAAATTGACTATCTTAGATATTTTGTTATAGCAATAGAATGCTAACTAAAACACTTATCCTGGGTTATAGTTTAGATCTGAAATGTTCCTCAAAGGCTCATGTGTTGAAAGTTTGGTTTCAAGATGATGGCCTTTTTGGTTACTCAGGGAGGTAGGGCTGCTTTGGAGGAAGTAGGTCACTGAGTGTGTGCCTTTAAAAGGTATATTTTGTCCCTGGCCTCTGGTCCCTCTATGCCCTTTCTAGCTGCATGAAGTGGGCAACTCTGCTTCCCCATTCCCTTCCACCATGATACACTCCCTCACCACAGGCCCAGAAACAACAAAGCCAAGTGACTATGGACTGAAACTTCTAAATCCCTGAGCCCAAGTGAACATTTCTTTCAAGTTGTTTTTCTCACATATTTTGTCACAGAAAGGAAAAGCAGATTAATGCACCCTGTTTCTTTCATTCTATTTTTTCTGTTACTCCACTTGGAAAGCAACTAATTCAGCTGGAATGAGTCATGGCAAATGGTAGATTCAGCCAAGTTCTTTTTCAGAGTTCTACCTCTCTGTGGTAACTGCCTCTCTGCAGTAGTTACTCCTCTCCCTGATTTAACTACTCCACTCATTCCTAAAACTTCTGACACCATATCGAGTCATTAAGAACAAAATATTTTCATTGACCTTAATGGGAATTTTTTCAATTTTTGCACATAAAAAAGCCTACCCATTGAACCCTAGAAATAGATTTAAGTGGTAAAATCTTTAAAGTAAATAAATACCATTTTCCATGAAATGCAATGCAGTGACAGGAAGTGAAAATTGTTAGAGGTGAGGGCAGTGGAGGAGGATTAGCAGAAGCCACCTTTTGCAAGGTGGGAGAGAGTCCAGTGATCAACCTGTAGGTTGACATTTTACATCAAAATCAGAAAAGCTTGATGATAACTTTCTTTTCCTTCAGATTCACACTCAAAGAACCACCCAATGTGGAAGACTGAGGAAGAATGTATAGATTGAAGAAAAAAGAGGATTTTAAAACATGGGGAATTGCAGGTGGATTTTGCAGAGACGGAGAAAACCTTGCCTCTTTCTCCCTCTCATGTGGCACAAGAATACACACAAATCTGTGCCAGTGCATCCAGAGCAGTTCAAATTCAGTGTCCCACACAACAGTCCAGTGTCCAGAGCCAGGATGTCTGCACATCTGCCCCTGGCTGTGACATCAGAACACTGCTTTGTGTTTACATCTTCTGTTTCAGGGGTGGAAAATCATTGTTCTAGGGGGAGAGTAATTGATGAAGTGCTGCATAATTTCATGTAGCAAAGGTCACTAATGCTGTAGAGAGAGGTCAGCTGTCTTGTGCTGAGCAGCTGCCAGGCCCAGGCAAGCCACGGGTAGCCATTAGGAACTCACTTATGACCTGGACTTGCCATTTTCTGCCATCACCTCCCTTCCTCTCCTTTTATTACAAAGTGCACAGAACTGCGTGAGCACCAGAGAGCTGCTCAGTGCCTGGAAGTTCTCATTTACTGAAAGGCATGCTCCGTCTCACAGTAAACAACCCACATGCACACTGAAATTTCTGAGTCAGTGGTTCTCACTGTGATCTCTGGACCATAAGCAGCAATCCCTGGGAACCTGCTAGAAATGTAGGCTCGGGGGGCTCTTCCCAGACCTACTGAACCAGAAAATCTCAAGGAAATGCGTGTTATAACACAAGCTCTCCAGGTAATACTGAGAATCACTGCTCTAAAGAATCAGAAGGCATTTGATCCAAAATTCCTGTTGAGATCTTAGGAATTCAAATTCACCTACAGAAATTCAAACCGAATATCTTATACCACAGACTCTGTACCCTTGACGTGCTGGCTGGCTTATGTAATAATCTCTCAAAAATGCTCATTACCCAATGACTGGCTACCAGCTGGAGGTTTAATATGAGGGACTGGGTAATAATCCCTCTCACTGTATTATGTGGACAGAGTAATGTAAGAGACTTTAAAGTACAGTATTAGGTTATATGGACCCAAAACTGCTACATGACATCAGCAGAGAGCTCATTCAGTGCATAAAAGCATATCGTTTTCATCTCTGTATCCTAAGAACGTAGCACAAATATTAATCTGGCCCAGAATACATGAAAACAATTAAGGTTTGAAAAAGTGGAATTATTTGGTTTAAGTAGAGTGTATTCTTGAAGTGTCTACGAACTTGGCCCAGTGCACACTACTGACCATTGATTCCAGCTCATTCTACAATGAAATTTCAGTGGCACTGAAGGAAAACATATGGTTTTCTCACAGTGATGTGGCATTGTGTAGACATAACCTAAATTTGAAAGCCTCTTAAAATAGAAATCTTGATTCCATCTGTCTCTTAAAAAAGAAAAACTCGTAATTGCTTATAATCACGTTCACTTACCATTTTCTCAAATGTTTAACAGCTGGTGGGGGGCGGAGGACAGAAGGGCAGGAGGAGACATGAGTAATTAATAAAAGTCTTATCCTGCCTGGATTTTAAAACACTATCAGTGCTTAAAATGTAAAAATTCTGTCTCACATCCCTCTAATGACTCGCCCATAATATGTCATAACTAAATTCAGGCCCACGTATCACTCCTAGAGAATGTTAAAGAATGAGCAAGCTGAACCTGTCTACTGCTTTTGAACAACTTTCAGAAGATTTGACAGCGTGCGAGCCATTTGCAGGGAGAGCTCAGAAGATGGAGAACAGAACATGGCAAATATTTATGTCTTAACATTGAAATTGAACCTCTTTTCCAGAGTAAAAGACAAACCAGCAGGAAGTTAGACCTGGTAATACATCTGTTTCTGTCGAGATGTGTAACTGGTTGCACCTAGAAATGTGTATGTGTTAATAAAGCTGCTGTCTCTTTCAGGAGTCAAGTTTCCAATAGGCACGCTTGTAGGTACATACATGCCAGGTGCTGCAGCATCTTGTAGCACCCAGAGGACAACTTGCCTTATTGAGGCTGTACCCTGTCCTGTCTACCACTGATTCTCAGAGATGGGTGGGAGGACCACACACTCAGGTCATCTTCAAAGCTTATAAAACGTGCACACTCCCTCCTGGCGCTCAAATCAACAGTAAGAAGATACCCATATCATTATGGCACTGCACACCAAGCATTCCTCAGCTATTTTTGACGCAAGGCCCAGGCTGTCCCCATGCAGAGGGGCTGCTGTTCCCCTGGACACCTTAATTGAGCACCTGCATCTTGAGCAGAGGTCAGATCCTTCCTGTCCAGCTACCTCTTTGCAGGCACATATGAAGGTCGTTGTATTAGTCAGGGTTTTACTGGAGAAACAGATATAACACAAGATGTACAAATGTATAAGAAATTACAAGATTGGCTTACTACAGTCAGCCAGAGAGATGTATGAGGAAGCGTGCAGAGGGGGTCTGCACACTGAAGACCGAAGGAATCGGTCCAGGGTCTGGAGTTCACTTCAGAGTTCTGTGCAAGTCTGTACCAGGAGGCTGATGAGTCTGAGACAGAAGGGTGAAGGATCCAAGGTGGAAGCCGAAGAGTCTGCACTAGAAGACAGAAGACGAAGTCCAATCTGAAGGTGAAGACGGGAGCTCCTCCAAAAGGAATGGAAGTTCCTCTGTCCTTCTTCATCTCCCTTTTATATTATCTAGGTGATGATCCACCCTAGGGTGGCTCCTCTACACCCTAGCGTGGCTCCTCTACACTCTAGGGTGTAGAATTGCTGAGCCAATTGCTGAGTCAAGTTTAGTTATGCTTCTAAACTTCTCAAGTTGACATAATCAATCAACCACTACAGTCATGTTCAGGGCACAGCTTTACAGGGATAACAGAAAGTGTTTTGAAAGTGACTGAATAACCATCACCTAGAAAAGGAGTATGTTGGAGGGATAACTTCACCCTAATGATAATGCAGCCTGTGAATGACCATTACCTGGATAGGCTTCAGATTTTTCCTTTTCACAGAACAGTAAACATCTCACTGAATTCACCCAAGTCCCCTGGAACTACACCTATTTCAAAATAAACAAGTGAAGGCACAGAGAGTTTACAAAACTCACCCAAGAATACATAGCCAATCAATGCTAGTACTCTGCTTCATAGAGGCATCGTATATAACAGCAAAAAGTCAGAAGCTACCCAGGTGTATCCATGGTAGAATAATGAAATTATTCCACCATACTATGCTGAACTTCAAGAAAACAGTGTTGATCTGGATGTAATGACAGAAAGATCTTAAAGCAAATTCAGTTCAAACAGGGGTCACTGAACATTTTCTATAAATGGCTACATAAATTTGAGCACAGTGTCACTGGTCTGAAGCCCTAGCTACTGAGGGGACTGAGGCAGGAAAACTGCTTGCGCCCAGGAGTTCAGGGCTAGTCTGAGCAACATAGCAAAATTCCATCTCTTTTTAAAAGCTGTAATCTCAGTACTCTGGGAGGCTGAGGCAAAAGGATTGCAAGTTCAATAATAGCTGGGTAATTTAGTGACTTAGTGAGACCCTCTCTAGAAAATAAAAAAATTTTAAATTGGTGGAGATGGAGCTCAGTATAAAGGGCCTGGATTCAATCCCTAGTACTGAAAAGAAAGATGAATATTTCAGTGTTTGCAGACCATACAGTCTCTGCCAGGAGTTATTTACCTGTTCCAGAACAGAGCAACAGAAGCTGCCTTAGGCAATATGTGAGCAAAAACACAGCAGCATTTCAATAAAGCTTTATTTACAAAAATGGGTTTAGGGCTGGATTTAGCCTGTATGCTATGACTTGCCAGTACTCAAGTTGTCTAGGTTTTTTTTTTTTCTTTTTTTCTTTTAAAGAAAATTTCAGTTCAATATGTACAAGTTGAAGAACAAATTTATTCTACTTATATGAAAACAAATTGATACATAAATACATGCTTTTAAAAAGTCTTGAAAGACTATGAAAAATAATAAAATCATTAGGCCACCTTCCAATAGCTGGAGGAATTTGGACAATTGTTTTTTTTTATGCATGGTTTCTAGTCCTCTTCAACCATCAGCCAGAGGGCAACTCTAACACATTACACCTCTAAGAAAGGAGATAAGTAAGACTGGTCCATCCCGCACAAAAGAGCAAATGGCAGACAAGGAGATCTCAGCCTCCTCTTCCAGCCTCCAATGTCTAAGCCAACCCTAACCCAGACCAGAGGCAACCACAGGCTGCCAGAGCAAAGACTTTGACAGCTGGTCTTTGCTTTCAAAGGTTCCAAAAGTCAAAATCAGGAATTAAAAAAAAGAGAGAGAGAGAGAAAGGAGGAAGTAATTCATTTGAAGTATTAATTAAAATGCAAATTACTTCAAGATGGGTTGGCTTTAAAACATTCATTCTGTAGATTTTGTGAATATAAAGCATGTGACAGGCTTCTGTTTACAGGGATCTGCATACATGTTCATAGCTGAAAAATTGCTTGAGTTGAAAACAAGCAAGGAGGGTGGTGAGTGCCAGGCCAGGAAGCAGAGTCTTTAGCAAGACCTGCTGGGCCTTTCAGAGTCCAAGAGAGGGAGGAAGTAGGGAACCTCAGTCAGCCTCCTGCTGGCTTCTGTGAGGGTGTGAAGCTGGCTACCCTGGAGGGAGGAAGCCAGTGTCCGGGGAGGTCACACAACCTTTTTCTAAGCATCCACTGGCTCCTGACCCTTTCTTCTTGAGTTATAGGAGAGCAGCAGAGGAAAAACATGAATTTCACAAACAGACATCACTCTGTGTTTTTCCATTTTGCCCCCAGTATGTAAACAGATGTTTTCTGTTCTCAAAGTCCCCTTTGGGCCACCTCTTCCTTCAGGGTTTACTTGTCTGTCCTACGGGAAACCAACCTTCCCAGCTCCTGGATCCTGGAACTCTCTGCCCCAGATTTCAAACTCCTCTCCTCCACGTTGTTCAGAGAAATTCCACCCATCCCACTTCCTACCTCCACAGTTGCCACTGTGCTCATCCCGAGAAGACCCAGCCAGGGGAAGACAGTTTGCCCCCATCCTTTGTTACTAACCACACCTCCACCCCAGTCCCTACCCAAAATAGCTCATCAAAGCACTGCATTAAACACAAAAGATGCTAGGCCAGAAAGAACTCAGGTGAAAGACGCCAAGCCCACTTTGCCACATCTTTCCTTCAGAATAAGGGTGGAAAACCATTTCAGCTTTGGCTCCTAAAGAAAGGCACAGGTAGCCCCTGAGAGCTTCCTGAAGGTCACTGAGAGGAGCTGTCTTATGCCAGAGAGAATGGATCCACTGTGTGTGTGGCATGGAGGGCTCAAGTTTTCCTCAAGAGAGGGCAGATCTTCTTTGTCATGGAAGCTACCCTGCCAAGAACCAGGGACCCACAGGTGATGCACTGAGCATCATGGTGAGGTGTTCCCAGTGGTCTGATGACCACACATCTTGCCCTCCTCAGGGAAGGTTTGGGTTGGATGAATGTCCAGCTTCGGCCACAGAAATCCTCATAGCTCAGCCTTCAGTGGAGATAGGCCTCCCGAACATCAGTTGTATGAAGGTATACATCATTGGCACATTATGACCTCCTGTCTTTGCTGCCCTCTCTGACCATGAAAACATTTAATAGCCCAGCTTTAAAGACTGAAAATACACCTCACATTAATAACATTGGTTTGATTGAAAGCAAGAGCAATTTGTTCTTTCATAAATGCTGTCCATACTCTTACTTTGCTAGCAAATTTTTCATTCAAAAGAATACAAGTGGGAACAGAGCAATCTCAAAACATCCAGAAAAAGTCACCAGGCTCAGAAGGCATATTGGATGTGTAGTGCATTTCTAAACAGGAGAAAATAGAGCAGTTTCTGAGTTCTGCCCTGTGCTGACTTCAAACCTGGATAGTCTTGCAGGATAAAAGTACACTTCAAATGTCTTCAGTGTGAGTGAGGATATAATCCTAATGTTTAGTAAGTGATTAGGAGACTGTGTTTATCCTTACAAAAAAATTTTAAGTGTGTACTATGTGAAAGGCATTGTATGGAGTCCTGTTATGGCTTGTATCTAGCCAGCTCCCAAAGCATCTCACGCTCATAAATGGAACTCTTTGGAGGTAGCTGGATCTAGGGTATGTGAATATGGATTAAGAGTTATGGTAATTGGGTTAGTTCACTGACTGTTTTAGCATTGCTCTGGGCATGGATAATGGGAAGCCCCACTCTGGGTGTGGGTGGCACTAACTGACAGGCTTGTAGCCTGGATGGAATATAAAGGGAAAGGGAGATTAGATGCTGCTGCATGCTGTTTTCTGCCTGCCCTGCCATGGACTGTTTCTCTTTTTCTAGGCTTCTCTGCCATGATGTCCTGCCTTGGAGCAAAATTACTTGGAATGAAACCTCTACAAACTATGAGCTAACATAAATATTTCCTCTTTTAACTTGTGGGTGGGTGTTGGTTATTTTGTCCTAGCAATGAGAAAGCAACTAAGACAGATCTCTGATAAATTTTTTGCTGCAAATAAACTATTACGATGTCTAAGTGTAAATGCATACAAAATGTTTCATGGGAGATATATAGATAGATAGATAGATAGATAGATTGCGCTTATACTAAAAAAGTGGTTGTTTACCTGAAATTAAAATATACCTTGGCGTCCTATGTGTTATCTGACAACCTTACCACAGGGGCTGGAGAGCTGAGTCCAGGCTCCTCAGAGGAGGTGGCTGTCAAGCAAGCAGTGTGTTAAGGAGCGGAGGGTATCACAGGGACTTGTGGGCAAGGACAGTGCGAACAGAGTTTGGAGTGAGACAGGGTGGCAAACTGTGAGGACCAGCGGGTTGACTCAGCTGGAGCACTGTCACGCCAAGGAGGCAGAAGGGGCAGAGATGGAGAATGTGGAATGCTGGCTCCACTGTGTGCTTGCCTCCAACAAGAAGCTCTAGTCATCAAATCCGTGTCTGCCTGTATGAGAGGACTCTACGGAAGTGGCTGCCAAGCAGAATGCCCATTTCCCAGTTTAGAAGTGTGAGTTACACTTCTTCCATCAAGCTCATTTCTTAACAAAGGGACCATCAGCACTGCAGCTCACTCCCTGCTCAGAAATCACTGCACAGAGATTTTTTCAGTCTGACTTAACTCAAGTTTGATCAAAATGAGAAAAATGTGTGGCAAGGCAGTTTGGCAAACTATGAGGATCTATACAACTTTGAGCTCTGAAGGTGACCTTCCACCTCTGCGGCTCAACACCCTGGGATCTTGGCAAGATCCTGCCACCTCTCTGAGCTTCGGTGTCCTCAGATGTGAAGCCTAGCTTGCTGATGTCAGTGCCTGCCAAGCCCCTAGCTTAATGCAGGATGCAGTGGACTCTCCACACATGGTAATGTTGGCAGGAACTTAATTTCCAGCACCATCCTGACAGATACATGCAGATTTCTGGGCTACAAAACAGTCATCTGAACAGTCTTCAATCTCTTTTAAATAAAAGCTTATGAGCTGAGTCCTCCTATTCTCACCAGTTACTTCTTAACTAAAGCCACCTGTGCTGCAGCTACATAGCCTGCTTAGCCATGAGAGAGCTAAGGGCCAGGGCCAAGCCACCCCGAGTCTGTGTGCACCTGCCAGCGCTCCAGGACCTGAGGAGCAGCACATGGCTAACCCTGGCAAGCAGCCGAGCTCTATGGTTATCCTTCACAGGACACATTCAGCACATCCTTGTGCTCTGTGCTGCTGCCATGCTTTTAATTAAAACATCCTCTGGTGGAAAAATGATGTTCTTTTTTTAAATCGGTATGAGCCTGCTTTTCTCCCATTAATATCAAGAGTTACCGCTGTCCCTAAGCCCATGTTGGTCCCTATAGTCCCCTAGGGTCCTTCAACATCAGCAGCAGACAGCCCACCTGCTGCACATGAAGATCCAGACCGTTCAAGCTAAAGTTGACACCTGCTCCAACTGGAGGCACCAATGACACTTTCTGAGCCAAGTATCAGGCCCTCTAAGTATGATCCTTATGAGTTCCAAATATCATCAGCTGACTTTCCTATGCACATTTTATACTTCTGGCAGGTATGCTAGGCAACTGTCATCTGACCTCAAGTCATTATAAAATCTCAAACTCAGTTTCTTCATCTATAAAATGGGAATAACATCATTCTCAAGGCTGCTGCAAGGCCTCAGGGATTCTACGTACATGTATCTCCCAGCACTGGTCCAGTGCACAGCCTAAAGAAACAAATGGTAACAGCAGTGATAAGAAGAGGTAATTATTGGGTGTTTATGGGGTGCCTGAAATTGTTCCAAGTGCTTGGCAATATCAACCCACTTAATCCCGCAAGCATCCTGCAAAGAAAGTACAGTTCTGAGGAAATGGAGTTTCCACAAGGCCCTGTGTCTGGCCTAAATTCATGGAGCTCTTGTGGGTCAGCTGGACTGTGAACCTGACAGCCTGATTCCATACTCCAGACTTTGATCCTTTGATCACTACCCAGTAATTTCCTTCTTATTGTTATCACATAAAGAAGTTGTTATACCACTGCAGGAGAGTCTCAGGCTTACGTCATCTCAAGGTCAGATCCGTGGCACAGCAGGTAAGTTCTCATTCGAACCTATTAAAGAGAGAAGGCTAGCCCTGCCTCCCGGCCACTGGGGAGGTCTGTCACTGGCCCAGCAGACTGCTGTCCTCCCATTCAGACTCCACTTTTTCTTTCTGAAATCCTCCTAGCTTCCTCTGGTCCTGCCTATAGTCTCCTTGCAGTCCCCTTCCAGCCCCAGGCCTTCCCAAGGCAGTGAGAAAGGCCCACTGCACCCTCAAGTCTCCCCTCAGTCCACCTTGTCCTGCACTAGCCCGGCTGCCGTGCTGCTCCTGAGGCTCCCACAATCCTCCTCACATGAGATGTCTCAGCATCATGGTTGCAGTAATGACCTTGTCTCCTGCTCACACCAGTCCTGGCCCATCCCAGCCTCAGGAAGCTCTAAAGGAAGGACTTTGTTAAGCACTCATGACCCCAAGACCTCCCCATTGTGTGGCAGGGAGCAGGAAGCTCATGCTCTGCTATCCCTGGACAGTGACACCTCCATCTCCACAGCACTGCCCCAGAGCACCTTCTCAGCAAACCCTTCCCTAAGCTCTGCCCGAGAGCACAAAGCTCGAAAACAGAGGCTGCTGTCATTCCAGGCTCAGGACAGGCTGTGAAATGCCAAGGGTGCTCTTTCTGAAATACTTGTCCTTTCCTTTCACAGTTCACCTATTACAAAATTTCCATGAAATTGCTGTTAGATTCCTATTTCTTTGGCATTTATCTGATTTAAATTTCCACCCAGGACAGAAGATTAAGTGTAGAAAAATTATAAAATTTTATTTGTAAAAAAAAAAAAAAAAGAACCAGATAACCATTATCCTTTCCTCATGCCACCAAAAAAAAAAAAAAAAAAAAAATGTTCTTTTCAAAACAAGCTACTTGTGTGCATGGGTGTCAGTGGTTGCCACTTTTTCGGGCTCTGCTCTGAGAACCCCTGACAGCTGCTGAGGTTCCACCATCAGAGATTTATTTTGTGGTAAATCATTTGCCAGTCATCTGAAACATTAGTGCGACTTTGTTTATCTATCCTCTAACAAAAAGAAAACGGGGCATAAAGGAGAAGTTCTGCTGAAAAAGGAGGGAGGAATAGATCAACATCATTTACAAAATAGTACCACAGAATGTGCAGTGGCTCAGAGCAAAGCACCAGGCGTCTCTTGTTTCCTTCACAAATGCACTAGGTGCCGGTTCTCATCGAATCCCTCCTCACACTCTACCCCGCCCCCAGGCTCTACCTCTCCTGCTCACTCCCGTCACTTCTCATCTAATGTGGTTGTTCCTCTGTGAATTTCCTGGCTTTCAATCTGACTCCTGCGTCCCATATTCTAGTATCAGTAGAGAAAGCTACCCACAATACAATCAGGTAAAGTCAGTCTTTGCCTTGAACACTCTGAAAGCTTCCAATTGTCCCTGCAATAAAATCAGAGCCCTATTATGATTTGCAAATGAGAGACTTGCTCCCTGCTGTCCTCTGTCATCTCATCTTTTTCTCTTCCTCCCCTTGTTCACTGCTTGCTTTTTTCCTCCAAGCTCCTTTCTGCCTCAGGACCTTTACATGTGCTTCTGCCTCCTTTGAAAATGCTCACGGCTAACTCCTTGCTCATAGGTCATAGGCTGAATGTTGCTCCACCTGGGTGACTCTCCAAATGCTCTGCATGACACATCCACCTTCCTCACCCCGTACCCTGACACGTTCCTATCACCTTCTACCTTCTGCCAAGCCCCAACAAGGCAGTAGAACATTGGATGTCTGTCTGTAATGGTTGATACATTGTGTAACCTGAGAAGTTTAGGAGTTTAGCTAAGTGACTCAGCAGGGGGCCCGGGTCCTCTTTGTAAACATCCTCACCCTGTGCAAGAGGAGGGCCTGGAGATGGTGTGAGTGCTGCACCCGCCCTAGGGAGTTGTTAGCCTGCTTACAATACAAGGGAGGAAAAGAGGCTTGTTCTCCCCACTTTTGCTCCTGCTGCTTCTGCTGTCTTTGGCCACCTTGAACTGTTGCCCTTGTGCCCTGCCACCCTACCTTGGAGCCAGCTGATTATGGCCTGAAACCTCCACAAACTGGGAACTAAATAAACCTTTCCTTCCTTAATTTTGGGCTTCAGGTATTTTGTCTCAGCAATGAGAGAAAAGTAACTAAGACATGGTCTCCCCAAGCAGAACACAGTCCAGGCGAGCAGAAGCTGTGTCTGTCCAGTCCTTGCTTAACTCATCGCCCAAGGCAGAACCTGCCCAGTAGTTGGTGCTCAGCTACATGCTGAATTAAGTAAATGAGTGCGGAAGATGTCTGAGGAGGACAAACTTGTCTGAGAATCCCAGTGCTGGCCCAGGTGCCTGGACTCACCCTTGCAGGAATCCATGTTGACCTTCTTGGGTTCTGTCTTCCTCTGTTTCCAGATGCTAATGACACTGTGATTCACCAGACTGGGTATGTGGGTGGAAAAGAGGTTTATTCTGGTTTCCCTTTCTGTTCCAAGGTCAGTCAAGGGACCAAATCTAGTGATGGCCTTGTTTCTGGAAGACTTCCAAGATAAAAAGGATATCACATTGCAAAAGACAGGGTACTCACAAGACACCTAGCCAAACTCTCTTACCTAGCCGATCTACTCTCCAGACAAACCCATTGATCCATTAATCACATAAATGAATTCACCCATTCTTCAGAGCAGAGTCCTAATCCCCTCTTAAGGCCCCACCCCTTAAGATCACATAATGGGACCCCCCAATTAGGAGGTTGAGTAATTTCAACATGAGTTTCAGAGGGGACAGACCCTATTCAAAGCACAAGGCCTGTCCCATGTGAGCAATGTGAGCAATGTTATGTGAGCAATGCCTCCCAGACCGCTTCAGTGTTCCCTGTGCTCCAAGAAGCGGGACGTTCTCAGCCCCTCCAGTGTCCTTCTCTGCTGCTGAGGGCCCTCATGCAGCTGTTCCCTCCAGGAGGCCCACATCCAGTAACTGACCAAGGTGTGAGGTCTGACTACCTCCACCCAGCCAAGAACCCTCTAGGAGTTGTCCCAGCTCCAGCGTTCCTTTGAGGCTCACCTGCCTGCACCTGGTAGCTCACTCCTCTTCTGCCTCCTCCTGCTGCTGTCCTGTCCCCACTGCTGCACAGGTATAGCTCCTGGAGTTTCCCCACCAGCCCTCCTGCCAAGAAGCCTGCCTACAACCAGCTCCCTCCCCTTCAAAGCACCTGCAAGAAACAGGGATACAGAGGTAGAAAGATCAGGTGTTCTGGTCATGGGGCCATGGGGCACACAGGGGCCTCTGTAACTCAGCCTTGGGGAACCCAGCTGAGAAGTACCAGAGAGACTTCTTGAAGAAAGTAATGCTTAAGTCCGGTTCTGAGGAACAAGCCATAGCCTGCCAGGAGGGCAACTGGGCTGACAGAGGTGCCTGGGCACAATACAGGGAGACAAAGACAAGCAAGCAGGGACAGGTGAGGGAGACACAGAAGCCTTGTGCCCTGTGCTGAGAAGAGCAGGCTTTACTGCAAATGATAGGAGCTGCTAGGGGCTATGCAGCGGTTGCTGTCAGACGCTGAATGTCGGAATATTAGGGTATCCCCGCCTCTCAGACACCCACAGCCTCTGCAAGGTCAAAGAGCACTGGACTGCCTTCCTCATGCCTTCCTCATGTCCCATCCCTGCCTTGCTGCTGCCTTGAATCACGGCATGCCTCAGTGGCTGCATCGCTGTGGAGAGGGTAACAGGTGAGACTTCTCCCTAATCTCCACCACAGTCTGAGAATGAGGCCACCTGGTGTCTGCTTCTCCGGAACCACGTCTCTCACTGCCCCTCCGAACCTCTGCTCTTTCCAAGTTCATCCATCATGAAGCACATCCCTTGGTATTTATCACATAGTGAAGGTCTGTAGCCTTTCAGATCCAAGTGCAACCATCTGACTGAAGCCAGCTCACCGTATTGCCATATTCCTGTCAAAATTACATTATCTACTCCTGACCAGAGTGCTTGGTGACCCTCTCTGTTAATGAAATAGCATGCTGATTAAAACCTCCTTTAGGCTTGATATTTTCATGGACAAGTGGCTTTTTACTGAGCATGCTTCACAAAAAGCCTAGAAAACTCTGTCTTGAGAGAAAATTCACTTTGGATCCAGAGCTGCCTTTTCCTCACCCCTTTCTTTTATTTTTGGAGGAGAGAGAGACAAGAGGGCTTCCAGTTTTACTTTGTTAGTTTACTATTTCCTGATGTTTCCTAGAAGCTTTGAGGGTAACTCATATTTTTATTCTAAAAGCATTTCCATCTACTCCAGACCACTGGCTCAGCTTTAGCTAATTAAACTTGTGAAACGAGGAAATGGGTAAAAGTTCATTCTAGAAGTACAGGCTGATGTGATTCTGCATGTTAATTGAGTCTTTATCCCTACAAAAGCCTACAGGGAAGGCCAGAATGGGCCATCCTGGTAGCATCTAGTGTGCACAGCCCTGGGTAGCACCGCAGGGGCTGCTGGGAAACCTCCAGGTAGAAAGCTGCTATTTGGAACAGGATACCTCAGTGCTTGCTTTGCTGTTTTAGGATTATCTTCCCCCCACTCTTTTTATTGGCCGCTGCCAATGAAGGAGCCAGCAAATGATCAGGGCCCTACAAACTCTAACCTGCGTTTAAATCAACATGCAAAGGTCACAGGAGGGACGGGATATTAGGGAAACCATTGCTTTTTTATGAAACAAATGTCCGATGAGCTCAATAACAAGTCACAGTTTAGGACGCCGGTGTTGTGTGGATTGTTATTTTTTCTCAGAAGAACTCACCAAGCAGGTCCTGAGCTGTACTGCCCAGAGGAGCCCAGCTCTGAGGAGTTAGAAGGCCCATGGCCACGCTGCAAGAAGTAATGTAGAGGCTTCTGCTGGGAACAAAACAGTTAAAACCCTTAACAGAAATTCCAACTAAAGCCACCCGACCACAAAGGAACTCTAGCTAAAGACATCCCTCAAGGTAGTTATAAGACAGCAGCAAAACTTTGGATATAAGGCTCTTTCATTCCTCGCACAGAGTCCCAAATCATCTGCTCTAAAGAATATATATAAACCTTCTCATCATCCTCTTATCTAAATCCCAGAGCCTGAGGAAGGGATCTTGTCAAAACTGCAGCTGTAAACATAATATGAAATACAGCACAGGAGCTCCTGGAAGATCTGAAATGTGCTGACTCACCCAGGAAAAGATGCTCTTTAGACAAGCACATTTGCTGTCCAGATCCCTCCTTCAAAGTCTTATAAAAACTCCCATCTCTCACCCTGGCTGCAAGGTTCCTGTCTTGGGAATTTACCTGCTGTCCACTGTGCAGCACACCCTGATCTATACTCAGCTGAATAAACTTCTGTCTGCTCTGCATTCCTTGTCTATCTATCGCCCGCATCCCTGGCCCCAGCCAGCTCCCGTTGCAAGTAACAGGCTTGAACCTGGTGACCCTGACTCTCAAGTGCCTGCCCTGCTGCTGAGGGAGATTAACAATATGGACTTCTTCTGGCAGAGCTGAACTAGCACCTGCCCAGGAGGCACAGGAAAGGGGTGCTCTCCAATGGCCAGGTGATGCTTTTCTCCCCTTTGTGCCACACAAGAAACTCTATGACTGCCCACAGCACCAGCTTTTCCTACCTTTAGGGAAGAAGAAGTAAAGGGTTGCCTGCCCTCCCCGAGTCCCCAAGGGTGTAAGTGTGCCCTGGCGGAACCCGCAGCAAGATGTTCCCATAGAGACTGCCCCCAGCTCCCAATAGGAGACACTATCTTCTCTTGTCCACCTCCCAAAGTGAAAACAATGATCTCTTCAAAACACAAATCTGCTTATGTCCCTCCACTATTTAAACCCCTGAAAGTATTCCTTCTCCTCTTAGGACAGCATCAGGGCCCTGGAAGCATCTTATGTGGTCTGATCCTGAGCCACCTCTCCTTCCTTGATTTTCCCCAGCAAGGGTCCCCCTCAAGACCTTTGCAAGAAGTGTGTCCCTTCTCCTCCTCCCCTGGCATTCCCCTCCTATTCACCCCTTGCACCTCAGTTGTCCCTTTCTATGGGAAACTTGTCCTACTCCAGCCCACCTCCTGATTACATCTGTTCTCTCTTTTATACTCTCTCCTAATTTCCATGTATGTACAGTATTTTTAAAAGTCATAATTTACATTTACTTGTGGGATTATTTAATTGCTTGTCTCTCCATCTGGGCAATAAGCTTTTTATTTTCATTGTGCTCCCCAAACCTAATACTCAGTGTTTGGCACACCATAGGTGCTCCACTAATATGGGGTGAGTGAATAGATGAAAGAAACGTGTTCTCCTATGATGTTGGTCAATATCAGAAAGGTGTAGAGACAATCAGACATTTCCATTTCAATTGGTAAGAAAAACTGTTGGAGCCCAACTTAAATTGGGCCAAACAGAATGAATTTACCTGTTAGATATACTTGTAGGTGTGTGAAAATGCCCATATATGTGAATGAAGATGTTGCCCACAGCATTGTTTGTAAGAGCAAAAGCCAATAGATAGCACACATATTCTTCATCAGAGATAAGTTAGAGAAATTAGGATACATCCATACAATGAAATGATGTGTGGCCATTTCAAAGAATGCTGTTGATCTTTGTGCAGATATGTGGTGAACTCCAATACAGAACATGAAATGCAGAAGTAAGCTTCAGGATGTCCTATGCAGTGTGATCCCATTAATGATGGTGAGGAAGGGCTTTGCACATGCTAAGCACACACTGTGCCACTGAGCTACACCCAAGTCCACTATTTGTGATTTTTAAATGCTGTGATAGATATTCTTTCATTTGCATAGGAAATTTCTGAACAGATAAACAAGTGGTAACTTCAAGTAGGGGAGGTTTGGTGAGGGAGGGAGGGAGTTGCTGTCTTATGCTTTTCACCTTACACCCTTCTGGAAATTTTGAATTTAGCCCTGAGTTGTGTCTTACATATTTAATATGACAAGCCAGTTATTTTCAAAAACTACTTGCTTAATAAGGGATTCCAAAATAAGTTCATAAGCACCATGGTACAGATCCCCTTTATTTCCAATCACTGTCCTTATTCATTCATCTTAAAGTTCAGCAGTTCTTATTTGGAACCTGAAAATCAGGATGCACAGCTTCTCCAGTGTCTTTGCCCATTCTAGGGCATCACCATTGAGTTCACAGCACAGAAGACATATGGGCTTAAAGGGATACTTATATAAACAAAACCCCTCTGAGATTCAAGCAAGCAATCCAACTATACCTATGCAAACAGTGCTCATTTGTCTGGGTTTCCATATACAGAGACTTGGCCTTATCAAAGTGAACCCAGGAAGCCCCTCCCCTGATTTCCCACGGCTGGAGGGAGAGTGCATCTCTTCTAGGTCTGAAGGGAGGTTCTGCTTCCTCGTACCTCCTTTCAGCTCTTCAAATTAATTTTCAGACTGGGCTGCCAAAAGCTAGTTATGCCAGAAATAAATATATACCCAAAGTAAAATGAATCTACTTGTAATAATCATTTGGAATACACCAACATGGTGTTCAAGAGGAGAAAAAAAATGGTGTAATAACACACCATAGTGCAGTAGAGCTTGTATCCATGACTCTGTAAATAATAAAGCCACCCCAGAGGCTGCCCTCAGTGGGCTGTGAAGGCTGCTCACTTTCCTCAAGCTCTGAGGCAGTCTACCATTTGGTGTGCTGGTAATGCATTTGGAGGGGCATAGTGCAGCAAAAGGCATTCTTCACCTTCTGTCTTCTCCTAGGTGTTCCACAACTCTTGCAGCAATGGCATGACCATTCTTAATTAGAAAATCTCCAGGAGCCAGTTTCCATCTTTGTCTCCTCTTGGTTCAGCCTCATGGTCTGTGTCAGCCTTTCCATGCCCTGGTGGCAGATGATGGCGAGCTTAATTCCCCAGGTCAAGCCATGCCTGACCTAGTGGTTTGATGACCACAACCTATGTCTTAGTTACTTTTATCTTGTTGCTGAGACAAAATACCTGACACCCAGAATTAAGGAAGGAAAGGCTTATTTAGCTTATAGTTTATGGAGCTTTCAGTATGTACTTGACTGCCTCCAAAGCAGAATGGCACATGGAAGAGGGCAATAGCTCACGGCTGTAGAAGATAGCAACAAGAGCAAAAAGGGAGGAGGGGCAGCTGGAAGAGCAAGCCTCTTTCCCTCCCTTACATTGTATGCAAATGACTCACCCCAGGGCAAGTGTAGCACTCACACCCATAATTCCAACATTGGACCATGAATCAATCAAAAATCCCAGAAGCCCAACCCATGACTTCATGAGGCTTAGGGGAGATATCTAGTCATAAACCATAGCATTCCACCCCTGGCCCCCCAAAGACTCATGTACATCCCTTTATGAAAAAGGAATTTTAGTCCATCTCTAAGAGCTGCCAAAGTCCTAGCAGTTTCAGCGTTGCTGAAAAGTCCAAGTCCCAAGTCTCCTCTGAGACTTAAGGCAAACTCTTGGCTACAAGACCCTGTACAAATGAAAAGTTAAACAATTCCAGCATTCAATGGCACAAAATAAACATTACCATTCCAAAAAGTACAAACAGGGGGTATACAAAGTATTGGTACCAAAGCAAGTTCAACATCCAGCAGGGTGAACATTAAGTCCTGTAGTTCCATGTGGAACATCCAAAGCGATCTGTAGCAAATTGTGAGCTCCATGTGGCTCCATCTCTATGGCACTTCTGGTGGCTCTAGCTCCCATGGCTTCTCTCTTGGGCCTGCTTTGCTCCTTCCTTGCATCTTTCCTCAAACAATATACATTCCTGGCTTTTCTAAACTTCTGGAGTCTCCACAGCACCTTTCACTTCATACTCACAGATTCACACTCTGCGCTCTCAGGGGCATGCTGCCTGGCCTCTCAGTCGTCTTCTGAAACCTGAACTCTTGCATTCTCCATTCACCTAAAACCAATGCCACATGGATAATGCCAAGGTCTGCTGCTACTTGGAGCAGTAGCCAGGTTTCCTTCCTCTTGGCTGTAGGGGTCAAGTGCCTGGATCACTGAGCATTCTGAACCTGATTCTGAGGAACAAATTCTCCATACTGCCACCATTTTGGAAAATGGTGCAACCTCTGCTGCCAGTCTGGAACTTGGCACTCTGTGACTTTCTTCTTAAAGCAAAGTCTTTCACCTTTGTAGCTGTGAGGCTGCAAAGGGTGAAGACTTGCTGCTTCTTTTAATAACCTCAGGCCTTCTTTTCTGTTCTCCTGTTCCTTCTCAGAAATCAAGATCTCCTCAGCTCTATCATTGCAGTCCACAGCTATATTAGAGCTTCCTTTCTGGCCAAACTCACAACATTTTAAATCATTCTGCTGGGCTCTTTGCTCTTGATCCTCAACATAAATCTGGCTAAAAGCCCCCAACAATAGCCATGCCACTGCCTCAATATTCAACTGCTTTGAAATTTCTTTTGCCAGCTTAATTAGTCCACTGCCCTTAATCTTAGTCTCAGGCAAAGTCTCTGGACAGGAACAAAATGCAGACAAATTTTTTGCCAAGCCATAACACACATTATCTGGAGTTCAGCACCTAGCACAATCCTTCTTCCCAGCAGAAATCTCCCAAACCCGGTCTTTACCAGCAGGGTTTCTATCAGTCTTCTGATCTTCTGAGCTCTGATCAGAGTCTCCTATACAGAAATGCCCAAGGTGTTCCAGCACTTCTCTTTCAGAAAATATCTCCAAACCTTTCCTATCTCTTCCCACAAGTCATTCCCAATGACTCTTGGGAATGGCTCTTGTACCACATGTTCAGGTATAGTCACAACAACAACCCCACTCCTGGTACCAAATTCTGTCTCAGTTATTTTTCTCTCATTGCTGAGACAAAATACCCAACACCCAAAATTAAGGAAGGAAAGGTTTATTTAGCTTACAGTTTGTGGCAGTTTCAGTCTATAATCCACTGTTTTCAAGGAAAAGTGGCAGGGCACAGGGGCAATACTTCAGGATGGCACCAGACAGCAAAAGCAGCAACAGCAAAAGGGGGAACAGTGGAAAGAGCAGGCCTCTTTCCTTCTCTTATATTGCATGACAGCTACCCACCACAGGCAGGTGTAGCCCTCACACCCATAATCCCAGAACTGAACCATAGATCAGCCAAAAACTCTAGAAGCCCACCCCATGACTGCATGAGGCTTTGAGGGGACATCTAGACATAAACCATAACAATGGGAGAAACAATATGGCAAGGGGTGTGGTGTAGGAAAGCTTCTAAACTCATGGCAGCAGGGAAACAGGGAGGAAAAGAGCCAGAGAAAAAGAGACCAGGGACCAGATATAGGTCCCAAAGTCATACCTTCATGACACAGGTAAAAGTGTGCTTTATGCATCTTCTAGGCATCTTTCAAGCCAATCAATCAACAACAAGATTAACCATCACAAACATTATGGAATACCAACAGCCCCATCTGCTTCCTCCTTTACCTCAGAAATGTGGGGCCCAAAGATAAACAGCACAGAATACAGAAGCAGCAAAACAGAGTTCAAATTTTCTCTCTGCCACTTAACAATTTTGTGGCCCAAAATCCCATAAAGATGTAAATTATTGTGGTTTGCATGTGACTTGACCTCAAGAGTAGATGTATTTGAAACTTGTTCCCTGGGCAGTCATGTTGAGAGGTGGGGAAACCTTTAAAAGATGTGGTCTACTGGGAGGTCCTTAGAGGCATCTACCCTAAGAAGAGATTAGAGTCATTTTCATGGTTTCTCTGAGCTCTCACAGGAGAAAGTTGTTGTTAGAGTGAGACCAACTTCTGAATAACTCTCTGGCTTCCTATTTAATCATGTGATCCTTCCCTCCTATATGCACACTCTGCTGCCATCACCCATGAAGTTCTCACCAGAGCCAAGCTGATGGTAGGATCATGCCCTTGAATCTCCAGAACTGTAAGATAAATAAGCCATTTTTCTTATAAAATTATTTTGCTTCCTATTTCATTATAGTAACAAAAAATCAGATCAATACAGAAACCTATTTTTGTGGACTATCATAAAGACTAAGCCAGATGCTGTGTTTATGGCATAGCGCAACCTAGCTGCCCATTCCTTTCTAAAGATGGAAGCACAACTGATCTTGACTCTTTCTTTACTTTAGCTGCCAGGGAGCTTGGAGATATGTCAGGCCCAACTGAAAGCACAAGCCTTAGGTGCTTTTCATTCCTCCTCTCCTGATTCCATGTATGTTACTTACTCTTATTTTCCTTGGACCTCAATTTTTGTTCTTATGTTTATATACTTTTTATTTAATGTGTCCCTGCCTTCCATTGTATCTGAGCCTTTGTAAAAGGAAGCATTGTGTAAAGAGCTTACCTGCCTGCTGTGATGGTTAATCTTATCAACTTGATTGGTTTGAGAGAAGCCTAGGAAATTAGTGAAGCTCAGTTCTGAGTGTGTCTGTAATATTCCCACCTGGATGAGCAAAAGGGAAGAAGGAAGAAGCCCTCTAGAATAGCTCATCCCTGCTTCCTGGCTACCACGTGCCCAGCCCATATCACCACATCACCACAACCCAGAAAGGACAGAGCTCATTTTCTCAGGTATTTTGTCACAACAATGGAAAGCTGACTAACACACTCTTCGGTGGGCTCAGCTGAGAAATGGCCACTTCAAACACTAAGACGATGAATGCTTTTTGGCTCTGAAAGAATTATAGCTTTGAAGTGAATTTTCATGTCCATTTTCAGATGTAGAATGTATGGCACCTGAATAACCATTTGGAATCCTTAGGATAAGAAAAAGAAAAATGCAAGGCCATGTTACTATCATCCCCAAGGCTGTGGCTACAGAGTTATCTCAAGTGACCTGTGCTCCCCAGGGAGAATGCATCAGCCACCCTGCTGGGAAGTCACATGTGGCATATTCCTTTCCCTTGGCTCAGAGAAACTGAGCTCAGTAGAGGTTATTTGGTGTCAGTAAAGTACATTAGGAAGACAAGAGCCTGGAGATGTGTCTTTCAGGAGTCTTCGATATATCCTGATCCCCTATCCCACCAGGGAACTAGAAAATTAGCAGCCAGAGAGCCTAGGATACCCAGAGAGATCTCTCACTTTACCAAAAGTGTAGACAGGTGAAATGGGCAGATAATAGCTCTGAGGGTTTCTGCTTTGGTCTCCTACCAAAGAAACCCAAACCAGCAAAAAATAACTACCAGGACTTGGTGCTTACAAACTTGTGTGCAGTGGAAGCGGCCTCCAGTGTTGGTTGGGAACCCAGGAGCCCACATTCCATGGCTAAAGCTGGGAAGCCAACCATACTCTCAGCAGAAAGAATGGCTACAATGGCTACAGCAGGACCAGGACACACTGAGGAAGTTCCTATTTCTAAAACACCTGTGCTAAGGGCAGACCCTGTCCTGGAGCATCTCCTACTCTGCTCAGTTCATGCCTATATAAAACTTGGGAATTGCACTTGACTGCTGACACAGTGCATCGTTCCTGGACCTCCCTATTATTCTGGCAAACACATCAGCATCAACAGTCTGTGCCTCACTCAGTTCAAACCATAGGACCCAAAACCCCACCAACGTTTCATTGTTTAGTTCTAAGGACACTAATTCCCACAGGACTTAAAAATGAACCTTTACCATGAATTTCTTCTCTCCATTTGCCCTAAATTGTAGGATTTCTTTCTTCAGAGTTTCTGGGGCTGAAGTTGTAGTGTGGAGGTGATAGACAGAGAAAGGTAGAATCATTCAGGGTGTATTGGTCAGTTTTTCCATTGTTGGACAAATATCTGACACTCATACTTAAAGAAGAGGTTTACTTGTCTCACAGTTTCATAGGATTCATCCATGATCAGCTGGCTCCAAGACAGGAACTTTATGACAGAGGACATGCCAGAGCAAGGACGCCTAGTTCATGGCCACCTGAAAGGACAGTAAGGGGCCAGTGCCAGGGAGGAAGGAACCAGGACCAGGTGCATATCAAAGGCCATACCTCCATGACCTACTCAGATCCCTAGAAATGCACTTTACTAATCCTCTGGGGTGGATCCCAAACCAATAAAGTTGACAATCCAACCTAACCATCATATAGGGTCTTACCTAGGCTCTCTCACATCCACAAGCTTGGCTTGCTGTCACCACCTTCTGCATACCTTCCTAGATCACCTTGCAAGCTCAGCTCACATGCTGCTCCCTTTCTGTTGTTACTCCGTCTAATCTTGCCCCAGGTCTCACTCTCTATTGAGAACCCAGCTTCTCAAAAGCTGAAGAGATCTCAAATCTGTTCTAATCTATTTCCTAGGTGCCCATTTTAACCCAGTACTTGAGTGTAACTGCTCCACTCATTTGCTTTATACATCCTAAACTACCTAGTCCATTCACTCAACATTGCATTGTGTTAGATCTTGGAGATACAGAAAAAATAATCTATAGTCTGGGTCCTCAGTGAACTGACTTGCAAAAGTGGTGAAGACACATTACCCTTATGATGTCATCTCCTTGTCATATGACCCTGTAGATGCCCATGCTCTGCCTGTTAACTGGTATAAGCCTGTTCTTACCAGCCTTGAGACCATAGGCATTCCCTGCAAGCCTGCATGAAAAGTTCCCTCTTTTGTGGACAGAACTATTTGTTTCCCTTGATCTTGTGATTTGGTGAGGTGAAATCCATCCCCATCTCGAAGAGATCAGCCAAAGAATCTCTGGTCACCAATAACAGTTCAAAAATGGATACACCAGCTAACCAGAACCAAGAAGCTCCAAGGACAATCTAACCTTGTTCTGTATTCTCTGCTACAAGAAACTGTGTCTTTCACTAGATGTTGTAACAAGAGCATGTAGGAAAAGGCATCAGCAACTATTCCAAAACTGTAAGGTCTCCTGAGTTACCAAGAACCTTCAGTAAATACTCCCTCAGTATATGCAGCAAAATTATTTCAGGACCCATGTGAATGCCAGAATCCACAGATACTCAAATTCTTTGTATAAAATGCTATAGTAATTGCATATAATCTACATTTTCCCATGTACTTTAAATCATCACTAGATTACTTAAAATATCTAATACAACATAAATGCTATGTGCCATAGCTTGGATCTTGGATGTCCTTCAAATTTCCACATGTTGAAAACGTGGTCCCCAGCCTATAGCACATTTTGGAGATGATGGAACCTTGAAGAGGTGGAGCCAGTGTGAGGGAGTTACATCATTGGGGTATGGCCTTCAAAGGGATATGAAGACCACAGACTCTGTTCTCTTTCTCTTTGCTCTCCAGCTGCTATGAGCCAATTAGCTTCGCCCACTGCATACTCCCCACCATGATGTGCTGGGCTGTCACAGGCCCAAAACAGCATGGCCAATAACCATGGACTAAAACCTTTGAAACCATAAACCAAAGTAAACTCCTCCTTTTAATTGATTCACCTTGGGTATTTTGACTAAAGTGCTATGTACAAAGTTTGTGCTGTACTATTCAGGAAATAACAAGAAAAAGTATGTGCATGTTCAACATAGATGAGTTTTTTCAAATATTTTCAATCTGCAGTTGGTTGAATCCACAGATGTGGAACCTGAAGATACAGAAGGTTGACTGATTAAACCCGGCAAGGGTGAAACCCACACCAGGAAAGCAGAGCAAGAATAGGAATAGTCCCTGGCTCTTAAAGGTTTATTTTGAGTCCTAGATCAAGCTTCATCTGAAAACAGATTACCTCAGAGCATATCAACTGTGTGACTGAGCCAGCAAGTCCCCTTTATAGATAAATCTAACTGAAGTACTTTATGTCACTTGGAACCAGACCTGCTCTAACTGACTTATCCTTTGTGGAAGCATGGAGAGAATTAAGTAAGGAAAAGCATTATGAAGTCTTCAAAGAGTTTCCACACCCCAGGTAGTGTTATGCTGTAGGAAATACTCAACAGCTGCCTAATAAACACTTTTCATACCACTGAGCTACATCCACAGCTTACACTTTCCATATCGTAAGACCTGATCACACCCGCAGAGAAATGATTTCTGAGTTTGAGGTGTCTCTTTGAACCAAAGTTTCTTAACACCCTTGATCCATCCACAACAACTGCTATTGAAACCTAACAGAGACCAAGGTAATCAGTAAATTCATAGCCACAGGAGTCCCTTGATTCACATACTGTGAAGGACTGAATCCCAGCCCCAGACTGAAAGGAGGTGCTTATCTATTGCCAGGTACTGAGCTGCAATCTCAAGACATTAGTTCCAGAACATGAAAATAATCTGCAGGAAATGATCAGAGCAAAGGAGAAATTGTTGGTGGAGGAAGTCAATTAAAGAGAAAATAAGGCATGTTAGCCTTTAGTGGCTTCCTCTCCAGGAATGATAGCCTTTAGAACTGCACACACAAGCATACTCAGAGAGGCATCACTAGTGATTGACAAAAGCCCTGGAATCAGGCTTTCTGGCTGAATAGAGGAACCCATCAGCATCACTATTTCACATACTCAGGACACATCTTTGTACAAATATTTCTGGCACAATGTTGTGACTGTGAGAAAGTGACTGCCCTGTGTGACCAATCACACTTCTCTCTGTGTCTGATACCTGTTGTGCTCCTTCTCACAGTGAGTCACAGACAGGAAGCAGCAAGAGACAGATGACTCTGACCACCCTCTTAATACTGGGGGCCAAGAAAGCTCTGGAAATGCCTTAGGCCACACAGGATGGAGTTCAGGGTTCTGGAGCAGAGGACTGTCATCCTGGTCCCAACCAATGGATTTTCTGAGAATTACTGTGGAAAGGGGGTCCTCCTCTGAGTCTGCTCAGATATCCAGCCTGGCCTGGACATGGAGGGAGGGAGTCTCCAAGGTCCTCTTTCAGTTTGAAGTATGCAGGACCTCAAGGCACTGCACAGAACCCACTCCCCTTCTCAGAAGCCTTAGCTTCCTACCCCACCCATCCCTACTCAACCCCAATATAGGAAGAGGCAGCACACCAGAGAACAGCCCATGGCACATAGACCCCAGACTTGGGATAGCTTTGTCTGTTGCTGTATCAATACACAGGCTCCAGTAATAGGTATCTCTGAGGTTCTAAATAATTGGACTTTGTTTTCCTAATGATACTCTGAGTTTCATGGATAATTTTTCTTTGCTTTGGATGTGAAGAAATTCAGTGCCAAATTTGAAATGACCTCTAATAACTTCACAGAAACCTAGTAACATCATCTGTGTCCCAGCTTGCTTGTGCTGCATTTATTGTACTTGTAAGACCATGACCTCAATTTCTTCATCTTTCCTTTTATAAAGTTTAGTGTGTGTATATATATATTTATGAGAGAAAGAGAGAGAATAGATCAAAAAGAGAAAAACTTTCAAACCATGTGCTCTCATCACACAATTTCAGCTCAAAATGGGAACAATTATGCAATGGGAGCTCAAACTTTTAATTTCACCAGGCTCTGTGCTCAGATACCCCAAGTATTAATTATTACATTCCTCATCCCAAAAACACCTTTACATGGGTTAAATAACCAAAGAGTTACTTTGGGAAATTATGTATAAATATAGATGATTCCTGATGAAAATTAAGTCATATATTTTAGAGAAGTCAGAAAAAAGTAGGGTTTAATTCATAAAGTACTTGGAAGTGCGCAGACAACCAAGAAGTGGAAACCCCATGAATATGGAAAGGACACACCTGCTGACTACGTGATAATTAGCCCACCTTCAGACCAGGGACTGGAGCATGGAGCAAAACGCTGTGCAGAGTAATTTAATGACACCTGAGCCAAGGTCATCCTTGAATGCACCATTCACAGGACTTAGACAAGTTCATAAATGGAAGTTAATGGCCCATGCCAAGGTGAATCTCTGCATGTCTGAGTCTGTGGGTGACATTTTAGAATGTGTATTTATTGAAAGTTACATATACAGAGGGACAGGGATTCTGTGACTAGATACCTACCATACAACCAAAAATATAAGGGAAATCTAGTCTTTGGTTGTACCATGCATTTCCATACACCTGTGGCATACAGAGCTCTGTATTTCTGTCTCAATCTCATCAGATCACTTCACAACTTGCTTCCAGAGCTGAGCTGAACATCAAACACACTCCACTGTAGGACAAGAAGCCACATGGATGGTAATTACATTGTGTGTTCTAGAAAGACAAACATTCTGCATGGCACCAGTCTCTGAAAGTTCTTGATTAATTTCCAGAAAAGGAAGCAAGAGGAAGTATGCAAGGGAACTAGACCTATGCTAGGGAAAGGGTATCCAAAACACAGTCCTTGTTTTCAGGGAGCTTATAATCTACTTGGACAGACGAAGTCATTAATCTCTGTTTGCTTTTGAGGTAACTGAGGCACAAGGTCTCAGGACATAGAGAAACTGAGACCTCTGTATAATTCTGGTGGAAATATAAAATTGTCTTGACCCTATAAAAAATAATATGGAGTTTCCTCAAAAAATGAAGACTAGAACTATGGTATGAGCAATCCTACCTCTCAGTATCTATCCAAAATAAATAAAAGCTGGAGCCCAAAGAGATATCTGCACACCTATGTCCAGCACTGCATTGTTCACAATAACCAAGAAAGAATCCAAATGTCCATTGAGAGATAAATGGATAAAGAAAGTGTGGTATGCAGTATTTTTACAATGGGATATTATTCAACCTTTAAAAAGAATAACTTGTCTAAGTCCTGTATCATATGACACAACCTAGATGAACTTGTAGGATATAGACATTCTAAGTCTTCCATTCTTCATGGAAGCATGTGAAACTATGCTGGGACATTGGCACCTCTTTACACCCCAAGTCAAGAGCCACCTGGGAAACGACCTAACACCCTGAGGGAAGGAGCCAGCACAGTTGCTGGAAAAGGATCCTCACTTTCTGCCACCAGGAAGGAAAATGCAGGGAGCAAGATATTTACAGGCATTCAAGACACTGAAATCCAGAGAGAGATGTCTGAGACAGCAGGGGTGGCTCTGGAAGGAAGCTGAAAACCCTCATTAGGGATCCAGATGTGACTACTGAGAAAACTGTGGATCAGGGGCTATACAAGTAGGTAGCACCTATGAACAGCAAGACCCTGGGAAGAGAGGAGAAGAAACAGGCTCTGAAACAGGCATGCAGCCATTCTTCCCCCAAATCTCAGGAGTGTTCAGGCTCATAGGACATCTTGCTCACTGCTCACAGCACACCAACAGGCACCTGCATGGGAGCCTTTGATACACCCTGCTGTGGGATGCAGAACACAGAGGGCCCAAAGAGAGCAGAGGCCAGAGAATGGTGCCCCAGCCAGGGGTGATCAGCAGTACACTGGGTACAAGGCTTGTGAGGAAGAATAGAGAGGATTTACTTTGCAGAGGAGGGAGATCAGGAAGGCTTTGGTGAAAACCAGCAAAAACTGAGTCTGTCGTGGGTCATAGAGATGACCTGCTCAGAGGCCCACAGTAACAACCAGGGCACTGTAGCCCAGGAAGGGTGAGGAGATTAACTTATGGACACAGCACTGCACCGAGAAGGGCAGAGGAGAGGGAAAGAGCCAGGCCCAGGGCCCATCCTGGCCTCCCAGCAGGTCAAAGCATCGCTACATATGAACTGGAAGGAAAACTCATGAGTGGAACTCACACTGTGCCATGAATAGGACTATAATGACACTTTAATGTTATGTGTTTAAACATCTTGAGTTTTCTCTTTTGTATGGGTGTTCTTTCTTTTTCCATCTTTTGTCATCTCTTCCTTTTTATTCTCTCTTCCTCTCTTTCTTATCCCCTTATCTTCCCTTTCTCCCTTTCCTTCTTGTATCTAGCATAGAGTATGTAGGAAGTATAGGTATTTGTGCAAAGGAGAATAAAAATTACCTAGT
>NW_004955459.1:8019599-8097561 GCF_000276665.1 Chinchilla lanigera
AAAAAATAATAATAATAATAATTCTGACAGAGTCTGCTGCCCTGTGTGTTTTTCACCTATTGTCAGTTCTCTTCTCTCATTCTCTTCTTGCTGATTTACTTCCCTTCTTTTTTCTTCGTTTCTCTTTCCACTGTGCCACCACTTTCCCAGTCTACCTGTTATTAGCAGCAAAATCTATATGGAGAACCAATAAAAGGGTGAAATGGTTAAAACAAGTTTTAATGTACAAGACTGAAGTATGGTTTGATCCACTGACACTGATACAATCTATAGAGATTCTCTCCTTACAACACTGATTCCACCCCTACTGTACTGAGGTAAGGTGAAGAAGTAGATAAATAACAAAAAGAGACCAAAGCCAAGATCATAACACTGAGAAGCAGACACTAACTAAAGAGATCTCCATAGCACCAACAAAATCTTTCCACTATAATTGGTCCCCAGCACAGCAAAACAATAGAAACATAAGGGAAACAAGCCAACAAAATGTCTCCAAAACCTGGTTCCCAAAGATGAACCAATAGGCATTGATAGGAAGAAAACCAAAAGCCAAATAACTAAATTACATGATATGGTAAAAGAAGAAACAAATAAAAAGTTTAATAAGGTATTCTAATAGAAAAACTCAAAAAAATAGCACCACCCCAAAGTAAAAGACCCAATCAATAAATGGGCAATTAAAATTAATAGATACTTCTCAGAAGAAACACAAAAGGCCAATAAATACAGGAAGAAATACTAAACATCTCTGGTCATTAGAGAAATTAAAACAACATACATATTCCACCCTACTCCAGAAAGAATTGCTCTCAAGAACTTAAAAAAACAATTACCTGGATGTGGTGGTGCACACATGTAATCCCAGCACTCAGGAGGCTGAGGCAAGAGAACTGCCATGAGTTCCAGGGTTTGAAGCTAACCTGGGCTACAGAGTGTGCTCAAGGCCACCTGAACTACACAGCAAGACCTTGTCTCAAAAAAAAATCAATATACACACACACATATATACACATATATATGCACACATACACATACACACATACATATACACATACATGCATAAAAATAACTAATGCTGCAGAAGTTGAGGAGAGAAGCAAACATTTGTACACTGTAACTGAGTGAGTGAGTACAATAATCATGGAAATCAGTGTGGAGATTCCTCAAAAAATGAAAATTAGAAATTCCGTTTGTCTTATTCACCTTCTAGGTATCTTCCTGAAAGAGTTAAAGACATCATATTACAGTGCTACATGCACACTCATACCTATGTTTATAGCAGTTCAACTTGTAATAGCTGAATCTTAGAAGCAGCCTATATGTCCGTCAGCAGAAGAACGGATAAAAAATGTGATATTTATACATAAAGGAGTACTACTCTCAGCTATAAAGAATCAATTTGAGTCATTTATAGAAAAATGGATGCGCCTGAGACCATAATTCTCAGCAAAATAAATCAGACACAGAAGCTTAAGTATCACAATTTCTCTGATAAGAGAACCCCAAAGTATAAATAATTTAAAGAGAAAAATAAATAAAGGTAAGAGAAAACAAGAAGGTAGATCCTTTACAAATAGGCAGAGGATCTAGCAATGTTGGGATAGAGTAGGGAAGGTAAGAGAAGGGGAAGTAAAAAGGATTAAGATGGGATATGTTCACATACCAACTCCCCCAAATAAACGTATTCATTATGTATTGCAAATATGTACCAATACAATTTTTAAAAAGCTTTGAAATGAGAAAAGGTCAGTATATTTGGGGTGCCATAAATGAGTCACACAACTAAAAAACAGGTTTCATGCAAGATGGAAGATCCAGGAGAGTCTGGCAACAAAGACCCCTCCAGTTTGAATGAAGTACTGAGCCATGTTAGCAACCCTCAGGGAAATAAACATTTCTGAGCTCATATATTTCAAACTCCAAGTGAGACAGTAAAACGAGTCATCAGTTATTGAGCAATAAGTTCTTTTTCCATTATACCCATTGTACTAAGTATAACATACCAAACATCCTCCTCTGGGTCTCCTCCTCTAGGTTTCCAGGTTACTTCTTACCCAGAGAACACAGCTCGAGAAAAGCTATGGGAATTGCCCAGGCCGGTGTTGGCAATAAGACCCAGACTCAATTTGTCAGTGCAGAAATAAAGTACTCAAGACACCAAAAAATCTCAACAAGGCAAGTATACTTCTGCAGAAGGGTGTAGGAGCACAGTCTGGGGTAAGGTAGCAGGCATGTAGAGAGGCACCAACGGGCACCTTTTATACCCTAATGTCTAGGAAGCAACCGACCTTCTCCCCATTGGGTGGTTCAAAGGTTACAATCTATCCCAATTGACTAGTTTAGGTGCCATGAGGGTAGGGTCCAAAGGGTTACTGGGAAGCATTGCTAAGTGAGGTTGGAGGCACAGGGATCTGAATTTCCTGGGCTATGTTCCAGACCAAGCAGGTGTTTCTTGTAATTGTCACACCTGCAATCCTTGTTAGAGCAGAGGGAAGCCTATGGTGAACTAGTTTAAGATGGAGGCACTCCTGTTTATACCCTTTGACAGAAAAGACAGGGCCACAGTTTCTCACAGCTGGGATAAGCATCTAGGATGGGATGACAGGTCACCATGATCATGGTAAAGTGAACCACAGAGGTCTCTCGCTGAATGGGATGGGAGAGCAAAACTATTGTATTCAGGTCTGTTTGTAGCATTGGTTCAGGAATCTTCACAAATGATGAGAGCCAAAGATTGGATGCAGAAAAAGGAAACGCAAAGCTCTGACATGGAAAAGACAGCAGGGAAGCCAACTTCATTCTGGAAACCAAGTGGGAAGGAACCTGGGCTAAGGCAAAGTGGAGGAGCACACCTGGCCATGTAGCAGGTCTGGGAGCATCCAGATTGGCCTCCAGAGTGGGCTGGCAGGGGTCATCTTTCCACTACATTCCTCTCTAGCTCCTTGGTGGTAGAGGTGCCTTCTTTGTCACTGAATATGCACCCTCCATAACAGGCACACAACTGGCATTTAGTTTTAGGCTCAGACTCTGAGAAACATTGGCACAAAGATGGGCCCCTATCTCCATGTATCTGGGGTATGACTCAGCCCCTGCCCACATCACTGTAAATCCTTCCGTGGAACTCACAACTTTGAAAAGGGCTTGGACATATGAAGGTGTAAGCAGATGAATCCAAGGTCTATACCAACCAAATCTAATGAACACAGCCTTGGGTTTCCTCTTACTGCTACCATTCACTGACCTAATAATTATAACTTATGTGACAGCAAAAGTGCACATAATCTAAAGCATTTGTTTTGCCAAGCTTAAAAATATACCCAAGATGAAAATGTTATTTGCCAGCATGAGCCACATTCCAGAAGCCTGAGGATAAAACTCCCATTCAGAAAGAGCATAGACCTTTAAGGAAGAGTCCTGATCCAAACCACAGCACTAGTTAAAATAGACATTTTCCCCTGACACATATAAGCACAGATGTGTATGTTCCCAAATCCACTCTCGACCTTCAACCAGAATGCAGAACAGCAGCTGAGCACAAGGCTGCTGTCCAGGCTATACATTCATGTGGTCAGTGGAGCCTCATGACTAGATTCTTGCAAATGGAATGTGAGCAGCCATGATGTATGCAACTTCCCAGTGTGGTCCTGTAGGCACTAGTATATACTCTCTACACTCTGTCCTAAAAACTTTGGTGAAGGCATTTTACCTCATAGTGGACATGAGATGAATGATGGAACCAATCCTATACAGATAATACAGGGGAAATGGCCTACATGCAACATCTGGTTTATGCAGAATAAATGAGGCAGGAGATTAGGGTATGGGCAGCTGGCTGGGCAAGTAGGCATGACCTATCAATCACAGAGATCCAGGACACAAGCCCTGAACCTAAGACCAATCAGAAAATGCTATCTTCAATTCTTCTGGCACAAGATCAAGCAGGCTTTTGATAGGATAGCCTAGATCTGACATTAGAATAGGGGATACAAAGGGCAGCAGCCATTAACCTCATGGCCACAGTGAGCTCTCTCTTTCAATAGTCTGCTCTCACTCTGAAAAATGTACTTCTTTTCCTATCTTTAAATAAATGTAAAACCTCACTATGCATTTTGCTTGTCTTGTCCAATGCTTTGTTCAGGACAATAAAAACCTGGAAAGAATCTCTAGAAGGACCCCACAGCACCCCAGTCCCCAGTAACATAATTTTGACATTTTTCTTCCAAATTTTCTCCTTACTGGTGCCTTTATCCTCTTGGTGTGATCTCTGGATGCCTCAAATGCAAGTACCTACCACTTCAAAATCATCTAACATCTCTTCCATAAAGCATCTAGTTCATTTATATTTATATGTGTGTGTGTGTGTGTGTGTGTGTGTGTGTGTCTTAATATCTTGCTTAATTATATATGGTTTCTCCTGAAAGCTCTACTAAATAGTCAAAATAATATTAAGTCTTCAAGGAAACTAGAATTTCAAAAGCAGCCTTGAAAAGGGGTAAAACTGAGTAATTTTTCCTGGAGTCTAGTCCAGGACTACAAAAAAGTAACTGTGTATCCTGTAGAGGTACTTCCTATTTTGAAGCCTCGGTTTCCCTACCTATTCATTTGTAACACTCTGTGGTACAAGTGAAAAGACTTCAAGAGATAAAAAGTACTACGTGAGTTAATACATTTAACTACTCAATATCTACTTGAGTAATTTCTTCCCTTTAGAAAATTTTTGGGTAACTAAGACATAAAAGACTTGGATATAATCTTATAGATAACCATAAAGGAATTTTTAACCTCAATTGGAATTGTATGACAACTGTATTAGTCACTTTCTTTTCACTGGGAAACAATACCCAACACTCACAACTAAAAGGAAAAGAGTTTTATTTGGAAAGTTTCAGTCTGCAGTTGGTGTGAAGACAAAAACAGCATTGTAGGAGGGCATGGTGAAAGAAAGCTGCCAAGCAGATGGCAGCCGGAGGCAAAGAGAGAGAAAGAAGGGAGGAACCAAGGAAAAGAATACACACTTCCAGGTCAGGACCTCCTTCAATCAGGCCCCCTCTCCTAACAGGGCATTCAGCTGTGAACTCTTCAATGGATTAACCTCCTGATGAATATAATACCCATGATCCAATCACCTTCCAAAAGCCCTAGCTCTTAACACATGAGACTCTTGGGAGCTCTTTTATGTCTAAACCGTAGCAATAATCAAAGTACATGGTTTATTAACATGCAAAAATCCCTTAAGATGCAGACCTGCCTAGTGGGACACAACAGAATGGTAAAAATAGAATTTTTTTAACTTAAGTAATTATTTGCTTCCTATAACTTAGGTCTTTCCAGTAAAATTTGACTTCTTTGAGTTGTCTCTTATCTTCAGAGATCCAAACAGAAAAGTGAGAGTATTTCTTCAGAAATGCATTGATAATAAATGACCACACATTAGTCCATTTCCCCAGGACATGCCTGTAACAGACAACTCTATAAATCATTTAATGAGTATTTATTGTGCTACACCCAAGTTCTCAACCCTGAATCCCCTGGAGATATAGAAAGAAAAATGTATCTGACATCAAAGAACTTACAACCCAGCTGGGGGTAGAAGATAAATAAATACACAAGACAAAGCAGTAAACAAAACAAGAAGGCTTGGACAGAAATCCTAAATTGCATGACATTGCCTTTGAGTGCTTCCAACCTTCAGGGAAGGCAATGCTCAGAGAGGGCTTCAGAGCCAGGTAGGCTCCATGGAGACATGAATAAAGCCAGACACATTTTTTATCTTTTCTCAAATAGGAAACACCTACTTTCCTGTAATCACGCAGAAATGCCAGATCAAGAAAGTGAAATTTTCCTCATAACCCTACATTACTATTGGTCAGGTGTGATACTTAGAAATTTACCTCTCTCTTCCATCTTCATTTTATTGAATAAGAAATATATAACATGAGATCTATCTTCCTAACAAATTTTAAGTGTATATTACAGAATTATTAACTGTAAGCCAGTTTTACAAAGTAGATCTCTAGAACTGTTTCACCTTACATGACTGAAATGTTTTACTCATTATACAACTACTCCTTTACCCACTTCCCCCAGCCCCTGGTGACCAGTATTATACAGTCTGCTTCAATAATTTTGACTGCTCTAGATACCTAAGATAAGTGGAATCATGTGGCATGTGTCCTTCAAAACTGTCTTTTTTACTTGCCATAATGGCATCATGGTTCCTCCAAGTACCATACGACATTTCTTTATCTTTTATAGCTGAATAACAGTTCAGTGTATGAATATACCACCATTCATCCACCCATCAGTGAACTTTTGTTTCCATGTCTTGGCTATAGTAAACAATGCGGAATGAACATGGACACGCCTCTCTTTGATATGCTGATTTTAATTATTTGGGAGAAATACACAGAAGTAGGATTGCTGGATCATAGAGTACTTCTATCTGTATTTTAATTTTTGAGGAAACTCCACACAATTTTCTGTAGCATCTGAACCATTTTACATTCTAATTAATAGTGCCCTTGGGTTCCATTTTCTCTATATCCTCATGAACTTATTTTTTGTTATTTTTTATATACTAAAGTGTGAGAGATTATCTCATTGTAGTTTTGATTTGCATTTACCTGATGATTAGAGATAGTGAACATCTTGTCACATTTTTTGCCCTTCATTTGTGTTTTTTGTAGTAACATCATTCAAGTATTTCATCTATTTTTAATGAGTTTTTCTTATTGAGTTGTAGTTGTTCCTGATGTATTTTGAATATTAGCATTTCGTCACATATAAGGTTCACAAATATTAGCCCTTTCCACAGATTGTCCCTTTGTTTCTTTTGCTCTACAGATTTTAAATTTGCTATAGTTTCATTTGCTTATTTTTGCCTTTGTTGAGTATTGGTATCATATCCAAGAAATCATTGCCAAGACCAATAAGATTTCCCCCTGTTTTTTCTATATGTTATTTTTTTTTCAGGTATTACATTTATGTATTTAATTCATGTTAGTTGGTTTTTATGTGTAGTGTAAGATAAATGTACAGTTTCATACTTTGCCATGTAGATATCCAGTTTTCCCAGCACAAGGGGAGAATCAAAGGAGTTACATGATTGATATTAGCACATTCTGCTTGAAGGGCCAAAACAATGATTCTATGTAGATTTGGAAAAAATAAGTATGTATATTGTAATCCCCACTGCAACCACTAAAATACATTTATCTATTTATATTTATGTGTATATAAATATGTAGATAGGTAATCCAAAACATAATGGATAAACTGAAAAACTAACAAAAAAAATTTAAATTATCCCCAAAAAGCAGAAAAGACCAAACAGAAGAACAAAAAATAGAGGCAACAAATAAAACAAATTATAAAATGGTAGACCTGAAGTCAAACACTAATACTTGAAATGAATAAGGAAGCATAAATGGCCTTAGTCAGTAGTTAGTAAACTTTCTCTGTAAATATTTTTGACTTTTCACATCATGTGGCTTCTGTAGCAACAACTCTACTCTGCTACTATAAACTGAAACTAGCCATAAACAGTATCTGAACACATGACATGGCTACACTTAGCTCACAGGCCATAGTTTGACAATCTCTAGTCCAAATTCATCAAATAAAAGATTACCAAAATAGATAATTTTAGAACAATGAAGCTATATGATGCTTATAAGAAATTTACTTCAAATATTATGGTACAGGTAAGTTAAAAGTTAAAAAAAGGAAAAGGATATTTCACATAAATGTTAATAAAAAGAAAGCCAGAGTAACTATAATAATAGCAGCACATACTGAGCAAAGAATATTACCATAAAGAAACATGTTCCATAATGTTAAAAGGGTCATCAAAAAGGCGTAAGAATTCCACACAAATAAACACCTAACAACAGAGCTTCAAAATACACAGAGCAAAAACTGACATAACTAAAAATATACACAAACACATAAACAAAGTTGAAACCTATATTTCTTATCTATTGCTATATAACAAGTTGTCACAAACACAAAGGCTATGCAATGCACTGCAATCATTTCACAGCTTTAATGGGTCAGGTCTGATTGTGGCTTAGTTGGATCCTGCACATAGGATCTTACAAGGCTGCAATTCAAGTCCTGGCCAGGGCAAGCATCTCATCTAAAAGCTCAACTGGGGAAGCAACTGCTGCTAAATTTCTTCAGGTTATTGGCCATATTAGTCAGCTTTCCCATTGCTGGATACAATGCCCAACAGCCACAATTTAAAAGAGGATAAGTTTATTGGGCTCACGGTTCAGAGGATTCAGTCTATGGTTAACAGGCATGAATATCATGGCAGAAGGGTATGGTGAAACAAAGTTGCTCAGTTCATGATGTCTGAGAAGCAGAGTGGGGAGACAGTGCTAATGCACAAGGTCATGCCCCTATGACCCACCCATACACTTGGGAGAGTGCTAGGCATTTCTTAATCCAATGAAGTTGACAAGTCAGGATTAACAGTCTCATTAGCAGAATTCATTGCCTATGGCTGTAGGACTGGGAACCCTGGATTCTAACTGGTAGTCAGCAGCAGGGTGGGGTGCTGTTTCCAGTTCTAGACTCTAGGCCACATCAGTCTCCCAACACAACTGTATATTCCTTCAAGGCCAAAAATCTATTACTTTTGCCATATTTGGTTGGTTAAAAGCAAATTGTATGCCCCACTCATACTCAAGGGGGGAAAATTATACAAGACTGTGAACACCAAGAAAGAGATCACTGGCCCTGAATTTAGATCCATTATGCTAAATGAATGATGCTAGACTCATAAATGTACATACTATATAAATCTATTTATATAACATTTTTGCAAAGATAAAGTCAGTGGGACATCAAATGGACCAGTACTTGGCAGAAGCTGAGACATGAATGAAATTTGGGGAGCTCAGACAAACTTCATAGCCTCATTGTTTATGCAAACATACTTTTTTAAATTCTCAGAACCATAGTCTAAAAAGGCAAATTGTATTTAAGCTTTAAATAATAAAACACACATATCACTGGGGAGATAAAAGGTAGAAGGTTGTAGTCTGCACTGTACAATGATCCTGTTCTGTTTCTTTACCAAGCTTGTGCTGAGCCCTTACTCTGCCTCAGGCATGTGAATTTCTCAGCTCTGTCATCAGCCCAAGATGGTGCCTCCCAGTGGACCAAACTTCCAGAGCTCCCAAGCAAAGCAAGCTCTGCAGCTGCCTCATCCTTCTGGCCAGAAACAACAGCATGTCATTGCTCAGCTTCCAAGAATGTGTTTGCTTACAACTCACCAGGAGACCTAAATGAGAGCTCTCCAGTGCAATTTTATCCTTCAGCTTTAAGAACAATTTTACAATCCCTTTCTAGAGTCAGCATGAGGCTAAGAATGCATACGATCTCAGTAATGGAAAAGCAGAGAGGCTGAGGTCACGTGGCCCTGAGACTTCTCTCCAAGGATTACTTTGGGTCAAGCCCACCCTGATCCTGTTGCCTTCCTTTCTGCTAGAAAGAAAAACTCCATAAGCATGTTTGGCCTGTGCTAGAAAGCAGGCCCATATTTTGTTTAGCATAGAGCAATTTCTACCCAGGGATCTACTTGCCAGTTTATCAAGCAAATTAGTTTGTCAAGCAAATTAAAAGTAGGTGCTAAAAATGTGACCCTAGGCTGCTGTATCCTTGGTACTCTCTTCAATCTCCCTCCCACATCCTGCAGTCTCCTTGTGGAAGCCACTTTCTCCATGGCCCACAGAGCCTAGGACACTCCTGGCACATATATTTGATCAATCAATCAATCAGTATAAGACTTCATTTCTTTAAAAATATTTTAATCAAAAAACTGAATGTACTGGTTGAATGCTTTACCCCAGTTTAGCTGTGGCTGAGAAGACAATGAGAAAAATGAGCTCTTGAGACATGACAAAGGAGGATGAGGACAAGTTTTAGGAATGGAAGTGGCACACCTGTTTGTACACATAATCCTATGGATCAAGAAGCTTCCCAAACCCTTTCTTGTACACCTACGGTGAACTATGTGACTTAGATGGCTATGGGAACATCACGAATTCTTGACATCTAGGTAAAAGTGGATGAAAGCCCTAATTCCACAGCTTCAAAGCTGGGCGCCTTCACCAAGATTTTGCAGCATGCTGGGAGTTTCTGTTGAAGTGGCTGTGCAGCTGCTGGGCTTTCACCCACTTTGCCTTCTCAAGTCTGTGCCACACCTGCCTATGCAGATGCCTCTGTGACAGACGCACACAGCACTGCTCACACCTTGACAACTTCTATGCATGACACTGGTGAGTGCAGAAAGACTCTCTCAAGACCAGAAAAGGGTCTCAGTGAGATCAGAGGGTGTCAGTGGTTCATGGTCCCGTACACTCCAGACTGTATGTTGGGCACTCCTTTTTCTTCTCCAGAGCCCCACCCCACAGAGCTCTGGGTTGCCTCCTCCTGTCAACCTCCATCCTGCTCCCCTTCCTTTTTTTTATAAGTAAAGAAAAGGGTAGGATTTAATCTTTATCTACAGGACACTGTAAAATATGAAATTAGACACAGAAATAAGAAACCCCTTCAGACAACAATCTTCATACAGTATGAATAGTTTTGAACTGTTCAAGTACAGTTTCTTTGTAAAGAGTGCAACAGTCACAGGCCAGGTGTGGTAGCACATGCCTGTCATCCCAGCTCTTAGGAGGTTCAGGCAAGAGGATCCTCATGAATTTGGGCCAGCCTGGGCTACGTAGTGCCTGCAAGACCAGCCTGAACTACATAGAAAGACTCTGTTGCAAAAAAAAAAAAAAGTGCTACAATCACAAAGCACATTTTAAAAAGAGTTCTTAGAGAAATGGTACATGAAACTTACACTGCATGTACATGTACACAACAAAATTTGACACCGCAGCCATACAATGTAGGTAAAGGTACCAGGAGCCCCATCCTAAACTTGGAAGGTGTCACCTTCCGGGGATAGTTTTTTTCCTCCTTCTCTACTGAGAATTATTGCCCAATCAAATTTAGCAAGGCCTTACATACACACACTCATATCATAGCTCTGTAGAGCTTCAATTTTGTCCAAACCTCCGCATTCTTCGGTCATTATACTAAGTTTCTCTGTCAAATCCTTCTTGTTGTCTCATTCGGAGCATTTCAAACCCTTTTTGTGACCTGAGACTCTCCACCACCCAAGCCTGTAGAGTCTCATCTCCTTTCTCAGTGGTTTGTTAAAGATCTTTCCCAAACAAAGCTCCTGCTGGGGGTGGATATTAAAATAACCACTGGCCCTTCCCTGGGACCAGACACAACAGGAGCCAAGGGGTCACATTAGCCTGGTCCATCGCCACCCTCCTCTTCAACAATGCCACCAACAGAGCAGGGCGCAGGTCCAAGACTGCACACTCCCTGCTTCACCTTCCATGACATGTCCAAACAGTTCGACTTAACCTTTTAGTCCATGTCCCTTCCTGGTAAGGATCCACTGAACCAGGACCCCACACCTGTTACACATATTTTCCAACTTTGTCTCTGACCATGACCACTTTCTAACACAGGGTCCTGGAGCCTTCCTCTTCTTTCAGGATGTCAGGACTCCAGGTTTGAAAAGCTACCTGCTGGACTTATGTGGTATCTTGCTCTGACCTCCTGAGACCTCCCAGCTGTCTTGGCAACCTTGGTAGTGGAATCAACATGAGGCTGCTGTAGAGCTATGCAGCGCTTCCAGAGGGCTCAGCTGAGAAGCTGTTTGTCCTGGGGAACACAGAGAAGGCTGCTAACCTTGCCAAGGGAGAGAGCAGCCCTGTGACCTGGGAGACCCAGATGGTTGTTCCACTAACAATGGAGCCTCTCAGGACTTGTGGGTCCCTTGCAGGTGCTTTATTTCTGTTGGTCAGAAGAATCCTAATAGACAGACTAGGTCAAGACACTTTGCTGCCATCTGCTGGGAATTTATAATAAATATACTAACCTTCCAAATGAATGATACCAGCTTAGGTAGGGAGCACACCATATAGGACAGGTTCCCAGTGGATACACCAAGATACATCCAAAGGACAGGTTCCAGTGGATTCACCAAGAGGGCCCACCACGCACAGGCAGCATCTGAGTGTCAGCACAGCAAAGCCACATGGCCAGTCCCTTCACCACGTGGCCGGCCCCTTGCTGAGTCCAGGAATACTTGCATAAAGGCAGGGTCTTTTGATTTGCTTGGTCTTTACAACAAAATAGCCAGAGGAAAAAAAAAGAAATCTTAATTTGATTAAGGGAGGAAAAAAAATGCAATGCTACAGTACCTAGGCATAAGTCAGGCAAAGTCCATGGATTAGCCACATCTCTTATTTTCTGTATTCTGATGCTTTGATATCTGGGGTTTTACTGATACTGGAGAGACTGCTCATTCCAGGGGAAGCCAAGTCCTACAGATAATAAAGTGCTTGCCTATGAACAGCCTTTCTGATGCACACCAAACAGTTCAGGGCCCATGCATCAGCCACCTTCTCTGTGTGGTCTCACACTCTGGGACAGACCTAGACAAATAAGGACAGGTCTTGTACCCCACAGCCTGCTGAGATTATTCCAAGTAGCCATCCCAAGAAGACTGACCCTGTTAGGCCTCTTCCTTCCTGAAGAAACTGCGCACACACACACACACACACACACACACACATCATGATGTGCCCCTTCCTCTGGGAACTAGAAGGAGCAACCTATCTTCATAATGGCAGTTGTCCCCTGGTCTGCTGTCCCTACTATGCCTCAATATATTTATTCATTCACTACACTCTAATACCATCCATAAGCAGCATACTAAATAAATACCTGTTTTTAAAAGGAACTGATGTGGAATCTAGTTCTGGTTCTGGTTTTCTCCGGAACTAGTTCCAGTTCTTCTGCCACCTGTTCCACCTGTAACATCCCAGCCTCCTGGCATATCCTGGGCTGCACAACCCCTCAGAGGTGTGACACTCACTGTGGCCTGGGTTTAATCTTCCTGAGAACTGGCTGCACTGGGTCCTGGACCTCTAGTTGGCACTGGACAACTTTGCAACTAAATCTGTTATTTTACAAAGGTGTCTTCTCACACCTTAGCTGAATCCATCCCCATGGGAATGGAGAAGCGTACCTATGGCTCCCAGATCAGGGTTAGGAATGAGACATCCCAGGTTTAACCCTAGGTCCACCACCTAGAGCCCTGTGACCTGGATGACCCAGAGGAAACACAGGAAGTCCACACCATCTGTCTGCACTGAAATCCCAAGTCTTCTGCTTACCTACTAGAAAATACTCAGCAGGCTTCCAACCTCCTTCTGTCCCAGTTTCTCCATCTCTGAAATGAGGAGGACCATTAATAAAACCCATTTTGTAGGGTTAAATATCTGACTAGTACCTGGCACTAAATAAGTATGAGCTCTTACCACTTGACTTTTAAAGACGTGTGTCCTAGTTGTAAAGTCAAAAGAGAAACAGAGCCATTTGCTTTGGTGTTATGAAGATAAAATGTCAAAAGTCAGATCGAGTTCCCAGCACAATAGCAGCTATGGTCGTATTCATTGCCACCCATCCAAACTGTGCCTCCCATCAGGGGCCAGTCGGAGCCCATCTCTGAACATCTCTGAACACCTCTCAGCTGCCCTCACACACTCTCTCCTTTCTGGACAGCTGTGAACCTCTCTTCTCCTTCCTGTGCTTTTCTTCCTTTCCCGCTGGTCTCTAGTTAGGCTGTGCGTACCTCTGTCTCCCCAGCTCCCTCTTAAATTCCTCCAGGGACATACCATCTTGTGCCTGTCTTGAATCTATGACAGCAAGATCAGCTCAGTTCCAGCTGTGTGGTTGTTCACAACTGTCCGCTGAGTCAACCTGGAAGGAATGATGCAATCTCTGACTCTCAACACCAAGGAGGAAATACTCTCTTGGATTTCAAGCAGAATTGAAGGCAGAAGAGAAAAGGCAACCAGGATGCCATTGCAAATAGGTCTTGGGGATTACACATAAGTGCTATCAGCATCATTCATGCATCACTGGTTGATTAGAAGAAAAATCATGTTTTCACAGCAAGTTTGCTTGACTTGGCTAATGACACATTGCTTCAACAAGGAATGCAATGCTCTTAGACACTTTCTAGCTTGCCACCATCCCATTGTCCCTAATATCTGAAATCCACTCAGGTATTTTATCTGTCTAGCCACTGTTGCAATCTTAGCATTTGTGACCCCTATAAGTTTTTTCAGAGTCCAAGAAAATAATGACCTTCTATTACAGCAGGCAAGATTTTTACTATTCCTTCTAAGTGTGTTTTATTATGATTGGTGTCCATTTTCTTTGGAAGCTCCACTGATAGGATTGAGGAAGTATACAGGAAAACATGAGGGACTTGCCCTCTTTTCATCCTTTCTTTACAGGAAGGCACAGTTCCTCCTGGAGCCACAGGTGAGACTCAGCTCTGTCTGGGATGCTGGACAGGTAGATTTTATGGAGTCCAAAGCCTCAAGCCAAGAGCTGGGAAGCCTAGTAATGGCTCCAGTCCCACCAAGGATGCCATACCCAGAAGCGGAAAGGCATTAGTAATTCATCAAAGAGAAGCACCACAGAATGTATCCAAGGGGCTGAATGGAATGAGGAAACTGCAGGATAAAGCAGATCTGTTTCTGATTAGAATTTCTCAGCCCTCAGCTACTGTGTATAATGAAAGTCATCACTGGAGGAAAAAATAAAAAGGAAGGAGGAGGGCAGGAAGGCTGATGAGAGTTTGGTCCCTGCCCTGATCTCTAAATGAGAGGAGCCCAAGATCCCTTTATTATTCATTTTCCCTTAGGCTTCTGCACCCTCCTATCTCCCCTAGGACTTGGCATGGGGATGGGCCACAGGGATTCTGGCCCCTCACCTCACACCAGAATATCTGGGCAGAGCCCCAGAGCCTATTTCTCACACGCTTCCTGGATGGTTCAAATGCCCAGTCTGATTAACACTGACTTTTCAGGTCTTTCTTTAATGTTTTAGAACAATTTTACACATTGTGGCACAAATATCACAAAGGGCTCCATGAGATTTCAGTGCCTATCTATCTATAATGTGTCAATTGATCCCGTAGTTTGTGCCTTGCCCTGTACTCTGCACAGAAGATATAAAGATGCACAAGAAGCAGTTACTGGCCACAGCACACTCAAGAAAAACCAAAAGAAACATGATTTGAGCGACAAATGAGTGACACCTCCAGAGAGGGTGGCGGGGGAGGGGCAGGGAAGGCTCCATGGAGAACAGGACAGAGAAAAGGCCTCCCACAAAATGCTAGAGGGTCCACAGCAACAACAGAGACAGCCAGATGCCCACCAAATACATTCTAGCAGTCTTCTGGTTACAATATGGTTGCTAGGTATAGACTAGCACCACATTGCCCAGCTCTCCAGGGCCCTAAATTCAGCTTACTGGATGGAACAGGATTGATGTGTGTGTGTGTATGTGTGTGTGTGTGTGTGTGTGTGAGAGAGATCCAGGTTGTCTCCAGTTTAAAAGAAAAACCTCTCCCCACCCCACCCCCAGGCCTGGGGATTAACCCCAGGGCCTGCACACAGAGCTACATCCTTGATATTTTTCTTCCCCACTCCCCTCTTCCGCCCACCCCACTCTCCCAGACAGGGCTTGCTAAGTCACCAAAATGTCCGTGTTGGGTTTGAACCTCTGATCATCCTGCCTCAGCACCCCTCATGCCCTAACAGTACCAGGATTGCCCTCCCAGATAAGGCAAGCCTCTTTTCAGGAAGTTTTAACCTTGAAGTGATATGGTCCACTTGATGTTTTTAAAAATTCCCTCAGGCAGGGAGTACGGGTGAGGAGCAGTGAGGAGGAGAGACCAGGGAAATTTGCAGGATTCCTTTCCTTCTCCAGAAAAAAGGTGAGATTCATTTTGGGCCACTAAGGAGCAGCAGGAGGCAAAAGTGAATGAGCCTGATGGGGGAGGAGGGATACTGTAGGATTGGGTGAGGAAACCAGGAAGTTGTCACCAAACCTCAAATCTCCAAATGCTACTTCCTACCTCATGTTCTGTCCACCCTTTCAACCTCAGGGCACGTCCCTCGCTATACATGCACCCCCATCACTACTGCCAGAGAGGGGAGACCCATGGCCACCACCCAGCACATCCCAGAGGAGGACCCCAAGGTTGGAGGCAGCCGGAGACTGTCCTGAACCCCTCATCAGGAACAGAGTGCCCTTTGGGGTCAGCAGTAGACCTGCAGGTTCTTTGGGGAGTCAGGAGGAGGAGGAAAATGTCTCCAACAATTGAAAGCAGTCTATGAAAGAAAGGAACCCTAAGAGAAAGTGCTAGATTCCTCTGCAACATGATGAGTTAGAGAAGGCAGATTTGGCCAGCCAGGAGAGTAAAGGCTTCAGAGAGAAAGCGAGAGGAGCCCAGCACACACTGCATGTGTTAATCTTTATCCATTTCCTGACACCTCCCCACTGGGAGGGCTTCTCTCAACTGGAAATAAATAACTCAGCGATTGAGGATATAATCAGAGCTCTTGATCCAGAGTGTGACCTTCCACTTTTCTCTCTTTATTTTTAAGATTAATCAGAGTCTTTACTGGGCTCGTGTCAATAAACAAGAGGCTTTTCCAATATATACCACCTGCACATCCAATATATCCAAGAAAATAAAAATATATCCATGGAGATTAGTAGCCATGAATCACCAGGAGCCAAAACAAAGTGCTGTAGATTTTAATAGCACCAGCTATCTGTCTCTTCTAAATGGAAAAGAGGTCAGCCCAGCCAGCCCCTGCTCATGAAGAGGAAAAGGGATATACCCAGCCATATTCTTGATAAAACATTTGCTTGAAAAATAGCTATATTTTCATGGCCATGTTGTGCATTAAAAACCGGCCTCAATGCGGAAACATAATACTGCCTGAGAAAAAGCATTTGAAAGAGGAAGGAAAGAGAGTACAAATAAAGACAAGAAGGGAGAAAAGGAGAGAAAGATGAGAGGGAAGCACCAGCAGCGAACATTAGTTCTTGGCTGTTGTCTGGCTGGGAAAGTGGCCACAGCCTGGGTGTTGCACTTCATGGCTTCATCCAGGACTCAGTTTTCTCCAGCAGAAACCTGCGGGCATTTAACAGAGGTGGCTTTGCAAATCCACAAGAAAAAGACAAATCACTCAATAAGTGGTGCTAGGATATTTGCTAATCTAAATGGAAACAATAAAAATCAGATCCTACTCTTCAAGCTGCCTATAAAAATAACTCCCAAAGAATTAAGATTTAAATGCAAAAAATAAAAATTTTAAACTTTTAGGGGAAACAATAGCTATGTTCCAACTCTTGGGTGAAGTGTGTTAGTCAGCTTTCCATCACTGTGACACAATACCTGAGATAAGCAACCTAAAGTAAGAAAGATTTATTTTGGCTCATAGCTTCAGAGGTTTCAGTTCATGGTCAGGTGGTTCCATTGCTGTGGGTCTCAGGTAAGGCAGAACTTCATGGCAGAAGAGCATGCTGTTAAAAGCTGCTCAATTCATGACAGCAGGGAAGCAGAGAAACAGCAAGAAAGTCCAAAAGGAAGGGAGCAGGGACAAATATACCCTTCAAAGTCATGCCCTTGATGACCTGGTTCATCCTATTAGCCCCCACCTCCTGATCAGCCTGTTGAGCTATGAACTCATCTGTGGGTTAACCCACCTGATGAAGTCAGAGCCCTCGCAACTCAATCACTTCTCCAAATCCCCACCTCTGATATTATTGCACTGGAATGAAATCCCCAACACACGAGCCATGGTGATGTATCATATCTGAACCTTAACAGGAGGGTTTTATAAAGCTATCACAAAAAGAACAAACCATCTAGGGGAATATTAGTAAGTCTGGTGACATTAAACCTTTAAAACTTCCTTATTACAAAAAAAATTGGCTTATGTGTTTTATGCTTTTTGGCCTGTTAGTCTAGTTGTTAATCTGTATGTATGATAATTAACTTTATAAGGACTTATAAAATAAATGAATAAATCTGATGCTGTCAAAAAAAGGAGTGGAGGATAAGGGGAAAAAAAGAATTGAGATGTGTTATGTGCAGGTACCAATTCCCCACAATGAATGTAATCATTATGTACTGCAAACATGTACTAATAAAAATAATTTTTTAATAACTCACAAGTAAACATCAAAATTCAAGACACATACTGAAGAAAAGAATAATTTAAAAAAAAAGAATCATAAGTCAGAGAAGAGAAAAACAAATGGCTAGTGTGACCCCTGTGATACGTCTACCTGACCTGGGGAAGAATGACTAGCAGATTAGTAAAGCATACTTGTGAGTGTTTCTGTGGATGATTGACAGTTAGGCCAACCAACTGAAGGAGGGAGACCCACCCCAGTTGTGGGTGGCATCAAACAATAGGCTTGTACCCAAGATGAACTAAAAAAGGAAAAAAGGCAGTGTGCCCATTTTGAAGCACCCCAGTTTTTTGTTTGTCCTTTGCTGCTCTCATATTTGGAATTGCTTTCCAGGTCTGCAGTTTCTTCAACCTCTCGGTGCAGACTCATACTGACAACCATCCAGTGGGCTTCCAGGCATTTTACCTTGAACTGGTGCTGTGTTCCTGAACCCTCTTACTCTGCAGTTTTCATCTTCTTGGGCTGAGCTGCTACTGCACCCTCCAGCTCTCCAGGAATAGACAGCTTTTGTGGATTCTCCTACCTCTGATCTTGCAAATGACCCGTGTTGACTCTCCCACTTCTGATCCTGTAAGCCTACTTAATAAATCCCCTGGCATAATTATACATGTATTTTTCTACCAATCCTGTTTCTCTAGAGAATCTTAATGAGTTCAGCCAGTTAACTTATAAAAAGGGATCAGCCTCACAAGAAATCAAGAAAATGCAATGAAAACAATGAGACACTATTTCACAATAAAAAGAAAGGAGAAAAATCTGATAAAACACCACATATCGGTGAGAGTAGAGAAACAAAAACTCGTGTTAACACCTTACTTTTGCAGCTTCAGAATGTGATCCTGTTAATTCCCTTTCTGGGAGCATGCACCAGGGAAGATCTCACTTATGTGCTGTGTTGGTCAGCTTACCTGTTACTGAAAAAAAATATCTGACACCTAAACTTCCTCTAGGAAAGATCTATTTTGTCTCATGGTGTTATGGTTTGGGGGATATTTTTGAAAGGGAGAACAATATAACACAGGACACATATTTTATATGATTATTTATAGTAGTCATCCAAAGAACAATATACAAAAGAGTGGAGGAAATCTGTCCACACATTATAGACCAAGAATACAGCTGAGGGCCTGAATCCCATGAAAATGTCCTGCTTGAGTCCAATTTAAGACCTAGAGCTCATAACAATGCCTCCCATGAATCCAGCTGGAAGCCCAGAGCCCATAACAATATCTCATGCAGATGTGTTTCACAGATCTGCGCTGGGAAGGCCCAAAGGTCAGTGATGGAATCTAGGAAGTCTGTACCAGCAAGATGAAGGATCTGTGCTAGCAGACTGAGGGATCTGCACTGGAGCCAGGAAGTGATGCACAAAGTAAGAACCAGAGCTCTCCTGAAAAGTACCACAGTCATCCTCAGTAACAGTGAGGTCCCGAGCTCCTCCGATGGTGAAGACAACTGAATTCCTGTCAGGAAAGCCAATGCAGCAAGCTTCTTCAGGAGACTGAGCAGTTCACCATCTTCTCTGGAGCCAGGAAGCCATGCTCAGAGTGAGGACCAGAGCTCCCTCAAAGCAAACTGAAGCTATTCTCAGTACCAACAAGGTCCCGAGCTCCTCAGAGGATGAAAACAGCCAAGCTCATTAGGGAAGCCAGCATGACAAGCTCCTCCAACAGAACGAACAGCTCCTTACAACCTCTACCAGCACTGAACAGCCTTTCTCAGCTCCCAACAGCCTCCCTTCTTCTTCTCCAGTTCTGCCTCTTATGCTGCTGTCCACAATCTTTAGGTGGACCTCCCACACCCAGCACCACACTTACTCAGTTCAGCTAGGGGTTATAAGTTGACCACCAGTTTTCAATCCACTACACATGGTTTCAGAAGATGTAGTCAAAAATCCAAAGCAGAAACACCATGGGATAAGAGCTTGGTAGAGGAATGCTGCTCACTTCATGGCAGTCAGAAGCACAAGTGAACAGTACCAAAGGAAGGGACTGGTGACCAGATATGGACCCCAAGATCACACCTCCACGAGCCACCCAGGCACACTTGTGAGTGTGCTTTACTAATTCCCTAGGCAGCTCCCCAACCAATTAACTTGATACTTAAGTTTAACCCTCACGTGTGCACAAGATGTCTGGCCAAGAATGTTTCAATGGCTTGATTTGTAATAACAAAAACACTGTAAAGATCCAACAATGGGGAATCAGGTCAGTGGCAGATAGTATTCATACAGAGGAAATCCCAACCACAGCTGAAGGCAAAGCAAGGTGCAGAATGATACAAATGCTATGATATCATTTATGCAGCATTTTCAACTGCAGAACAATTGTCTGTGATGTTACTTTCCAAAATCTGGAAAGTAACATCAAAATCTGAAGGCTTCACATAAACATAGTAAAGGCTCTGAGAAGTCCTGCAGTGAAGAAACCATTAACTTGGCAGGTGTGAGCATTTTCTATACTTAATTAAGCACAAAATTCGTTCTCACTTACAGACTCAAGGTTCTTGAGCAACACTTTGGGAGATGCTGGGCAAAGAGAGCTCTGCCATTTGGTGTTTCTGTAAGATGAGGAACTCTACCTAACAAGTAACTACAGTACTCTGAGAATCTGACTTGTGCAAGCCTGAGAAGACTGAGTGAAACACATGGCCAGTTTTCACGAGTAGGACCAGTTGTCACAGCCAGAGTATGTGAATTCACCACAAGCCAGAGTATGAAAATTCACCACAAGCCATGCTTACGACAATCTCAGCACTGCACATTTTGCCCTATGGGTCTTCATCATCCCTCCTCATCCATTCTCTAACCTGCCTCTCCTCTTATATTCCCCTTTCAGTCAGTGACACTTTCTACCTCCAAGTCAGTGAAGTCCCCGGGACCCCTCCCTGTCTGAGTCCTCCGTCCGGACAGGCTCTCCCTGTCTTCACATGAGCCTCTGTCCTCCACCTCATTTCCCTGCCTGCCTGGTGCCAGCCACTGTCGTATGCAATCTACCTGAGCTTGCCAGGTTCCTGACAGTCCTCCTGCCTCACGCAGCCACTTCTAATGCACCCTGCAAGCCACTGAAGCTCTTCTCAGAATGCAAGTGGTCACTGCACCTCCCTGAGCCCCAGTCACTCTCACCCCACATCCCCTTTGCACAACCTGACCACTGCTTCCACTGCCGTTCTCGGCTCCCTGCTCCTTACTCCTCACCCAGTAAACTCAAAATTCTAAATCACCAACTGCCGCGGTTGCCAGGGTAAGGCACGGGGCTCTGTACTCCATATGCAGCTCAAGCTGTGCCCTCCCTCAGCACCTGCCAATCCCCTCCCTGCTCAGACAGTGCCTCCTCTCTGCCAGCACCCCAGCTGCCTTTCCAATGTTCTCTCCCAGCTTCTTAAAGGTGACTTTTGCATCTCCACAAAAGAGAATTGAACAGAAGAAAGTGAAGAGCCATTTCTCCAACTGGGAAAGTGACTGGTAAGAAAATAGTGTGAGAGCAAGTGAGGGCGGGCCACAGACAAACTCCACAATTTTCTAGGGCACCCTTGGAGACTGGGTGGCTTTAGGTGTTCTAAATGGTTTTGACACATAAAACAAGACAAGTCCGGATTTCAAGATGGGATATTTGTCTTCCTTTGTCCTCACAGGTACAATATAATGTTATAACATTTTAAAGGTCATAAAATTTAAGGCTTTTCTATTATTTTTCCCAAAATATTGTCTCCCCTCCTCTCCTCTCAACACAACTAATCCATCACATAAAATGACAGTGAGCCTCAGCCTTGAAGCTGGGAGTCTCCTGGGATCAGGGTATGCTGGTGAGAATCAGGAGGTGGGGAAGCTTGAGCATAATAAAAGAAATTATTGCACTCATACGGAATTTTATTCTTTTGCAACACATTTTCCTATGTCATAATTTGTTTGACATGTTAATCATGAGGTTGATGGATGAGGAGTTATTTCCATTTCACAGAGATGAAAAGTGCTTTATAACTTACACTCTAAATACTTTAAAGATAACAATATACAGTGTATTAACTGTTGTTATTCTCTTATTATTTCATTATAAAATATTGTTTTATATCCTCATAAAATAAAAAGTGAGACAAGAGAGTTTAAATGCTGTTTAAATATTTATTGATTAAATGTGATCCCATTTGTTAATTCTTGATATTATTTCTTGTATAACTGGGGTTCTAATCAGAAAGTCTTTGCCTATAACTATGACTTCAAGTGTTTATCTATTTTATCTTCCAGCAAATTGTGTTTATGTTTTGACATTTAGATTTTTGATCCATTTTTATTTTAGTTTAGTATATGCTGAAAGATATAGATTTATATTCAATCTCCTGCATATGGATACACAATTTTCCCAGCACCATTTACAAAAAAAGACTATCTTTCCTCCAGTGTATGTTTTTGCCCCCTTTGTCAAATATCAAATAGCTGAGTGCTCTTGGGGTGGTCTCTGCACCCTCTATTCTGTTCTGAAATTCTATGCAAACCAGCTGTTCCCCTTGTAGAGTTAGGCATCATATTATAGTGGCGTGTGCTTATCAGCATTTATAGCAGCACAATTCATAACTGCTAAACGTTGGAAGCAGCATATATGTCCATCAACAGATGAATGGATAGAGAAAATGTGGCATTTATACACAGTTGAGCACTACTGTACCATAAAGAAGGATAAACTTGAGTCATCTGTAAGAAAATAGTTACACTTTGACATCATAATGTTAAGTGAAATAAATAAGAAACACTAGCTTCAGTATCAAATGGTTTCTCTTATTATGAGAAGCCCAAATTATAAATAAAAAGCAAAATAAAACATAGATAATAGAGAGTAAGGAAATAGATCTTTTTCAAATGGGAAAGGGATCATTAGGTGCAGGGAGAGGGGAACGAGGTTCAGGAGAGAGAGGAAAGAAAAAGAGGGAAGGAGATGAAAAAAGAACTGAGATGTGTTATGTACATGTACCGGCTCCCTATGAAGAATACCATCGTGTACTGCAAACAGGTTCCATGCTTCAACACTTTCAACCTCTGTGCTGTGAGGAGAGAGAAGAGAGAGGAAGAAGGAAGACGAAAATGGACACAGGAAGAAGCATCCTTTTACCAAAAGCCTGCAGGTGGTAGACCTCACAGTTAGGCCACACACTGATCCAGAAGGCTGCCCAAGACTCCCAAGGACCCTTCCCCATCTCTGCCAGGTCTAACCTGGAGGGGGCCCTAGACAATCATGATGGATTTCCCCTGGTCACACCTCACAGTCTTCTTCATACCCAGGACAGAAAGTAGGAGGGGAGGGTCATCTTAGTTGCTTTTCTCTCATTGCTGAGACAAAATACCCAACACCCAAAGTTAAGGGAGGAAAGGTCTATTTAGCTCATAGTTTGTGGAGGTTTCACTCCATAACTGGCTGGCTCCAAGGCAGGGTGGCATGGAAGAGCAGCAACCGTTCATGGCAGCAGAAGATATCAAAAATAACAGGAGCAAAAGGGAGAAGAAAGCCTCTTTTCCATCCCTCATGTTGTATGCAAGCTATCCATCCTAGGGAGGGGGTAACACTCACACCCCCAATCCAAGCACTAGACTATGATCCAGTCACAAACTCTAGATTCAGCAGCCCCTATAAAGCCTACCACCCTGTGACCACATGAGGCTTTTGGGGGACATGCAGACACAAACTATAACAGGGGCACTTGTTTTAGCATAACTCAGCTGCCCTTCCCTTTCCTCCTGTGGTTGAAGCTTTCCCTGACCCCTGATCCCTGACCCACAACCCTCTGACCCCTGGACTTACAGACTCAATAGTCTGAAGCTATGCTCCCCCCTCCTCTGTGCATGCTTACCTATTATGTACATCATACTTCATTTTATGCATTTATTACATCTGTGTCATGAAGCTCTATGAAAGCAGTGATTCTATTTCACTTTATTACTCCAAGAAATAATACTATGGCAGAAACATGTGCCATCCCACTATGTAAAATTCATTTCAAGGATTTATGGCTCATAAGCCTGCCTATAATGACTGATTTCTCAGATTTAGCAAACAGCAAGAGCTTCAATTCATTTTGTCTAATATTTATTGATAACTCAGCTATAGAAAACAATATTTATGGAAACTTGCCAGTCCATTTATTTTTCTGGATCAGAACTCACATATTGACAGCCCAAGGATGAAGTTTTTCCTCAGGAGCATTTAGTTTGGTCTTAACTGTGTTTCTAAGTATGGCTTGAATGTCTTTACCAGATCTGGGACTTGTCACCAGCTCCCTAACCACTCTCACACACAAGACACACAGTCACTGATCACCATACCCTGAGGGCATTTGGGTCCAGACCCCCTCCAGTTTCAGGTATATTAGTGTATTATCTTCAGAGTTAAGCTCAAGAGCCTCATTGTCTGGTGCCATAACTCACCTTAACTGACCTAGCATAGAGGGTCTACCTGCATGCAGTTTGAAGAATGCAAGATGCATGATCCATGCAAGATAACCACCCTGTATCTTTAAAACAATGGTTTGAATGATCTGGTCTTAGGAGTGAAGGGCTTTTGGAGAATCCATTGGAGACATTTGTGCCTGGAGTATCTATACCTCTTCTAAACTACTGAGTAATGCTTATCCTCATGAAATTTCATAAAGCCTACAAGTTACACTGTAACTGATTGTGCTTTCTTCTTGTGCTGGTGCATTCTCTGAGCCTCACAGATGCATTGTGGGTAAAAATCCCTTCTCTACTTTCATTCCATTTTGATATCTCCATTATTAAAAGAAGCTTAAACCACCCTTTCTTGCAGAATGTAGAATAAAAACAAAGATATGAAAAGATCAGTTAACTAAGTGATTTCTCAAGAACTACAAAAAGGACACAGTAGATGGACCAAATCTAATCAATACCCAATGGAGAACCCAAAGCCTCCCACAGGGCCTTATACCACAGTCACATTCAATGTATGTCTTGAATTTTTTAAGTAGTTAACTGAATGAATGAACGAATCTCAAGACTATACATGACAAGAATTGCCTTGGATGTCCTCATATGATCAGACCAATCTGGTACATAGTAGTAAACTGATAAATGTTTGCTAAGTAAATAAATGAATAAATAATTGGATAAACAAATAAGCAAAGCAGCAAAGGCTTGACCCCTACATTCAACCCCAGCTCCGCCTCATTTCTCTCTTTTTTTTGGTTGGTTTTTTTTTGGTTTTTTTTTTTTTTTTTTCCGGTACCAGGAATTGAACTCATGACCTTGTGCTTGCCAGGTAGGTGCTATGCCACTGAGCTAAATCCCCAGGCCTTCTGCCTCATTCCTCAACACCTTGCCCAGTTCAATTTTCACTTTGTGGAACTGCTTTCCCTGGATTTGACTAACAGCTTTTGTGGTATGTTCTAGAGAAACCATAGAAAAGCTGTTGTGGTCACATCATCATTGTTTTCCTAAACTTTCAGTTCCAACCAATACTGACATTCTCAGGGTGTGCCGAGACATTGATACCTGCTGTAGTTCGCATCTTGAGTGTCCCCCTGAGGCTCACATGTTATAGGCTTGTTGCCTAGGGTGGCACTACTGGGAATCCATGGAAACTTAAAGGGGTGGGGCCTAGTGAAAGGTCATTAAGTCACTGAGCAAGTGCTTCAAAGGGCATGGCAGAACCCCAGCCTCATCCTCTTCACAGGTATGTCTGTATAGGGAAAAAAACATAATATATAGGGTTCAGTACTAACTGGTTTCAGTTACCCAATGAGGGTCTTGGAAAGCATCCCCCAAGGATAAGGGGGACTAGGCTAGTGCTAAAACACCTTAGCTTCTTAAACCTATAGTGAAGATTACTGTGCTCTCCAAAATTAAGTCAAAATACCAAGGGCAGAGAGCTGTGGCTGACACAGTTTTGGCCACATTATTCACGGATTCCCCATACCAGTCTCATGCCAGAAAATGACCATTGTGATTATGTTTAATGGTTTCTATCCAGATGTCCCCCCAAAGCCTTAAAGATGAGGCTTTTCAAGGCTGGCTAGATCTAAGGTTTGTGATACTGAGATTAAGGATGAGTAGTATTAAATTAGTCCACTATGCTAATTGGAATGAGTATAGTTCTGGGTGTGTATAACAGAAGCCCCGCTCTGGGTGTGGGTGTCACCAATTGACAGGCTAATACCTGGACGGAATATAAAAGGAGAGAGGGAAGGTACGCTTGCTGCTGCGGCTTGCTGCTTCTCTGTCTCCTGCCTGCTGTGCCACATATTATTTCTTTACTGTGATGCCTCTCTGCCATGCCACCCTGCCTTGGACCCAGCCAACTATGGACAGAAACCTCTACAAACTGTAGTGGGGGGAACCTTTCTTGCTTTAAGTTTGGGTGTTCAGTCTTTTGTCTCAGCAATGAGAAAAGTAACTAACTAAGACATCATATTTTAAGGGCCTTTAGAGTGCTTTACAAGTAAGTAGTTAATAGCGTAAGTATTAAATCACCAAATGCTGAAGGTCTACAGTTACCCTTACCTTAATTAATTTATGTTTCTTTCCCCCCACATAGCCTTGGAAGAAAAATATAAAGTGCAGACATTCAAATGCTGAGCAAGAGCTTTATAATGCACCTCAGAAAAATATAAAACATGGCATCAAAAGAAATCAGAATTTCTTCTTTCTCAAATTATCAAAATAACTTAAGTCTCACTCAGTATCATCTGTGTTCACTTCATTAATTTAGAAGGTTACCTCATCTCATTTCCCTCTCTGCCCTCAAATACATCTATATTACTCTGTCAGAAAAGTTTGGTTTGAAGGGAAAACTTCAACTTCAAATATTGAATCTGAGCTTCACAAATACAGTAGTAATGAAAAAGTCAGACAGAAAACCTTTGTAATAATGGACTCAGACAAAATAAAGCCCTGAAATCAGCTAGAATAATGAAGTTTAAATTGTTTATGGAATTGGTTATGCTCTTGGAGCTATAAGACTATGTGACTGTTGATTTGGGTTATCATGTGTATGGGTGTGGATGGTCTGGTTTTTTGGGGTTTTTTTGTTGTTGTTGTTGTTTTTTGTTTTTTGTTTTTTTTTTTTTTTTGGTACCAGGAATTGAATTCAACACCCTACACTTGCCAGGCAGGTACTTGTGCCACTGAGCTATATCCCCAACCTTAGTCTGGCTTTTGAAAGCTATTGCCAAAGACTATCTCTAGGACCATAACAGAATCAGATTCCCTTCCTCCCCAGCTACCTCCTTCCATTAGTAATTTCATCACCCTCCTAATTTTGTTCTGCATCTGATAACAGAGGCCTCTGCCTTATGTTAGTTCTTTCTGGGAAGGACTGTGTAGAGTGCTGGTGTCCTCCAGGTTCCAGGCTGGCTGCCCCAGCTCTGGCTTCAGGGCTAGAGGTCAGCTGAGAGATGGAAAAATAAACATATTTTAGGATTGTGTTTTCTTACTATAATATTATACATATAATTACCTTGACAAATTAGCAAATTTCATTCATTAATTCAAGATGCTGGCTTAGAATAACACTATCTGATAAAAATAGGTCGCCACATATTTAATTTTAAATTTTCAACAAGCCATATTAAATAAGTTCCGGTGTTCTCTTGCACAGTCAGGAAAATACAGTTACGAATCATGCCTGTACATTTCAAAATAGCTAGAAGAGAGGCTATTGAATGTACTCACCATAAAGAAATGACAAGATTAAAATGACAGTTTTGCTAATTACCCTGATTTGAATCATTATACAATGTATGCAAGAACCAAATATCACATTATATCCCAGAATATGTACAACTATTATGTCAATGAAAAAAATTAAACATAATTGTTAATATTTAAAGTAAAATACAAGTGAAATTAACCTTTAAAAGTTTTGCTTAACTCAATACAGTCAACATAGAGTATTATGCTTTCATATCAATATGTGTTTGAACTTTGAGATGTTTTATACATTATAATGCATCTGGACAAATCATGATCTGGATTTAGGGTTCACCAGATTTATATCTGAATAGTATGTGCACAAGCATACAAAAACTCCTCTAGAAAAACTGAATAGAGTATCATTTTTAATTTTAAGTTTAAATTAATTAAAATTCCAAAAGTAATCCATTAGTTCAGTCCCACAAGCTACATTTCAAGCGTCTAACAGCCAGGTAAGAGTAGAGGCTATAGTCTTCCACAGGACAGGGTTAGAATGAGAGTTACCTTTACAAGTATACCTAGCTGGGCTTTCAAATCACTACAATCTCAAGTGAAACCCTGCTTGGCACATTTGCTTATTATCTGACCTTCAGTAAATCACTTATCCTCATAGGTCTCCTGCTCCTCTTCTGCAAAATGGGGCTAGCAATGCTCACCTAACAGAGCTGTTATGGGAAATCCTAGCTCTAAGAGGACCCCGTTCAGGGCTGGAGGGACTAGCTCAGCAGCACTGTGCCTGTCTGGCAACCATGAGCTGGGAGTTCAATCCCTGGTACCAAAATAAAAGAGAACCCTGTTCATACTTAATAAACATTATCTCCCATTCATCCAACAAGACCTCCTTGCCTCCTTCTATGGTTCAAGTGTGTGCCCAGAGTTCACCTGCTGGAACCTGAATTCCTCAGTATGGCCTTGTTAGAGAGGTGGATCTACTGGGAGAGATTTGGGTCATGGGGGCAAAGCCCTCATGAGTAGATTAATGCCTTTATCATGAAAATATATTAGTTTTTAATTTTATTGGTACATTTAGATATGTGTACCTGTACATAATTCATCTTGATGCTTCTTTTTTTTCCCATTCCCCTCCCTTCCCCTCAACTCCTCTTCCCCTTTTTATTTGTAAAAGCTTTGTTTCCACTTTTTCCTTCTATTCTCTTTCTTTCTTTTTCCCTTCATTCCTTTCCCCCTTCCCCCTCCCTAGTTCCCCTTCTCATTTGGATATTTTCTTCCTATTTCATAAAATCTATTATACAGTTTGGTCCTTATTTACCCTTTTGGTTTCTCACACCAAAGAAACATTGCAATATTTAAACATATGTGTCTAATTTATTTCACTTAAGAGTATAGTCTCAAGGTGCATCCATTTACCTAAAAATGTCTCAAGCTTTCCTTCTTTATGGCTAAGTGGTACTCCATTGTACAAAAAAACACATCTTCTTTATCCATTCATCAGTTGATGAACATCTGGGCTGTTACCAAGATTTAGATATTACAAATTGTGCTTCTATAAGTATGAGTGTACATAAAACATTTTGGTATGATGCTTTTAATTCTTTCAGGAAGATACCAAGAAAGGAAATAGCTGGGTCAAATGGAACATCTAGTTTTAGCTTTTCAGAAAATTTCCACTCTGATTTCCACAATGGTTGCACCAGTCTATACTTCCACCAACAGTGGAGAAGGGTCTCTTTTTCCCCACAGCCCCACTAACATTTTTATTGGTTGATTTTTTTTCGTAATAGCTATTCTTTCTGGTGTCAGGTGAGATCCCAGCATTGTTTTAATTTGTGTTTCTTGAATGGCCAGTGATGTTGAACATTTTTTCATATAAGAAATACAATTTATGGGACAAATCTGGCCCCCTTTTCTGTCTTCCACATGTACCTACCTGCCCTCCTCCTTCCTGACATTCTAAGAAGCAGCACAAGACACTCACCAGATGCAACTACTCAGTCTTGGACTTCTCAGCCTCCAGAACCATAAGCCAAAACAAACCTCATCTCTTAATAAATTACCCAGGGTCAGGTATGGTGTTTTAGTAACAGAAAGTAGACTACAATGCTTCCTTTTTCCAAAAACTAATTTTGTGTGTAGATAAGAAAATTACCCTATACCTGGAATTTCACCTAACAGAGCTGCTAGGTGGACATTGTTAACCCCATTTTACAGAAGAGAAGCAGGAGACCCATGATGTTAAATGAATTGCAGGTCAAACAGCTAGTAAATGTGCCAGGCAAGATTTCAATTTCAAGTTGAATGATTTGAAAGCCCAGCTTTTAAGACTTTCCCACCAAGGACTCTGAAGAGGCCACTCTGCTATGTGAGTGGTAGTGGAGCCAGGCTCATAACAGGCACTGGGTCCCTCTGCCCTAGCTGGTGCCATGGGCACAACCACAATCTCCTAAAAATCAGCTGTCCCACTGGACCAAGAATTTTTCTAGGTTTCAACTCTGTAAAACCAGTGTGTGCATGCGCACACACACATACACACACAGTACCAGCCTAGCACATCCCAGGTGCAATAAAAAAATACTTTGGGGCTGGAAAATAGTTCAGTGGTAGAGTGTTATGTACAAGGCCCTGGGTATCATTCTCACTACTAGAAAAAAAATCTCTTTAATAAAGGATAATACTCTTCATAATACTACATATGAAAAATGAGAGTGCAAGAAAAATATGTAAAATATGTAAATCTTATATTATGTAAATGTCATCTACTGCAGGCAAGGGAATACAATAAATAACTGCTAAGAAAGACCCATATTATTCATGAAGCCTTCCACCAAACACACTGGCCTAGAAGGGTCTCAAGTTATTCCAAATTTAGATAAATTTTGGAGAATTCTCCATGTTTCTCTATGTAATGCTGTGAAATTGTAGCAGGTGAGTGCCTAGTCATCCTTCAAAATTCAGGTTATCCATTACATCCTCTGAGGAGCCTCAACTGGCTGCTTACCCTTCTATGGATCCCATACCTACTTTGCTACATTGGGCACTGGAATAGAGTTGTACCCAAAGGTAGAAACAGAACATCTCTGTTGTGACTTCTATTTAGATGTCCCCTTAGAGCCTCATGCAGTTATTGATGGGAGTTTTCAGAGGTAACTGGATCAAAGATATGATACTGGGATTAAGGCTATATGATTACTAAATTAGTGCACTCATTGGTTTATCATAGTTCTGGGTGTGGATAATGGGAAGATCCACCCTGGGTGCGAGTGGCACCACCCAAAAGATGGTAACGTGGAATGAATAAAAAGGAGAGGCTTGTTGATGACGATGATGATGCTGCTGCTGCTTCACTGTTTTGCTGCTTTCTGCCTTCCCTGCTGAACCATGTACTCTTTTTCCTCTGTGATACCCTCCTGCCATGTCATCATGCTTTGAAGCCAGCTGAAAATAGACTGAAATCTCTACAAACTGAGCTGAAATATACTTTCACTCCTTTAACTTTTGGTGTCATGTATTTTGTCTCAGAAAATAAACTAAGACAGATTTTGGTGCCAGAGAAGTGGGGTCCTTGCTGTGACTGTATCTGACCATGTGGCTCAGGAGCCTTTGGAACTGCCTTATGAGAAGAGTTTGGGAAGATTTGGAGATGCTGACTGAAGAATCATTCACCCTGGAATGATTTAAGCTGTATTAATGGGAAAGTCTCGTCAGAGCTCAGGCAAAAAGGCTGATAGAAATGCTGCCAGTAAATGACCAAGCTCAGGAGGTTTCTGTAGGGAAAAAGGACTGAATTGGCTGTTGGACTCCAGACCGTGTGTATTATGCTTTGTCAGAACATTTATCTGCATTTTGCTCATATCCAGGAACTTTGCCTGAGACAGAGATTAAAAGTAGCAGACTAATTAGTCTTGCAGAAGAAATTTCAAGACAATCTAATGTTGAGGTGGTCAGATGGCTACCATTGGGGGTTTTTTGCCAGATCTGTGCTGAGAATCAAAAGCAAAGAGCCCAGCAGAATAATTTAAAATATTTTGAGTTTGGCCCAAAGGGAACCTCTAGTAAAGTTGTGGACTGCAAAGATGGAGCAGAAAAGAATGTGGTTGTTGAGAAGGAAAAGAACAACAGCAAAGATGGCCTGAGGACATCACAAGAACCAGCAGAACTCAAGGTTTTTGCATTCTCAAAATTGCAAAAGTGAAAGCCTCCTTTGAGAAGAGAGCCCCAGAGCATCATTTTCCAGAATGGCAGCAGCCTAGAGAATTTGTTCCTCCAGATCAGATTCATACTGCTCAGCAATCCAGTCATTCCACCTCTACAGCTAAGAGAAAAAGAACCCTGGTTATTGCTCTATCTAGCAGCAGACCCTGGTGTCATCTATATGGTACCAATTTAGGTTTATGCAGAATGCAAGAGTTGTGGGTCAAGTAGTCTTCCATTTAGATTTCAGAAGGCCTTGGATGCCAGGCAGGGTGCTTGTAAGAGGGAAGTCTGTGAAGGTGTGGGTGTGAATTCAAAGGTGCAGTGGAGGCCTCAGCACACTGGAAAAGCTAAGAATGTGGATCACCTCAGGAAAGTTGCAATGATAGAGCAGAGTTGGCCCAAAGGAGAAGACATGGGAGATATAACCACTGGATATGCCATAGATGTGGAGCCACCCAACACCTTTGGAGTTCACATCTTGCCACAGACTTCCTCAGATGCTGGGCATGGAACAATGGGACTTAATGTTTGCCCTGCTAGATTTTGGACTTGTTTTGGTCCTGTTCCTTTTTTTTCCCTATTTGTAATTTTTGGTAGTATAAATGCTTATTATATGCCATTGTATGTCGGAAGTGTTTCACTTTCTTTTCATTCATACAGAGGCTCAAAGTTAAGAGTTTGCCTTATATCTCAGAAGAGACTTTGGGCTTGGACTTTTCAACAGTGCTGAAACTGTTAGGACTTTGGAAACTCTTACAGATGGACTTTTAATCCATCCTTGGCATAAAGAGATGTGCATGACTCACAGAGTTAAGAGCCAGGGTTATAATGTTATGGCTTATATCTAGATGTTCACCAAAGTCTCGTGTGCTCATAGCTGGGACTTTTCAGAGTCTGGATCTAAAGTGTGTGATGCTGAGATTAAGGGTGTGATCTTGCATTAAGGCTATATGATCACCAAATTAGTTCACTGATTGGTTTAGCATATTTCTGGGTGTGGATAATGGGAAGGATCACCCTGGCTGTGAGTGGCACCACCCAAAAGGCAGGTAACCTGGAACAGATAAAAGGGAAAGGCTTGTTACTGCTGCTTCTGCTTCACTACTTTCATGCTTTGCTGGCTTCTGCCTGTCCTGCTACATCATGGGCTATGACTCCTCTGTGAGACCCCTCTGCCACACCATTCTGCCTTTGAACCACCCAACTATGGCCTGAAACTTCTGCAAACTGTGAGCTGAAATAAACCTTTCCTTTTTTAACTTTGGGTATTAGATATTTTGTCTCAGAAGTGAGAAAAAGTAAGACTATCTTTAGCCTATATATTCATAATCTCAAATGCTCCAAAATCAAAAACTTTTTGAGCACTGATATGATGTCACAAGTAGAAATTTCCATACCATCAAACTTTGTTTCATGCACAAAAGTTTTAAAATATTGTGTAAAACTACCTTCAGGTTATGTGTGTATATAACATAAATGAATTTTGGGTTTAGACTTGGGTCTCATCCCCAAGATATCTCATTATGTATATGTAAATATTCTAAAATCAGAAAAAAAATCCCCAAATCTGAAACACATCTGGTCCCAGCCATTTCCAGATATGGACACTCAATCCATAAAAAGATTCAAACTGGTCACCTAATCACTGTCCCTTCCCCAGGGCCTAAGTGTGAACACTATGAGGCAAGAATCTTATGTCCCTGAGCCAGTTCAGTGCCAGCTGCAAGGGGTATAGTTTCAGGGTTTATAGAACTAGATTGAATTGGCCAATGGCCAATTTTATCTCTCAAAGTAAACAGGAAGATCATTCTCTCTGCTCAGCCACACAGGTGCAATGGAAAAAAGAAAATGGCCACCAGTGTCTCTTTGGTTCAGACGTAATTATTTAGTACTTTGTAAGGCATCAGAGTCAGGATAGTAAAAGGCTCTTGGAAAAATGTATGAGCTTGAACATCAATGCTTCCTCATACTTGTATAGCTTTAAACAAAGTACTTAACCTTGTAAAATCTTTACTTCCCTGTCTATCAAGAAGTGGTAATATACTTGTAATGGTTGATTGACTGTGTCAACTTGAAAAGTTTAAAAGCTTAGCTAAGTGGACTCAGCAAGTCTACACCCTAGGGTATAGAGGACCCACCCTAGGCTTTCTTGTCACCTGGAGAGTATGAGGGGTAACGAGGAAGGATGGACTTGCTTCTGTTCTTCAGAAGAGCTCTAGTCTTTCCTTCAGTTTGGATATCTTCTCCAGCCTTCTAGTGCAGACTCTTTGGTTTCTGCCTGGATCCTTCAGCCATCCAGTGTAGTCTCTTCAGCCTTCTGTTGCAGACACATTGATATCCCGATATGGACTTGCACAGGACACTGCAGTGAGCTCCAGATCTTGGATTGAATCCTTCACTCCCCAGTGTGCAGACACCCTCTGCACTCTTCCTCATCCACTCTGTAGCTGACCATTGTAAACCAATCTCATAATTTCTTATACATTTGTATATCTTGTGTTATATCTGTTTCACTAGTAAAAGTCTAACTGATACAGTATTGTACAGACTAAATATAGATGGCTCTGAGTGACACACCTTAGTTCAACTTAGAAATGTTCACCCTTATCATGGTGCAAAAGCAGTACACATTCACTGGGAACCATACTTTAAATTTGGAATTTGAAGCTCTTCCTGGACTATTCATGTTGACAGCCACAGCTCCAGACAGTCCCATGATCACACAGGAAAACAACTGACATGCTACAGTGGGCTGTATGGCTGAATGAGGATGTTCGCAGGTTAGGACTATTTGATAAATTTTCAGTTTACAGTATTTTCAATTTATGCTGAATTAATGAAGACACAGCCCCAAGAAAAACCAAAGAGTATCTATACACTGCAAAGAATGTAGCACTGAATATGACTGACAAAAAATTCTGCTTTAGCAATAAAAACTACTAACACTGCAAAGTTGAAAGCCAAAGACTTGCCTTCTGAATTTATAGTTTAAGGGGGAGACAAACAAGTAAACTATTGATCTAATTCTTAAAATACAGGGGTAACTTGTCACTGAGAAATCACAAAGTCATTCCTGGCCCCTATTATGGGCCACCATCCATAGCAGGGTGTGTTCTTGAGTCTGTCATCCTGTTTCAACATTCCCCTCCATTGCCTCACTTTTGAACTGGAGAGTCCTCAAAGTAGTACGAGGGTCCCTGATGGATCCCCGCACATGGCTGTACTCCACTGCCTTCAGAGTTGATGGGACAATGGTGCCAGGCTGGCAAGGAAGCCCATGCCACTACCCACAAAGGAAAAAAACCAGCCCCACTTCAGCTCAGTTCAGATCCCTCCTACCACTCGGGTGTGCAGTGCACTTAACAGCATGTGGGGCAAGCAATCATTAAACCACCCTGCTTGGTCCAAGCACTTAGGCCTTCAAAATGGGCACTTGTATGGAATTGGTTCCAAAGTAATTCACATAGCTTTTTCTCTCTCTCTTTTTCACCCTGACAATATTGTGACTAATGGCTTTACTTTTGAAGTTTCTGGATCATTGAGTAAATTTTAGGGTCATTAGTGCAAGGGAAAGCAGCCTTCTCATTCTCCATTTGTTTGTCCTCAGACTATTTCTCTTTTCAATGTTTTCCATCACTGTCACGATCAGCATGAGCACCCTTGACACGGGGCATAATGCCATTTGCTCCACATAGTCTTCACAGATGATACACAGGAACTGCGCTGAAAACAAGGTGCAGGTCAGCACAGTGTAAAAGCCTAGACCTGTAATGGATGTAGCAGTCAATTTGCCGACCTGTGTGAGTGGGATCTCCTCCTGGCCAGCAGGCCCTCAAGCAACTATTCTCTCTGCCTAGGTTGTGAATGAGGAGTGCAGCTCTGTGCATCAGGGAAGAACAGGAACTCCCATGTGGTACACACTCAGGGAAGGCTGGTGGTCCCTTGGGCTGCATGCATGGCAGTATGTGAAGAAGACCAGAATCATGGGGACATCAACAGAGGTAGAGATGGAGGGCTCAGCCCTAGGGCAAGAGGCAGGAAGAGAAACAACCCACACTCTCCACTACTAATAACTGGACTCATCCAGTCCCCAGAAGGACGCAATAATTATTACTTAGAAGGCTCCAAACATCATCTTCATCAAACCTCTCTTACACATAAGAAAACTGAGACCAGAGACGGGAGCCACTGGACAGGGTCACCCAAGGTGTCATGATGGACTGAAGACTAGACTGTCAATCCAGCCAGGCCAGAGTGCCCAGCTATTTGCTCAAACATGAGCCAGAACACTGCAGTGAAGGCATTATTTAGATATGATTAACATTTAAATCAGTAAAAATGAAGCAGACTGCCCTCCTTCATGGGAACAGGCCTCATCTAATCATTTGAAGACATTAAGTGTCAGGTGTGAGATTTCCCAAAGAAGGAATTCAGCATCCGACTGCAACACAGAAGCCTTGTGCTACATGCATTTCCAACTTTCTGGCCTGCCTTGTGGCCTTCAGACTCAAAACTGCAACATTAACTCTTACTGAACTTCCAGGATGCTCAGAGTTTACAGACCTACCACTACATCTACTACCCCTCCCTCCCTCACCACACCAATCACAGCAGCTGACTCCTCCACATAAGTAAAAAAAAAGAAATAAGTCATCTTAGTTTATACTTTAATGAAGGAGATGGGTTCTCTAGAGAACTTTAACTAATACATAGACCCTGGGCTTCTTGCTAGTTTTCTGAAAGGGATTCTCCTGGGAAAAGAAATAGATTCTCTGCATCTATAAATAAAAAATTATTTCTATGACTATTGAACCATATCCTATATTACACAGTTCATCTATCCACTGACACTGAACAGAGCCTCAGGACCCAGATTGTTTACACCCTGGATTGCTCATCACCTCCCTGAGAGGCTCTGGGTAAGTCATGGGCTTCTTTCTTCTTTCATCTTTTCACCTGCTACACAGAGATGGAGATAGGTCCTCCCTCCAGGGGGACTCCAGGCAAACAGAAGACTTGGGAGAGGACCTAACACACTGCCAGTGCTCAGTAAAGAGTACGTACTGTATTATGATTATTAACAAGTGTAAGTAATTATTACTATTATTACTATTAATAATTAGTAATAATTGAAAGCACAGTAAAACATTTGCTCTTCCAGTAGTTTGTACTGAACACTGAATGGATCAAAATACTTTCCACTGCAAGAGGCAGACCCAGAAAAAGGGGGTCACTGGTGCATATAACCTGCCAAGGCAGAGATGCATCTGGACACAGCACAGGTAGACTCTGGGCCCAGGGAGCCACCAGGCTCTGTCCCCCTTTGGATGGATGGATACTCACCCAGCTCATCTTTCCCCTCTGCACATCAGTTTTCCTCTCCCTAGTGAGTCTGAAATGTCCACTGGTAACTCCAGGCCAGTCTCCTCTGTCCTAGTCATTCACCAAAGTCTCAGGATTGAGTCCTATTTGGCCAGGATTGGGTCACAGGCCCAGCCTGAACCATATTCTGTGACTTTGATTGAAAAGGCCAGGTGATTGGGGCTGGGGATTTAGCTCAGCGGCAATGTGACCACCACTGGAGCAATTCCCAAGGGATATTAGGATAGTGTAGAAGAGAGGGGAAGCAAGCTGAAGAGGCAGATCAGTGAACATCCACTGCAGGCACCTTTCATACCCCAAAATGCACACACCTTTGCATCCACAACAGTCTCCACAGTGCCCCCCAGCACACTAATGGACACTTTACGGATAAGAAACAAGCTTGGAAGGATGCAGCCTCCTGCCCTATTCCCACGGTATGTGGGATTCAAATCCAAGTCTTTCTTCCCAAAACAGATCAAAGTTCCCCAATGGTGCTGGTGCAAAGACTGACAAAGACTGACAAAGCAGCTATGCAGTGTGTCCACTAAAGGAAAGCACTAGCTCATGTCCATGCGTGTACACACAGACACATATATGCAACTAAGCTGAATCCCAATTCATCCCCTTCATGATTCCTAGTTGTGACTCTAAAGGGTTTTTTACTCAGAAATCAAGAAATCACTAAGGCCGTGTCTGTCTCCTTCCCTTCATAGCCAAGGAGCCATTGACGGTCTCGACTTCCCTTCCTCATCCCCACTGCAACCCACTTTCCACTAACGTAGATCTCTGTGCTCATAAACTGAGTCAGAGAGCAAAGTGGAAAGGAGAAGAGCCAGAAGAAAGCTGAGCACTACTGGCTCCTAGAACCCAAAGTCTACTCTCTGACCTTTAACAAGTGAAAGTCCCTCCCTGCCAGATCCTAATTCTGCAGAGCCACACAGGCACCTTGGGCCAGGTCCTGTTCTCCAAGAGAAGACCAGACACCTGCTGGAAAACAAGACAGAGACATTCCTGTGAGGAAAAAGCTTCCATCTGAAAACTATAGATGGCCTGGCCAGAAACACCATCTGGAACCAAATAGCCACTCTTCAACTGTGGTGCTGCTCATAAAGGATGAGTGATAACTTGCTGCTGTCAGTTACTTAATATTTATTAATTGTTTGTGTCATTTACTTCCCTAGAGGTAGGGGGCAATAGGAGCAAGTCAGATAGAAATCTCAGCCTAGAGGCAAAGGTAGAAAATAAGATATAAAGATAGATGAAAGATAGATGATAGATAGGTAGATAAATATATAGATAGAATATTAGTGTTGCAGCACTATAACAAAATGACTGATGCAATTAACTTATGAAACAAAAAGGCATATTTAAGGCAGCACATCACAGCAAGAGCACATAGGGAGGAAAGCCACTCATTCATTAGTCAGGAAGCAAAGAGAAAAAGGAAGAGACCAGGGTCCTATATCACTCTTTAAATTCATGCCCTCAGTGACCTAAAAACCTTCTTCTAGGCCCACCTCCTGAAGGTTTCAGGGACACCACCCTGGGGACCAGGTATTTAGCACATGGGCTTTTTAGTGACACTCATCCAAACCGTATTAGATACAGTCAGATATTATGTATTACTAGGGTGAACAGATGAAATCAGAAAGGGAAAGTGGTGATATTAAACAAAGTAGAAGGGAGAGGCCCCTATGAAGAAAAGATATTTGAGCAAAGACCTGAATGAAAGGAAGCATCTAGCCACTCTCAGCTCTGGTCTTAGGTGCCTCACTGCCTTTTCTCTATGCTTCGTAGATTGATAGACAGAAGTGTTGGCTGCCAGGCCTTGCTGGCCCCGACCTCTGTACTTGACTCCCTCCTCTGGGTCCATTTAACCTTCCCCATCCTCCTCACCCATCACCCTCACGCATTCCCCTCAGGTTCAGCCCCACCCTGACAGATCTGGGTCAAAAGATCTATGACCTGGCTTGAAGAATACCTCCAGATTTTCCATGCAAAGGCTATTTAGATCTTGTGTCCAAACACTGATCACTGGATTACTCTAGGGAGAATTTTTGGTTTTGCCTTTTGTGGCCTCCCAATCTCTTTGGTGCTGGGACCACATCTTGCTTTTCTAAATCCCCTTCCCAAGGATAAGCATCTTGCCCAGAGATACATGATAGATACCTCCTGTACTGCCTACCTGCTCTCTGACAAGTATTTCTGCGCACACCTGCTTTGAACTTTACTCTGCAACATTGATCTCCTATCTGGGCAGCCATGGACTAGCCCTGCTACTACAAGATAAGACACAATAGGAATCCCTTAGCCCTGAACCCTGGCCCCTTTCTGCCTTGGCTACCTCTAGCACAGTGAGTGAGAAATCCATGGATCCAAGGAAATGTGTCTACACAAAGCCTATCCCAGAACCCAAGAGCCTGGAACTCACAGCCCAAATGGCCCAGGCTTACACCCAAAACTGTGAGAGCCTTTTCCCCAAGGCATTCCACCAAGTGCAGGTCATGTTATCAGTGCTCATCCCTGAGCCCCACAGGGAGCGGGAAGAAGGGTACACTTTGGACAAGCAGGGATAAGCATGTTCTAAGTTTCCACACTGTACAGTTTGTATTTAGATGTCCCCCCTCAAAGCCTCATGAAGTCATGGGGGGTTGGCTTTTCAGAGGTGGCTGAATCTAGAATGGGTAATGCTGGAATCAAGGGTGTATGATTGCTAAGTCAGTCCATTGACTGGCTAGGATTAAGGGTGTGAGTGCTGCACCCACCCTAGGATGGGTAGCCTGCATACAATACAAGGGACAGTTCCTCTCTTGTTACTCTTGCTGTCTTCCACTGCCATGAACTGTTGCCCCTCTGCCATGTGTCACGCCACCTTGCCTTGAAGCCAGCCAAGAATGGACTGAAACCTCTACAAACTGTGAGCTCAGTAAACTTTACCCCTCTAACGTCTGGTGTTGGATAGTTTGTCTCAACAATAAGAGAAAAGTAACTAAGACACACACCAGTGACTATAATGCCCCTGTGATGGAACTAAAATGGGAAAATGGAAGAAAAGACACTGGCTTCTGCTTCCACTTGGCCCCATATCTCCCATTAAAGACAGAACTCTGTTGTACCACGTTGCCATATTTTGCTTGTTGTTTTGTGGTTCCCACTTCTCCATTGCATTGCAATGGGCTATTTCAGGACCCTGCCCCCATGCAAGACCTAGCAGACCAGCTGAGGCATGAACCAGGGCAACATGTCAATCCTGCTAAAGTTCCAAATATGCCTCTGCAGAGTGGCTGAACATTGTCTGGCCTTTTTAATATTTTGGGACTAGGTTAGCCAAGACCTAAAAAGCTGAAGCTTCATAGAGCTTGGGGAATCATGCCTATCCTGGCTGCAGCCTGACTGTTGGCCTTTGAGTCCTATCCCCATGCTTGATCCTAGTCTTTTTTTCCCCATTGGACCTGAAGTCCAACCCCTACTTCCTATGTGCTCAGATCAGTGCCCCAGCCTCCTGTCCACTGAGCACCGTCTGCCAACTTCTGTCATGGGGATCACTGTAGAACAGCAGTTACACAGCTGCAAACATTTGGGTATGGTTTGAGTGTGCCTCCAAGGTCCACATGTGGGAAACTTGGTCCCCAGTGCAGTGATGTTCAGAGAAGGGAAGATCTTTAAAGTAGAGACCTAGATGGAAGTGGTTAGGTCATCAGGGCACTACCCTTGGAAGAGATTAATGCTGGTCTCATAGGGTGAGTTAGTTCTCACAAAAGGGTATTGCTATGAAGCAAGGCCACCTCATGCACTTACCCTTCCAGTACATGGCCATCTCCCTTTCCACTTTTCCACCACACTGTAACACAATCAGAGGAGCCAATATCAAAGGCCACATAGAAAGATTCTTCCAGATTTGGACATTCAGCCTCCAAAACTCCTGCCTCCGCTTCCCAGGGTGCTGAAGTTATAGGTTTGCACACCACGCTAGCTACCTATTTTCTTTATAAAGTAGCCAGCCTTAGGTATTTTATTATATCGTGGAAGAGACTACTGTTTTCTGTTGCTATAACAAAATACCTGGTGTTTATGAGGAAAAGAGCTTTATTTAGTTTATAGTATGGGAGGTTGCAAGAAAGACTCTGGATTACAGCAGAGCTTCACAAGACTGAGGCTGCCCCAGGCAGAAACAATCTCATGAACACAGAACTGCCCTGCTTTAGCAGTAAGAACTTCTCCTGTAACCGTCTTGCAGAAGCAGAATGGAAATAACAATCAACCAGACTCTAGGCCAGCCCAGCAAATCTATAAAGCCTGTCTGATTCTTCTCTGAACCTCTAGAATGTAAGACTGAGCCCCTTCAGGTGTTCAAATAAAAGTCATTTTTATATTTTCCCTTACTTTATAATTTTACCTATTAAATCTCCCTGTGATCATGCTGGAAATTCTTTTCCCATGACAAGAGTGTATGAACCTGTTTTGTGGGGGGAGAAAGCTGCAATCCCTGTCTCCTCTATGGGGAACCTCCCTGGACAGCATCCAGTGATAGCACTACTAGAAAATGTGTTCTAGCTGGGTGTTGTGGGAACACCTACAATCCTAGCACTCCAGGAAGCTGAGACTGATCACAAGTTGAACCCAACCCAGCAATTTAGTGGGACCCTCAAAGTAAAAGCAAACTAATAAAAAAAAGAGCGAGAGATGTACCTCAGTGCAAAGGCCCTGGATTAATCTCTAATGCCATAAAAAAATGATACTTTGTTTTGCAAGGTTACTGTATTTGTGTGTTCAGAGAGAGAGAATTTAACTCCTTCTTCAAGAAAAATTTGATAACTTAACTGGCTTATCTCTTTCTTTACCTGGATACTCTTGAAATCAAATCTTCCCTGTCTCTGAAGCAGCGTTCACCTCTTAATATCAGCAGTAGCACGGCTACAAACCTTCATAACCTTCAAACACAGTTGCTTTTTACTCTGAGCACATAGGACAAGATATGAAGAAATTGCTCCCTGGGGCCTAAACAGTGTTTGTCAAGAGAATGTATCTTTAAACCAGACCTAAGCTCCAAAAGACAGCGGTGCCCATGTGTTCTCAAGTAAACTTGTTTTATGATGTGAAGACACTCTAAAGTTTGGGCCCCAGAACAAGATTTTTTTTGTATTCTAGTGTCTCACAGCAGCATCAGGACACAAAGCCAGTCAGCACAGGGCTCATTTGCTGGATCCCTCTCTTTTAGTACGCGCACATGGATGAAATAGTGATTAAGTTACTAAGATTTCCAGGGTGCTGAGTTTTCTCATTTGTGAAATAAGGACAATGAAACCTTACCTCATTAGGATTGCTTTGATAATTAAACAAGATAATATTTGTGGAGCCTCAAAATATTCCCAGATATGTAATAGTTCCTCGACTAATAATGGATTAATGAATCCTAATAAATGAGGTAAGGAGGTTCTCTAGAGGTCTGAATTCTTGTTCACAAAATGGATGAGTACTGAAGTGAGATATTGTGATATAATAAGAAATATGGAGAGGATTAAAGATAGCAGAATAAGACTGGCAGCAAAATACAGTCTCTCCAGGTCCTGGAATCACGATAAGTGGAAAACAACAACTTTGGGAAAAAGAAAAGCTGAAGTAGATTTCCAGGAATCAGGAGGCAGCTGACAGGAAATCAAGAGACTACAGAGAAGCTGAAGAAATGAAGCGAGGCACACAGAAAAGAATGAAGCAGCCTGGAAAGCTGACCGTGGTCTCAGGGAGTGGAAGAGAACCTGTCTCCACTAACATGAGGTAAGCCTGGGGAAGGTGGGCAGCTATAGAGGGAAACAGCTGGTGGAAGCAGTGCTAGCCCCAAGAAAAACCCACAGCTACTGTAAACCTCAAAACCAGCATGACATTTTACTCTGAAAGCATCTCTTTCCAGCACTGAGACAGATTTGGCTGAGAAACCCAGTGCAGCACTGGTCATACTAGAAAGTGTTCAGTAACTTTAGTAACTTTAGTAACATTCTGGGAAGGCGTTCACCGTTTAAGGCAGAACTAGAGAACAACTACGCCTCTGGGTTCCTGCATCGCCCTACAACAGTGAGTGGATGGGAGACAGCCACAAGACACAGTCACAGAGGGGGTGCAGGCTAGACATAGACCCCTGAGATGTTTAAACCCATGGCAGGAAAGACACAGGCACCCCACCCTCCATAGTGAGAAGCCAAGCCTGTAGTGAGTGCCTTTCAGAGGGTGCTGGGTCTGAAAGTGTTTCCCTTAAGTCCAGTGGTCAGCTAGTCAAGAGCTAGAAGATAGAGCTGATGCCTGCCTAGCACAGAGTTCAGTGGCTTGTTTTGTTCCCCATCTGCTGTGATCATGGACACACCATGGTTTTGAGGCTTAGACAGTTACCACAGTTACCAAAGACTGAGATGTATGTGCAAAGGTCCCTGGAGTATTGGGTGGGGTGGTCACAAATTTAGGCAGAGAAAGTCATGACACGGGGTATACAGAAAGACGTAGAACCTGGGAGGGACTGGAGTGAATACAGCCCAAAGGTAATGTACTGGAGGCACGGAGAGCAGAGAGACCATCCAGGCAGGTTTTGAGGGAGGAACAAGGCTATTTTAATTCACTTCAGTGGAACAAGGTTGAGTTTAAAAAGGGAGCAAGGAGAGAACAAGGGCTTGAAGGGAGAGGGGAGGAGTTGCTGCCTTGAGGAATTTGAGGGTAGAGAGAATATGGTCATGTTTCCCAGGAGCAGTGACGCAGATGGACAAGCCTTCCTTCTGTGGTTTCCTCCTGTGCCTGGCGAAAATAGCCTCACCCTTTGGGTATGATATTCCTGTCTCTCTGTTGTTATAAAAAAAAGAGTAGTACAGGTGGGCACTGTTTCTCATGGCCTCTTCATGTGGGACATATGAGTGATGTGGACACCTTCATTGGGAGAGAGTTTTGGGGGGATGGGACAATACAGGGGGTGGTCAGAACTAGCATTTGTCACATTGACTGATTGGTGAAAGCCTGAACTCAATTTTACAGGAATCCTGAGAGAACCCTGCGGAGGCAAGGCCAAAAGAGGAGGAGGACGAGAATGCAGACAAGATGTCCAGTAAGTGGAAGGAGCCGTGAGGTCCAGCCCCAAATATTGGTCCAAGAGTTGGGCAGTCATTGTCTAATCTCTGAAGACTTTTCAGTTAGCCTTTTAGCTGTGTCTCACACTATACATGACTGGCTGATATAAAAGCAAATTCTTCTCTTAAAAAGATACATAAGCCACTTTTCTTGGCTGTGAGAAGACCCAGGCCCCTACAGCTTTGGAGGGTCACTTATGTCAGGGAGTCTATCTGGTTCTATGGGGTTAGGTTGGATTCAGCTATTTCTTTGAGGCTGTCAGAGAAATATTGGGATAGGAAACAAAAGTAGGTTAGGGAGATAGACTATTACCTCTGTCCCCATAGCAGTAGCAACACCCAGACTAACAAGCAGGAGTATTAGTAGTAGTTTCTCCACTTTTTGTCAGACCACAGCTTTAATGATGACAGGCAGGCTCTGGTTTCCTGGGAGAATGTCTACTTTTGGGCTGACATATGTCAGTGTACAGATACTGGTCCAGTTAGTTGGGAAGCATAAGCAGGAAGATGTCCCACAAAAGAAAAAATACTTTGGCTGGGTAAGCAGAATTGGTTGCGCATGTTAAAGAGATGTATGAGATTGTTTTGTTTTATTTTGTTTTCATATTTCCAGATGTCCAGAGTGCCTGTCAGGGCAGCACTGATGAGAGGCTGGAAGGCCCCCATGGGGGATGGGATTGGTGTCTATTATTCTGTCTTTCCAGTATAAAAAGAATCTTTCAGTATCCATCAGAAGCCATTGTGAGGAGTGGTTAAAATTAGGCAAAAGGAGGCAATCAGAGTGGGTAGAAGACTGGCTATGAGGGGTCCATGGGTGTATGATCATACACAGGACATGGTGGCCATTACAGAACTCTGACAGCCAGTTGAGGAGTGATGTCATTGTAACTGTGGGAGGCCCGGAAAAGCGGATAGGCTGAGAGAATTGAGCATCCTGGGTGAACTGGTAATTAGTATGATCAGCTGGGCCCAGTAGCTGCAGCATATATTTATACTGATGGGGGACAAGATGTCCTAATGGTATGCCAGAGGACAGGTTACACTGAAAGCAGACAGAGGCTTGGAAGGACAGTGTTCATGGGGCCACGTATGGGTTTTGTTGAGCTCTGGTATACAGAGTGGTTAGCTAAATAGGATTGAGTCAGGCCACGTGGCTTCTCTGAGTTCTTTTTGTCATGTCATTGATAGGGAAATTGGTTAGGGGCCCTTTGTTAAGGAGTTGGAGTGAGCTTTTGTTTTATATTAGGGGTGGTATGTGAGGTCACTAAGGGCCCAGCACTTAGGATGGATGGGAGTGGCCACATAGGTGGTTGCAGACATAGAGACACAGAGCCTGCAATCTCTGGTTAGGGAAGGATTGGAACAGTTTAACAGGGAATAAGTTAACTGTAGGGTTTTGTGGACATAGGTAGGGATTGTCAGGAGGAGCAGGAAAAATGTGATCCTGAAGTGCAGTGGAAGGAACAAGAGGGCTAGCCAGACAAAGGGCGAGAAGGAAGGAAAACAATTGGACCTCATCCAGGGGATAGCCACACAGAGACGGAGTATGGACCCAGCTAGGGTAAACATGAGCATGAGAAATGATTCCAACCCTGGGGCAAAAGGTAACTGAATTGGAGCCATGAAAGGATTATGAGGAAAACCCACAGGGAGATACATATTAGAAACACTGGATGTTAAGGTCCTCTCTATAAATCATCAAAAGTGAGATGGAGAACAATTAAGGTGGACTGAAAGAAGTGGGTAAAGTGGCAGGACAGGCAGAGGAAGGGTATTTCGGGGTCTTCTAAAATTCAGGAAGGCCTGAGAGAAGTAGAGGAATTACTTGCAATTTTCACATGAAATCAAGTGAGCCATCAGGAGGACACAGCTTTACACTGGGGCAATGTACCCAGTGGGGAAGGTCTCACAGATGGACAGCTGTGTGAGCCCTGCCCACTTGGGTAGAAGTTCAGTGTCTGATATGGCCCAGGGGGCCTCCAAGACCTATGGACTGTTTCAGTCTTCTATGGCCAAGCCAAGAATGTCTAGGAAAGAGCTGGCCTGGGGGTCCCTGGGGTCGTGAACCAAAGACAGCAGGGGCAACACGTTGGGCAGTCTGATTTCCAGTGGGGTCCCCTACAGAAAGGACATGGCATGGGGGAAATCCCAGGCCGTGGGCATTATCTAGCCCAGTGACCTTTTTGGCAGCATTTGAAGCAAAGCCCTGGATGGGAACTGGTGGTCAGGAGACATCTCTGATCCCTTTGTGGTCAAGCTGGTGGTTGACTTGGGGGGGTTTCATACAGCAGAGGCCAGCATCTGCAGCTCAGAAATACACTGCTTTTGAGCACTTCCATATCTATTGTTGAAGACTTTGAAGACTAAGTTAATTAACTGCTGTTGTGGGCTTTCAGGACCAGTCTCCATTTGCTGTAATTTTTTGTGACTGTGTGGAGCCAACTGAGTGACAAAGAGCATCTTAAGAACAAGTAGCCCTTCTTGGCCCTCTGGGTCTAGTGTGATGAATTATCTAAGGTTATCCGCCAGGTGGGCCATAAACTGGGTCAGATTTTCATCTTTAGTCTGAGTGGTTTCTTTAAATTTATCAAAATTAATTGCTTTGTAGGCTGCCCTGCAAAGTCCCTCTCCTAGGTAAGAGATCATGGGATCTAGACTGCCATTATCCTGGGATACTGCCTGATAGTTTCAGTTTGGGTCCTCCTGGGGGATAGCCTCAGGGCCTACAGGAACATTGGGCTGAAGTCACCTGTGGTCATTCCCATAGGACTGGGCCAGAGAATATACTTGTCCCTGTTCATCTGAGGAGAGAGTGGATCTAAGGGTAAAATTTAAATCAGCTCAGGTGAGGCTATATCACTGGGTTATGTATTGGAACTCGGATAGGGTGGGTGGGGTCAGAGGAAAAGGGGCCCAGATACTGGCTGATCTGGGAGACACCTAACAGAAAAAGGAACATGAACTTGCACTATTCCCTTTGTTCCCACCACTTCATGGAGTAGCAACTGAGGGGCTGGGGGCAAGGGATTAGGGCCAAACTATAGTTTGAACTGGGCATGGGGCAGGGTGGGGCAGGGTAAAGCACATAGAGGATGGTTGGAGCTAAGGGGCAGCTTCAGATAGAGAGAAGGGTTAGAATCAGGGTGGTATTAGATCAGTAGGAGGCTCTGTGAAAGGAGGGGAGTAGCTGCAACAGGAGACTTGGTAGGGGGCTGCCTGGGGAGAGTGAGGTCAGTTGGATCTGTTGTCAGGGAGAACTCAGCATCAGGTGGGACAGGAGGGGCTGCAGACAGGAGGGAAAGAAGAAGAATTTGAGAAGAGTCACAGTAAGAGCACAGGGTGGATAAGTTATGAAGTGTTTGGAACTCCTGGACATAGGGTACCTCAGGCCATTTGGCCAATTTTCATCAATAACTATTTAAGTCCCACAAAATAGAAAAATCAAAGATGCCATTTTCTGATGATTGGGAGCCATTTTGAAGTTTATGCTGTAGCCAAGTGGCATTGCAAAAAAATATTAGGTATTTGGACTTCAGATCTGGGGAGAGACAGAGAAATTCTGGTTTTTCAGGAGGCAGGCTCGGGGGAGGGGAATAGATCAAGGGAGAGCGGAGAGAGGTAATGAGAGCAGCAGCGCAGGGTCTGGACTCACCCTAGGCTCTGTGCACCCGCAGACCCCTCTATGAGGAAAAGGTCACAGGAGCCCTTGTTGCTCAGTAGGTGGTAGCAGGCAGGAAGAGTGGGAGCTGGGTGAAGGGATGGAAGGAAAAGTCTTAAAGGTGCAGGGAGTGTTAAAGGTGCAAAAAGATGAGAGAAAGAAGTCTTACCCAGTCTGAAGTGGCTGGCAGCAGGGACTGCTTAGAGTGAGATCTAAGGAGCCAATGTCACAGGGTGGTCTTCTCAGGACCAAAAGCGCCAGATAGGGCTTGAAAGCCCCTCAGGGAGGGTCACCCTGTCCAAGTCATGGCATCATGGCATTGATGTACCAGAGCTGCAAAAGTAGAGAGATCACTCTGGCAGGCTTTGTGTGGACAACAAGGCTATTTTAATTCACTCTGCTGGCAGAGGGCCAACTCTGAAAAGAGAGTCAGCAGGGAGCAAGGAGAGAAAAGAGGCTGGAAAGGAGAAGGGAGGAGTTGCTGCCTTGAGGAATTTGGAGGCAGGGAGCAAGTGTGGTCTGGTTTCTCAGGATGGGTGGTTCAGATGGACAGGATTTCTTCTTTTGTGGTTTCCCACCCATCAGATACAACAGCTGAAAACATTGACCGACCATGCCTAGCAGGAAAGGTGGGGCTGGATTCAGCATTCACACACAAAAAGCCATGAGAGTAGAAACAAAATAGGTGTTAGCTAGGACTCACTATCCCTACCCCATATCTGGTGGATTCCAATGTGAAGACCCTGAAAAGAAACCACTCACTCAAAATCACAAGGAATTTTTTTTTACTCATTTCTCTTTTTTTGTTGTTTTGGTGACTTAGAGGTTTCTTTTCTTTTGTCTTCTTATATCTCCTTTTTTCTTTTCTTTTTTTTTTTTCTTCATTTTGTTCTCTATTCTTTTTCCCTTTTCTTGTTTGTTCTTGTCTGTTACCTTTATCTAGCTCTATTAATTTTCTTTTAATACTTAATAGGATCCTTTATCTTAACTTTCTCTCCTCTTTCTCATCTTACTTTTCTTTATTTTTCAAAATTTGCTTCTTTCACTTTCCTCTTCCCCAGCCTCTCCTTCCTTACTAGTATTACTATTAAGCTTTATTAATCTTTAGATATTTAGTTGGTCCTAAGCCATTGTTATTGAATTCTGTTCTATTGTTAGTAGTGGATACTCACTGCAATTGGTAGACACTTTATGTCAATATTTGGTTAGTCTTTGTATGTATAATGCAATTACAGGCCACTTTTCTATTGTTCAGAATGGTACAATAATAGTTGTTATTTGTTCTTATGATATGACAATATCCAGTTTGTCTTTCACTCTATCATTGTTTGTTATTTTGTTGCTATTGCCAGGGGGCATTGCTGTTGCTATTAATAGATTTTTACTATATGCTAACATCTGGTTTGTGTTTGTGTCATCAACAATACTGAGGTTCATTTCCAGAGAACTGGGTATTGAACTTTCACACTGTACTCTCCTCTCCCCAAATTAACAGAGGCAGTCAGAATCCAGGACAAAGGTAAAGGCTTTTAGTTAGGTATGCCCAGAGCACACCACTGGAGAGTAGAAACTAACAGAAGAGCTCTCCAAACTAGCAACAAAGTCTTTCTACTATAATTTACTCATAATCCCCAGCCAAAAAAAAAAAAAATTTAAAGCAATAGAAACATGAGAAAACAAGGCAACAAAATGTCTCCAGAAGCCACCATCTCCCTCAAAACTGATTCACGGAACATAGAATGGGAGGAAATCAAAAGCCAAAAACCCAAATCATATGAAATAATAAAAAAGAAGACCAAAAAACAAATCAATAAGATGCTCAATGAACTCAAAATGATATAAAGAAACAGAAAATGGACTTAACAAAATGATAAGTGAGCTCAAAGAAGATACTTAATAAAAGCTAAATAAGCTAAATAAATCAATATAGAACATAACTTTTATAAAGAATTAGAGCCCATGAAAAAGTAACAGAGATCCAAGAGATAAAAAATCCATAATGAAAGTATAGGCAGCAGAAAATATCAATGAGAGAACAGAGTGTCTGAGCTGGAAGATAGGGTTGATGCAGGTGACCGTATACTCAAAGATACTTTAAAAACAATGAGAGATCATGGAAAACAGATGCAACAGCTACTAGATGATACAATGAAGGTTAAGGTTAATAAGAATTAGCAAAAAATCAGAAAACTGCATGAATGGCATAAGCAGAAAAACCTGCTTACACAAATAATACTTGAAAACTTTCCAAATATGAGGAAAGAATTTAATATACAGACAAGCAAAGCATACAGAACCCCAAATAACCATGATCAGGAAAGAACTTTCTCAAGACACATCATAGTCAAAATCCTAAAGTCCAACACAAGGACAGAGTCTTTAAAAACGTTAAAGAAAAATAACAAATCACTTATAAAGGTAAGCCCACTAGAATTATAGTACAATTCTTAACACAAACTGGAAAGGCCAGGAGAGTTTTGAGTAAAGTATTTCAAGCCCTAAAAGAAAATAACTTCCAACCACTCTAATATATCATGCAAAACTAGTGGATCATGAAAGAAATCAAAAAAGAAATGAAATACTTCCTACACCAAACAATAATGCCAGTACAACATACTAGAACCTACATAACACAATGAAAGCAGTTATTAATATGGAAATATATAGCTGTGAATGCCCACATTAGAAAACCAGAGTTCTGTAAGCCCAAATAAATAACCTAATGATGCACCTCAAGGTCTGAGAAAAATAAGACAAACCCAAATCCAAAGGTAGCACAAGGAAGGAAAGTATAAAGATCAGGGCAGAAATTAATGAAATTGAGACTGAAAGAAAAAACAAAGAATCAATAAGTCAATGAATCAAAGGGCTGATTCTTTGAAAGAATAAACAGAATAGACAAAACCATAATCAAGCTTACCAAAAATGGGACAGAAAAGATCTATATCAATGCAATTAGAAACAAAAAGGTGAAATCACAAGGGACACCACCAAAACCCAGAAGATTATTAGTAGCTACTTCAAAACCTCTACTTCAATAAATTGGAGAGTTCAAAACAAATGAATAGATTACTAGATACATATGAATTATAAAAATAGAACTAAGAATATATAAAAACCATGAACAATCCAATAACAAGCAATGAAATTGAGACAGTAATAAAGAACTTTCCAACTAAGAAAACCCAAGAACCCAATATATTCATCAGTGTATTCTACAAGAACTTAAAGGAAGATCTAACACCATTACTCCTTAAACTCTAATGAAATTGAAAGAGACAGAGTGCTCCCAGAGTTATTCCTGGAAGCTAGCATCACTCTGATTCCCAAACCAGACAGGGATCCAACCAAAAAGAGAACTATAGGTCAATCTCTTTAAAGAACATAGCAGCAAAATTCCTCAACACAGTACTGATAAATAGAATGCAACAATATGTTTAAAAAAAATCACACAGCATGCCCAAGTGGGCTTCCTCCTGGGGATGCAAGATTGATTCAACATACACAAATCAATAAATGTAATACATCACATAAACAGAAGCAAGGAGGAAAAAATCACATGATTGTCTCAATAAATGCATTAAACACCTTTGACAGAGTTATCAGGCAAGAGAAAGTAATAAAAGCAATATGCTTAACAAAGGAATAAGTCAAACTATCCTCATTTTCAAACAGCATGACTTTTACACAGAAGACCCCAAATTTCCACTAAACTGATCCTTAAACTAATAAATTTAGCAAGGTAGCAAGATACAAAACAACACACACAAAAAAAAAAAAACCAAAAACATTCCTGTACACCAATAATTAATTCACTTGGAAAGAAATGAAGGAAAATGTATCATTTACAATAACATAAAGAAAAGTTAGGTACTCAGAAATTAGCAAAGGAATTCAAAGACCTCTATAACAGAAATTAGAGTACTCTGAGAAAGGAGATTAAAGAAGACTTCACAAAATGGAAAGCTATCCCCTGTTCCCAGGTAGGCAGAAACAATGTTGCCAAAATGGCCATACTTCCAAAACTAATGCAAAGATTTAACACAACTGTCTTGGTTACTTTTCTCTCGTTGCTGAAACAAAATACCCAATGCCCAAAATGAAGGAAGGAAAGATTTATTCAGCTTACAGTTTGTGGAGGTTTCAGTCCATACTTGGCTGGCTCCGAGGCAGAAGGTAGCAAAGCAACAAGAGCAAAGGGGGGAATGGCAGCCAAACAGCAAACAGCCAGAGCAAAAGGGAGGAATGGCGGCAAGAAGCTTCTTTCCCTGCCTTACTTTGTAAACAGGCAAACACAACCTAAGGGGCATGTAGCTCTCACATAATCTCCATGCCCTCCTCTTCCACAGGCTCAGGATGTATACAAAATAAGCACCCTGGCTTCCTGCTGAGTCACTTAGCCAAACCTCTAAACTCCCCAAGTTGACACAATGTATCAACCATAACAACAATCTTAATCAAAACACCAACAGTATTCCTTACAGAAGTAGAGAAAACAATACTAAAATTCACATGAAACCAGAGTAGATCCAGAATAGCAAAAGTAATCCTGGGCAACAAAAACAAAGCAGGAGGCATCACTAGATTACAAAGTGACAGTGACAAAAAAGGCACAGTACTAACACAAAAATAGACATGTGAATTAATGGAATAGAAGAGTGATGTAGAAACAACCCCAGGTATATTGATCTTTGACAAACAACCAAAAACATATAATGGAGGAAAGATAGCATCTTTAGTAAATGATTCTGGGAAAACTGGCTATCCACATGCAGAAGATTAAAGCTGGACCTATATCTCTGACCATGTACTAAATTAAAATCAAATCAAAGTGGATCAAAGTCTAAATATTAAAACAGTAGCAATCCATTGGAAGATTAAATAGGTAAAAGTCTTGAAGACATAGGCACAAGTAAGGAGCTTTTAAAAAGAATCCAAATTGCACAAAAAATAACATCAAAAATCAACAAATGACATTATATCAAACTGAAAATCTACACAGCAACGAAAACACCCAACATAATGAAGAGACTACCTGCAAAATGGGAAAACATTTTTGCCTGCTATAACCCAGGCAGTAGATTAAGATCTAGAATTTTTTTTTAAATCTCAAAAAATTAGACCCCTTCGGAAGTAAAAGATCACATCAAAAATTAGCCAAATGAGAGGCTGGGGATTTAGCTCAGTGGCACAGTGCCTGCCTGGCAAGTGCAAGGTTGTGAGTTCAATTCCCGGTACCAGAAAAAAGAAATAGCCAACTGGAATGAATACACACTTCTCAGAAGAAGTAAAAATGGCCGATAGATATTAAAAACAATGTTCCACATCTTTGGCTGCAGAGAAATGCAAATTAAAGCAACACTAAGATTCCATCTTACTCCAGAAAGAATGGCCATTATCAAGAAATCAAATAATAGCAAATGCTGGCAAGACTACAGGGGAAAACAAAACCCTTCTATATTCTTGGTATGAACATAAACTAGTACAACCACTGTGCAAATTAGTATGGAGATTCCTCAAAAATCTAAAACTAGAAATTCCATTTGACCCAGTATTCCCTTTCTTGGTATCTTTTTAAAAGAGTTAAAAACATCGTATTACAGTGATACCAATATACCCATGTTTATAGCAGCACAACTCAAAATAGCTAAATCTTGGAAGTGTCTTATGTGTACATAAACAGATGAATACATAATGAAAATGTAGTGAAGTACTACTCAGCCATAAAGAAGGATAAATGTGAGTCATTTGTAGCAAAATGAATGCACCTTGAGGCCATAATGTCAGGTGAAATAAATCAGAAACACAAGTTTAAATATCATATAGTTTCCTTTATATGAATATAAATAATAAAGTATATTAAAGTGTGGATAAATTGAAAGACAATGTAAAAGCCAGATAACAGGAAGCCATGAATTAGATCTTTAGCAAATAGGAAGATGGCCAAGAGATGGAGGGAGAAGTGAAGAAGAGGGAAGAGGACATAAAAAGATTTAAGATCCCTTATATACATATACTACTAACTCCCCACGATGAATGTAATCATTGTGCACTGCAAACATGTACTAATAATGATTAAAATTACATATGTATGTGTAATCTTTGCCCCTGGCCATGGTGCACAGCTCCTAAAACTCTGAAATCTCCCAGCAGTGACTGGACTTTCTGTGCTAATATGAGATGACTGGTGGCTGAATGGAGGTGGTCACCAGAAAGTCCAAGCCCTAACTAAACAGTTGGGACTTTTAGTATCACCTCCCAACTTCAGGAAACACAGAAGCACTGAAGGTAGAAATGATCACCAATACTGGGTAATGTTGTCATCCTATAAAATGAAGCCTCCATAAAAACCCAAAGGATAGTACCAGAGAGCCTCCCAGTTGCTAGAGAAACCTGGGGAACCAGCGAAGGCATGGAAGCTCCACACTTCTTACCCTCTGCATCCCTCCCATCCAGCTGCTCATCTGTATCTCTTGTCATATCCTTTTAACAAATGGGTGAACATAGATATTTCCCAGAGTTCTGTGAGAGGCTCTAGAAAATTATTCAAATGCATGATGGGAATACAGTGGGCGCTTGACTTATAAACTAAAGTTGTTTGCAAGGACAGGTTGTAATTCAAGTTTGTTGTAAGTCCAGACTGTTTTTCCCATAAGAAATAATGGAAATACCCATAATGCCCTTGGACTCTCCTAAGGCACTGTTTAACTAAGCTTTTCATAATAAAAAATGGTTGTAATGTGCATACAGACACACCAATAATTTTCCTAGTATATTCACCAAAAAGTTGTAAAATGTGCCTACTTTATGAGAAACAACAACTTCATACTGTATCATCATTCAAGTCGACATCTTTGGCTTTCAGGAAGGGAGGATGAAATGGAAGCTGGTTGTTGTTTGGAAGGAGAGTCCCTTACCATAAGAACATCAGGAATCTGGCTCTCTGGCATCCTTTCTGTCTTTGGGAGAGTCTGCAGCCCATTAGGACCTGCTTCTGGCTCACTAGGTTTCAACTTTTTCAGAACTAACAACTGGTCTAAGATTGTCTATTTTCTGTATTTTTTCTAACACTGTTCCATAGTATGACATTACATTGTCGTTAAGCAAGTGAATGCAATGATTGACTGTTTCTCTGGGTGAGTCTTCTCTACAAATGTTTGTAGCTCTGTCCATTTTTTAGGATTTCCTTTATTTAAGAGGAATAAATTTGCTGCACTGATTGTTGATACTCCCCCTTCTTTTCAGAAAGCTCCTCAGCTTCCATTCTCTGTTGCTCAGCCAGAAGTTGCTGAAGTTCCTCTGAAGACAGTTTCTGAGTGTTCACCAGTTCCTCAACATCATCAAGCCTATGGATTGATGCAAGCCTATGGATTCTGCTATAGTGACAGTCTCAACCAGAGTCAACTGAAGGTTCAGACTCCTCTACACAACCTTAAAAGTCTCTCTCCTATATAATTTTAGGTCATACTTTCTTCAAGGCGCATCTCAGAGTCCTTAGAGAGACATTGGCCCAGGATTTCTCAATTAATCCCACACAAGAAAGGACTCCTCAGGATTCTTTAAGGGTTAAATCTGTATCTGAGACCATCTGGAAGCACTTCAGGAACAGTTCCTTAGTGTATATCTTCTTAAAGTTAGCTGCTGTCCATAGGCCACAGTAACAGAGTTGTATTAGGTGGGAAGAACTTGACTGAGAGCCATGGGAATTCTTTATACAATTCTTCCAAATCTTGTGAATAAACAGGAGCATTATCCATGATGATGACAGCCTTGAGTGGTAAACCCTTGTCCTCTATATATTTCTTAACAATAGGACAAAAAGACTCCCTGATCCATTCAAGAAAGAGTATTCTTGCTACCCAAGATTTTTTGTTAGATCTCCACATGACCCCTAGCCTATTCTTTATGATTTCATGCTTTCTAAGCACTTTAGGGGACTCAGAGTGATAAAGCAAGAGATGCTTTATCTTGAGGTCACTACTCACATTGAGACATAACAATAGGATTAGCTTATCTTTCATAGGCTTGTGGCCTGGAATTTTTTTCTCTTCTTAGGTATTGTATGCTTTTCTGGGCATTTTCTTCCAGAAAAGGTCAGCTTCATCACAGCTGAAAACTTGATGAGAACAAAATCCATTTCTCTGTGTCATCATTTTGAAGTGATGTATGTAATTTTCAGCAGCCCTTTTATCCATACTGGCTGCTTTACCATACCTAGTTATACTATAAACCGCAGTTCTCACTTTAAAATTGTGAAACCACCCTTACTAGCATGAAATGTTTCAACATTATCAGATGTTGATGGATTCTCCTTTATAAGATCTGCCTTTATAGCCTTAACTTTTTCACAAATTATAGACTCAGATAGGTTATAACCTGCCATCTGCCTTTCATTTATCCATGCTGATAATAGCCTTTCTACTTCATGTAACACTGTTAATCATGATTTACTAATTTGAGTTACACCTTTAGCAACACTAGCTTCCTTATACAAATCTTTTCTCTGTAAGATTGTCAAGATGGTGGATTTCAACATGCTGTACATATTTTTTTTTTCATGCTGTACATATTAGTGAGATCAGTCAGATGAATGTCACTCTGATGTTTCTCCACAATTTCTTTCTTCTTGATTGTGACTGCTTCCTTTACCTTACATTCCTTCCCTAGCTTCTTTTCTAGCTTTCTGGGGGCCATTTTGATAGCAGTAATCATAGCAAATATATAAAATCTTGACTGAAATCACATCCACAGACATGCACATCTGGGCTCAGACTGACACGTATGCTTACATATGCTTTTCTGGTGTTGTGAGTCTTTGTTTACAATGGCGCAAGCAACTCACATTAGGGTCATAACTCACAATTTCAGTTATAAATTAAACCTAAAATTCTGGTCATGACCAAAGTTGTTCATATGTGAGACCAGTTGTATCTCAAGTGTCCACTGTAATAGGTCACAACCTAGCACTTGCAAATGGCACCTGAAGTGGTAGCAGCCTTGTGAGACTGAACCATCAATCTGTGGGATCTGATGCAACCTCCAGGTAGACAGTGTCAGAATGGAACTGAATTAATGGGATACCTAGTTGGTATCCACTAAAGGACTGGTTATTGGTGGAAATTTCCACACATGTTTTGATGACCAGAGTTTAAAAGTATATAAAAGTAAAACAAGAGTTTAAAAGTATATAAAAGTAAAACATGGTTTTTCCATCAGACTCTACCATTAAGACTACTTTGAGGTATGTGTGATGGCACATATCTACAGTCCCAGCACTCTGGGGGGCTGAGGCAGGAGGACTCTAAATTCAAGGCTAGACTTAGCAAGACTCTAGCTCAAAATTTTAGAAACAGCTGAGAATATGACTCAGTGTAAAGGCTCTGGGCTCATCCCCAGTAACACAAAAGGAGGTGAGGAGGGACTATTTTGAAAATTAAATAAAATGAGGTGTCTGGCACATAGTATGGGTTCAGTAATGAACTGATGAGTGTTATTTTTATGGTGATGATGATGACAGTAACAACTCCAAGCACAATGATTAACACATCCTATTGCACCATGAAGCAGTTTAAGAAGGCATTAAAAATGAAAATCTCTACCCAGGCAACTCTTCAGACAACAATACTAATATATCTAGTATTGTTTTCTCATAATTATTATTCATATATTCATCTTGCATTCATGAGTAAAAGAGAGTAAGCATGAAAAAGCAAAACTGAAGGTTCTCTTCTGTAGGAACACCTACTCTCAATGAAATGACAATAATGTGCAAGAAATAATTTTTAAATTACATAAGACAGTTTGTAACTGAATGACAGAAGAAAGAAGAGAAAAAAAGGAAGAAGAACGAGAGGGAAACAAAAGAAGGAAAAAATTACCAGAGTCAGATAGACAAAAATAAGTAGGAAAGTTGAAGTACATGGATCTATGTCTGAAACAAGGAAAAAGGAAACTAATACATTCAGTTCAAAATTCCCCTTCTCAATAATAGCTACTAGTTTTCCCAGAATTTAAAACTGTAGCGCTGCCCTTTGGATGTTATATGATGCTTCTTTGAGGAAGCAGATGGTCCTCGCATAGCAGAAATAATCACTGCAGCAATCTTGGATCCATATGGGAGCTTGAGTTAACACAAACTTTGACATACACTTTTGTTGTTTTTTCTTTTCTAATCATTCCCGAGTTTGTTCCTTGTTGCTCCTGGTGTTAGCAGCACTATCAGTTAATGTTTCAGTCATTATTCACCATTAATTTCTCAAGTATTCCATTGCCGTGTCAGTTATTAACCATCTGGTACACACTTCCACTTCTGCAGTTATTTACATATGGCAGTTACCAAGTTAATATGGCCGTTTAGAGAGCCATGTTTTCACTCATTCCAAAACACATGGTAACAGTTTGTCAGTATTAAGTTGAGGCGCTTAGCCCCACCTCCTCATTTTCCATTTGCCATCACCCATTTTCTGGAATGGGGCTTATTTCTCCACGGGAGAAGCCAGCAAGAACATGACTTAAAAAGACAATAGGCTTAAAATCCAGACATTGTAAAGCAGAGAAAGAATTTGCTAAGCTCCTTTGAAATCTATTTGATACATTGAGAACCAAGATCAGGAAACCAGTCCAAGCACTTTCCTGGGAAGACATGAGATTCAGATAGAAAGGAAGGGAAAGCCCACCCCTTCTACCTTTGTAATTATGAGAAGAGGTGGCAGCCAGAAATGGTGGGTATGCATGGGGAGAGTGTGCTAAATGAAGGGCCTCAGCACTCTTTAGGAAGTACTCTTGCAGGGAGCCACCTCCAACATCCTTCCCAGAAGCCCTCTTCCTTCACCCCAGGATATAAGGTAGTATACTGGAGAGATGGGAGAGGGACAAAGTGGAAATAAAAATGCCTGGGATTTTTCCATAACATTTAACGAATTACTTATTCATCAAGTCAGACTGTCTTAAATCTTGAAAGACTTAAAAATTAATTTGTGGAAACTGGATTATTTATTGACAACATAAACTATATATATAGTATACTATATATTTGTATATATTTGTGCATATATAAATATATGTGTGTGTGTGTGAATCTGCAATCTGCAATTAAGATTTTCTTCACTTATTTTTAATCCATATGAATTCAGGGACACAGAATCAATGCCTGTATCTAGATACAAAACAACTTACTGTGCTTATCTTATAGAGTAAGTCAAATTGTAGGAGAAATATTTACCTACTTATGAGAATAAAATGATTAAACATCTTAGAAGCACGATTTGCCTACAAAAAATGTAATTTTGGCTAAAAAAAAAGTGGGTTTGATATTCAGGCTAGTGTTTGCTATGCTAATTATGTTGGTCACCTAATATAAATTTATTATTAATGTCAGCTAACATTTACTGAGACTTTATTATGGGGTAGTCAGTGTGTTGAGCACGGGCGCCAACCCTATGAGGGAGGCAGTTACCTGCCTTCATAATAAAGGATCAAGACTAGAGGAAATACTTGCTGTACTTGTTGAACTGAATGCACAGCATGCTTGCCCTTTATAGGAATGCTTCTTGCTCGCAAAACTGTCAAACCCATATAACCACAAGAAGCACATTATAGAATTCAAGAGTATGATGGTCCATTATTTGGAGAACAAAAATGAGCACAGGAACAACTTTTGGATTAACAATTTGAAAGACTATAAGACCATCCTCTCTACAGTGAAACATCATTACCACCAGTGGGGAGAAAGATGGGTTCTTGACCCACCCACAGTGACACCAGAGTCTGGTTCTTCCAGAACTCTACCATAGGCCAGGGTCACAAATGGTTAGCTCATTTTTATTGACTATTTTTTTCAATTGTTCTTCAGTAAGAAAATCCCTCTTAGTTAACTCTAGAGTCTTGATGAAAACCTTCCAGGAGGCAGCCCCACTGCAGCCCCAACCTTACACTGTCAATTTACCTCCCCCTAGGAAGCAATCTGAAGACCTGGGGTGGGTAAAGGAGCTTTCACCCATGGCATATGCTCCAGAGAATAGATTGGAATTTCAGTTTTGATCAAGACTGACAGGAGCCCCTGATTTGCCATCTTTCTCTGAGCATTAGTCTCTGATTCATAGGATTAATGTACTAATTATGTTGAATAAATGCATGTAAAGCCCTTAGCATTGAACTTGGCACCTGCTAAATAGGGCTTAACACCCCTTTTACTGTTACTAATAATCACTCAAGTAAAAATAGTTGATGCATCAAACACTTTTCTAAATGCAGGTCATATGGGACTAATCCCGACATGATCAACTTCTCCTTGACTTTCATGCTGAAAAACTAAAGAGTAAGAAGATCCTCTTAAAAGCCCTGCATCAATGGGTGGCAGATCAATGTGTTCAAATCTACCATAGAGACAGGCCAATGGAAAATTGATCTTAGCAACCAGAGGAGAAACGCAATATTGCATCTCACCCCAGTAAAGAAACGTGGAGGAAAATCTGAAAGCATCCGTGGGGAGGCTTCTAGTACAGTTGCTTCTCTGCACAAGAACTAAGCTGGTCAAATGGTTTGGCTATCAAGAAATTATACTAACTCCACTATTGTTTTTATAATGTTTTGGTTACAAATTAATACATCTATTATAAGAAACTATTTTGTGAAAGTCATGACAAATTTTTAAGAAAAGAACATTCATAATCCCAGGGATGCAATTGTTAACATTTTGGTATATGACCTAATCAGAATTCTTTTACTTCATTTCTCTACCTCCCTTTACACTAAAATGCTTCAAAAACAATTGTAATACTGACTCCAATTCCTTGACTTCTGTTCTTTCTTGGTTTACTCCAGCCAAGCTTCCACCACTTCCTCCTACCAAAAGGGCTCTTGTCAAGATTGCTCATAACAACCATATTTCTCAACATAAGGGCACATTCTTTTAAATGACCCTATCCATAGCATTTGCCTTAGTTTCCCTCTCCTGCCTCCTGGAAACACTTTCCCTAATTCCATCGCACACCTCAGTTTTCTCCTTGGTCCTGTCCACTTTCTTTGTGCTTTGGTAACAGCCATCCTCTTTTGGAAGCTGCCCATGACAGTTAAGCTGCTTTCCCTCTCTTTGCCTGGCATTCTAAATTCGAAAGCAAAGATACACCAAAGTGATTAAGATGTTAACTGCTGAACAATCTTGTTTAGATGAGGCTGGTGGATTCTGAGTTTGAGGCCAGCCTGAGTGACTTTGGTACAAAAAAATAAAAATGTCAGTTGTGATGTTTGACTTGTAGAAAAGCAAAGCAATATTTGCATCTAGCCCCAGAAAGTCAAGGCAAATGAAATTGTTCCAGCTAGAATGGGAAAAAAAGAGAGACACCTCCTGAAAGACAAAGATCTCATCAGCACAGAGCCTTCTGGCCTGATGTTTCACATACTCTTTTTCCTCCTTATAAAAGCCCTTTTTGTATCTGACTTCCCTAAGATGAATTTTTTGAAGAGCGCATAGCTTTACACCCCACCAACTACTTCCAGAATGTTAGCCTTTGTTTTTTTGTTTGTTTGTTTTTTGGTACCAGGAATTAAACTCACAGCCTTGTACTTGCCAGGCAGGCACTGTGTCACTGAGCTATATTCCCAGCCCAGACTGTTAGCCTTTGAATAATCCTGATTTTCTTCTGACCAACTCTCATCCCCTGATTATTGGTTTTTTTGTAGAGAGCCCAATTCAGACCTTATTGCAGTCCAGAGGAATTTGTATTTGTAATCCCAAGGAAAAGTTATTGGAATTCTAGTGAGTAAATTGCAATCTACTACTTCCAGTGCAACCCATGGCAAGAATAAAGAGACAAAGACATACTTGTAGTTGTGGGGAGCCAAGAGGGTCCTAAGCCCAGTCAGAACATGGCTAACCATAGTAAAGACTATGACCCAGGGCGGAGCCCAGTTTTATTAATTCCTGAAGAGGGGAGTGGCTCAGGGTTGAGAAACTATTAAAACGGTGGGAAATGCATGCATATTGTGAGCTGGGCTAGGTAGGAGACACAGTGGCACCTCTGCAATATGTACAGAGAGGTTTGCAGAAAGAGTACTGGATTCTGGATTCCAGATTCTGGATTTGAGGGGTACATACTCTCTAAATTTGGGGGAATCTGCATAACACATCTTGAGAAAGTGTCATGTTTTTTGGTCAGTTGCTTCAGTTTTGATGTCTGGCCTTCCTGCCCTGGGACATCAGGGCCTGTTTTGCAAGATTCAGTCCCAGCCAACAGTGTGGTGTCACTCAGCCTAGCTCACGCTTAATAGTAGGGAGCTATAGGCGGGGCATCACTGATCTTTCGCATTACTTCAAAGGCTAAACATCAGCACCTCCCCTGGACCAATTTGCATTGCTTGAAGCCATTTGAGGAGTTAGAGTGTTTTCCTAGCCAGTTCTGTACATATCTGTACAAAGAAGTAGGGCAAGAGTTAGCTAAAAGGAGACAAATGGTCTTCTTTTAAGAGGCACCATTCCAGTGATCCTCCACATTTTTGAACAGCATGCACATACACATGGATCTGGAAACAAGTTTTCCTCTTCTTCCAAACCCCTGCAGTTGGAGAACCTAGGTTTCACACCTCAGCCTTCTTCTCTTAAATTCTTCAGTGCACAGACCAAAGACTCAGGCCCCAAAATGGCTCACCCACCTCAGACACCACTTTTGAGTCCACACCACCAGACCTTCTGCCTTGGCAATAAAATTGGGATTCCCACGACCAGATCGTTGAATTCAATTAATTTCCTAAAGCAGTTTTCAGAACTGAGGGAAACACTTTGGTTTGCAAAGGATAGCAATGAATACCTAAATAAGGTGTGTATAGAAGAGGCTAGAGAAGGGGTATGAGGAAAGAAATTAGGGCTAAGGCAAATCAGACAAGCGGGCAAAATGTGTCAAGTATTATAAATTGCTGGAGAACATGCACAGAACATGGGACCCAAAATGACTCCATCGCTCCTGAGCACTGCATACAGAACCAATCAGAAAGCTGTATTTTTAATCTCTCATTTGAATTTGGTGCATTTGCAGGACTAATTAGAAAAGTGCTACTTTCATTCTTTCATTTACATATGGCAGGAAGACAAGTGAGCCTTTCAATAGGGCAGTTTAAATCTGGTGCCAGGCCAAGCGAGTTTTGGATAAGACAACTGTCACAATGATGCCTTACTTGCATGAATTTTGGATACAAAAGGCCCCTTTTCCCTTATCCTCAGAGATGCTTCAAGACTGTCCACCAGCCTACCAGCCCACTGTCACCCAGTAGAGCATACTTCTTTTATACCATCAGTGAATGTAGACTTTTGCTACCTTTTCTGTGTGTCTTGTCTAATTCTTTGTTCAGAACACCAAGAACATGGAAGAGAATCCCTATGAGATAAGACCATCCATCCAGCAACAGGTACAAGCTTCCACACCTTCTGTGCACCACCTTATCAGAACTTCCACATGTTCTGCAACCCAGAAGAACTCTGGACCCAGTCCTTTTCAGGGGGAGTTTTCTGTATGCTTTATTATGCAAGCATGATTGATTAAATCACTGGCCATTGGCAGTCAACTTAAGCTTCATCCCCCTCACTCCCACCCCAAATGGGGGCTAGAATGAATGAAGTCTTAAAACTCCAGTATGTATTTGACACCACAGCACATCTTAATTTGGACTAGCCAAAACCGAAGTGCTCAATAGCCACAAATGGCTACTGACAACCATGCTGGAAAGAACAGCCATAGAATATTATCAACACAACTTTCAGAAAATGTAAATAATTAAGCCATTCCTCTACTTAACATGCCATACCTCTTGTGCTTTCTACTTACAGAAGATGTCTGTAATAAGACCCCTGCTCATTTCACTTTTAGAAGTGGTTCTTCTAGAATGTACAAAAGAAGCCATCTACAGGAGGCCATAATTTACCTCAACCAACTGCAACAGAACCGTTTCCCTCACCAGCATGGAGAGCAGCAGCTGCTGCCTTCTCCACAGCAGGTGCTAGACATTGGCTCCAGTCCAATCAAGTTAGGATGTCCTTACCTGGGAGGCAAGGAAGGTGGGTTCTGGAGAATCTATTCTCCAACAAAAAGAGACATTCATCACATTAGAATGCTTAAGAGAGGCCTGAGGAAATGAGCAGCGGGGGTTGCCAAGTGATTGCTCTTGTTCCCACTATCATGTCAGCTGCTATGTTGTAACTCAGCCAAGGGGGCCCTTGCCAGAGGCCACATGGATGAGGCTCCCAATCTTGGAATTTCACCCTTTAAAACTTTGAGCTAAATAAGCCTCTTTCCTTTAAAAGTACATAGCCTCCAATACTTTGTTATAGCAACAGAAAATAGACTAACATAGTACCTCCAGTGTGCTGTGAGAATTAGTACAATGCCCAGAGCAAAGCGTGTGCTGCATAAAAACACCTATTATTATTTTTTCATATTTTCTGTGAATCTTTACCCTCATCTTTATCATTTTCCCATCTGTATATCTGTCTCTTCTAGAGTGACAATGCACCTATTTCAACAGGGATTACGGGGAGGAGGTAAAAATCTTACTCATTTTATGTACAAAGAAGAGACAGACTGGTAGTTCACAATCAGATATGCAGTATACTCATATTGTTAAAATTTCATGAGGGAGGCAGGGAAGAAAAGCTAGAGAGGAGCATAAGAAATTCCTATAAGGTAATAATGAAAGCAAAGATCAAGAAGAAAAGCCCAGGCTGCAGGATCCAAGAGCTGACTCACTTATTTAAAATACCCAGCCCCAGGTATTGTGCCCGCCGCAAGCCCATAGCCCATAAAGAAGCTTGCTTCACCCTCAAGTGATTCCTTAGAAGTCCTCATTTCCCCCTTGGTTTGCATTGCACATACCCCTCTCCATACTGCAGTCTCAGGAAGGAAGAAGTAAAGGGTGATCTCTGAGGAGCAGTTTATCAGCAACTAGTGTCTGGTGACTGCAGGGAAGTCCACCTGCCTGGCTTCCACCCACCTAATCTCCAGCACTTGGAGGCCCATTCAGTCCTCTAGAAAACCTTAACCGGCTAAGGGACCTACAGAGTCCCACTTCCCTTCAGCACCCACACACACAAACTTAGCCTCCCCTCAACCCCCAATACTAACTACCCAGGCCACATCACCCTGGGGTTACCAGTCAGGTACAAAATTTGAAACATACATCCGGACGATTGATACTGGCTCGATGATTCTGCACCCCCAAATTTGAATAGAAGATAAAACCTACATCCTTAGGTAGACAGCAAAAATGGTAGGATTTCAGGCATCTACTTGGCCAGTAATGGAATTTTATTGCAGGCTTTGTTATTTTTATAATTTTATTGTTTGGAGGGGATTTCCTGATAAGAGAGGACTTTCTTAGGACTTTGAATCATATCACATAATTAGGGTGCTGAGTTGCCTGTGTACAGGACTGGCCTCAGTGATACCACTTGGCTGGAAAACTGCTGAAATCAGAGAAAAATACTCCAAGACAAGCTGGGCATGTAACACGCACTGGATAGATGTTTGTTGATTGTATAGGAACCACATTTTTAAAAAAGCTTTGGTTCTCTGAGGCATTTACCTTTAGTATGACAATGGGGGAGTTGGAGGCTGAAAGAACCCGAGGCCATGTAAGCTGCCTAAGAGTCCCAGCCTTCACTCAGGCTCCAGGTGTGTGCCCAAGAGCCATCATGAATGGGGACTCACTGCAGCACCCTTGTGCTGAATGCCGAGCCCGGCCCACGACTCACAGGCCTACAGGCCCATAGCCTCTCTGTGAGCCACATCCTCAACCTGTCCATAGCTCCATGGAAGCAACAAACCCTGAGAACATGCATCACTAAGGGTGCAGAGCACAGGTAGGTGAGGAAGCTTTGAGAATAAAGTGGTTTTTCAAATGAACCCTAGCAGCAGATAGATGTACAGTTGTAATTACATAGCAGAAATCTTTATTTACACTTTCTCTTTGCTCATGTCTTTAATGAGCGCCTGCTAATGGCACATGTGAATTGGAAAGGCCTTAACTGTGGCTTTCTACAGCTTGTCATTCTTATGAGCCAATTACAAGGAGCAGCTCGTTGCTGAGTGCAACAAACTTCAGGCTCATTATGCTGAATGTGTCTCACCAGAAACGGTGACCATTTTAATCCCCAACGGACAAGGAGGAGGGAAAAAGTTAGAGACAGTGGAAGGACAGCTCAGTGCCTGGTAGGAACAGCTGGTGGTTGTGTGGTCCTCTGTCTGTCGTCTGAAAAGATCCACCTTCGTCCCATACAACTGAGCTCCTCACTCTTTCAGCCTTCACTCACTGGTCCAGATACTGCGCCAGCTAAGGAATGTGGCATTCCATATCCTTCAGGAGCCTAGAAAGAAGAAAATAACCACAATTCATTTCTTCTCCTCTGAGCCAGGCACTGATCTAGCTGCTTTAGTGTGATGTGGGATGATTGCCCCCATTTTACAGGCAAGAAACTGAGACTGTTGGCCTAGTACTGTGATTCTCAAACTTTACAATATACCAGAATTACCTGGGTCTCATTAAGACATAGATTGTTGGCCCACACCCAGAATTTTTGATTCAGTAGTTCTTGAGTTTGGGGTGGGACTGGGAATGTGCATTTCTAACAGTTTCACAGAGGAGGTTTATAGTGTTGGTCTGCTATGATTAGAATGTGTGCCCCAAAACTTCATTTGTTAGAAACTTAATCCAAGCTCACATGTGGAAGTATTCAGAGGTGGGGTTTTGGGAAATCTTAAGGCTGGATGAGTTTATGAGGGTGGAGCTGTAACATCGGTGGGGAGGCAGGTATGAGGCACAGCTACAGAGAAAAGAATTTTATTGGAATAGCAATGACGGGCAGGATCCCAAGGGTAGAGGTCACGCACACTGAAAGGCAAGGAGCTAGGTTTATATATACATAGGTAGAGGGGCTGGACCCTGTTAGGAGTGGCATGAAATTTTGGTGGGGTGCTTTTGGCTCTGTTTGAGTGGCCAGGACATTTCTGGGAGGGGTTGACATTTGTGGATTAGGTTAGAGCAGGATGCCTGTCAGGAGGTAAATTAGATTGCAGCTTTCTTATCAGATGCAAATTAGATTGCAGATGTCTGTCAGGGAGGTGGGGTTGGCTTTTGTAGTTTCATCAGGGGAGTTGGGACTGTAATGGACTCTCACAGGAGCCCCATGAGGGTTTTATAAGAAAAGGATGAGTGACCCCAGCTTGCTTGCTCCACTTCTGCGATACCTTCTGTCTTGTCAAATGCTGCAAGAAGGTCTTTACCTGATGCTGTCACCAGAACGAAAGCAAGACTGCTCTTCATAAATGACCCAGTCTTAGGGATTCTGTTAAAGAAACAGAAAATGAACTCAGTCATGGTCCTCATTTACATTTTGAGAACCACTGAATAGTAGAAAAAGTATGAGCTGAGATTTGATATACACTCAGGTTCAAATATAAATCAAATATAAATCTTCTGACTTTCAGTATGATAACTGGCAGGTTGGTAAACCAGCTGAGCCTTGATTGCAAAATGGAGCTGATGGCATCTGCTTCCCGGTGTTGCTCAGAGTATTTGCAATAATGCGTGTAAAGAGCCTAAGGAAGATCTAGGTGGCAGGCAGTCCGCATGGGATTCCTGCTGTTAGTGAGGCCAGGCATCCTGCCAGCCTTGCACCCTGAGCCGAGCACAGTGAGAGTCGGAACTAAGTGTTTCTGAAAGTTTGACTCTTTTCCTCCTTAAGCCTCTTCATTTCCACACACATCTCTCAGCCCAAAGTCTCAGTGCACTTGTAGGATGCCATCTTGCAATAAATACAGCTTGGTAATAACTGCAGTCTGTTTTCATTCTAAGTTACCACCTGGAATGAAAGGGAGACCATGTTCTACCCTCCTCAAGACACTGAACTTGCCAAAGGCTGTGAACACTATGAGAAGGATTACTCAGCCCAGGTCATTTAACAGAGAGATTATGGACCCTGGTCCTTGTCTTATTCTGCCACTAACTAGATGTGTCATATTGGCCTAGTATTATGGCTTGTATTTAGATGTCCCCCAAAACCTCATGCACTCATAGATGAGGCTTTTGAGGGGTAGCTAGATCATGCATGTGCGGTGCTAAATTAAGATGTGTGAGTATAGATTAAGGATATATGAAAACTAAGTTGGTGTAATATAGTTCTAGGTGTGGATAATGGGAAAGCCCACCCTGGGTGTGGGTGGCACCATTAACAGTCTTGTAGATTGGATGGGATAAAAGTCCAGAAGGGGACAGCTGCTGCTGCTGTCTGCCTGCCCTCCTATGGACTGTTTCTCTTCTCCCATGCCTCTCTCCCAGGGTGCCTTGGAGCCAGCAAACTATAGACTGAAACCTCCACAAACTGTTAGTAAAATAAATGTTAGTAAGGGGAGGAGGAACAAAGACATAGCTCACCAGCCAGGACAGTTTTACTTACAATAAATCTCAGAGGGACTGCCCTGGCACTTAGATCAGACCAGCAACTCTGATACAGGCTATGAGGTGTTTTAGAGGTTCCTGAGCATAAAGGGTTGGCTTTGGGAGAAAATGTTCAAAACGGGGTTGTGAGGAGGAAAGTTCAGTGAAAAGGAGTTGTGGCTGTCTGCTAGAGATAAGGCTTGAGAAATGCAGGGTGTGGTGGTTGCTGCCAGGAGCAAGGCTACAGAGTGTGATGGGAGTTATGGAGTGGAACATGGTTATTAGGCCTTCCTAACCCATAATTATATGTCTTTAGCAGATGCAAATACATAATGAAGTGGAAGAGGCTTAAAGTCAGTCTAGATGGTGACAGCTGGATTCCTTCAGTAAACCTTTCCTCCCCTAACTTGTGGGTGTCAGGTGTTTTGTCCCAGCAATGAAAAACTAAGACACCTAGGCAATGCCTCTCTGGCTTCAATTTCTTCATCTGTACTAAATCTTACTCACATCTCTGTTACACAATGACTTCTTAATGCACTGAGAGCTACATGTCCTACTGAAGAGTACTATGATTTTGAAAAATATGCCAGGTGGAGAGAAAGAGACTGCAGCAATCTGCTTAAAGGCAATTGATCTGAAAACAATGCACAGTATGAGAACCATTGTTGAACTCCTACCATCTTGTATGGTGAAGCTCTGTGTCATTTCCAATTTTTTTTTTATTACTTGCTACTGTCTTTGATTGTTAAATCAATCTTACATTCTTATGTCTGGTGGGGGGCTGGGGATTTAGCTCAGCAGCAAAAGTGCTTGCCTGGCAAGCACAAGGTCGTGAGTTCGGTTCCTGGTACCGGAGAAAAACCAAAAAAAAAAAAAAAAAAAAAAAAAAAAAAAACAACTCCCCCTTATGTCTGGTGGACTGAGCAACTTCACTGAAGATAACAGTATGTAATATAGCAATCACTGTTAATTCCAATCATTTTGTTTTGAGATCATGTATCATTTTTTGTTGTTTTTGTGTTGTTTTGATCTTGTCTTCATTGTTGTTTTGTTAGATTTTTTATTTTAGATAAATAAACAAAAGGTGGAAAGTAACATAGCCGTGTTATGGTAGGGAGAAGATCTGGATAGGTTGGGAAGGCGGCTGTTCTTTAATTTTCCTCTCTTATCTTCCCAGAAGTAGAAATAAGAAGCACAAGGGAATTGGAATAAAATAGAAGGAAAATTAAAATGCTAATATCCAGGGTGCAAATCAAGACTCTTTGAAGAATGATAGGGAACATTATTGATAATGGACATAAATAGGCTGAATGGTCACTTGAGTCACACCTGGTGCTCCTCTATACATTGATAAACAATCAGTGTACAGGTAGTGGTTTTTGCCATTAGTAGAATCAAAAAGATAACAATGGTTTCTCTCAAAGTTAGAACACTTATTTTTTTTAATACATTGGAAAAAAAACAAGATTGGGGGTGTAAGTCAGTGGTAGAGCACCTGCCTAGCATGTATGAGGCTCTGTGTTCAATCTCTAGCACACACACACACACACACACACACACACACAAATCAAGCAAAGTGTAAATAGTAAAAGTTACTTTTACCTTGATACTATCATTTTCTTTACTTTTACTTCTTATTTAAGCTTAACTTATAGTCTTATTTTCTCTTTTATCCTTGGTGAAAACTTCTTCAACTCTTTTGAGTAAAAAATGGTATTTTCTTTCACCAATAGTATGAATATTTTAAACAGGTAAGGTAGAAAATATCTTTCAAGCTTCCATAAAAAGGCTACTCACCTAACCAGACTCCTTTTATATCATAGTCATCATTAAAAATTAATCTATAATTTCACCTTGCAAATATTATTAAGGAAAGGAGTACTTTTCTTTAGGAAAAAATATATACAAATTTGTAAAGCAAGACTGAACTAGATTAGGAAATCTAAACTAAAGTGGTAGAGTATAAGTGCCCAACAAGAAGAAATGGCTAAATAAATTCTAATACTCATATGAGAGAAAACTGTGTAACCATTAAAACTGATATTTTAAAATTATATTGACAAAGATGCTTCTGATGTTGAAAATAAATTATATTAATATATGTCAAATATGTTTAAATCTATGAATTCATAATAATACTAAAAACAAAAGAAACCATTTTAGTTTTAACTTTTGTGGAGTGCTGAGGAATCAATCCATTTTTTAATTATGTTTTTATTTTATGGGAAAAAGGTAAAACAAAATTTCACAACAAGATGATAGGAGAATAACAATAGTTAATGATCAGGCTGAGACCCACACAGAACCAGACCAGACCGTCTAACACCACAGGAGTCTTTATTGGGCAGGAGAGCTGCACGATGGGATGCCCAGGAGACTAGGACAGCTCTGAGCTGAGCAAAGTGTGGGGTTTTTAAGCTATTTTCCAGGGAGGGTGTCCATGGGCCAGAACATTTTCCGGGAGTGGGTGTCTGTGGGCCCGAACAGCCAGAGTGGGGATGGGTAGTTTGTCAGAGTTGAACATCTGGTTCTGCCAAGATGGATGAGGGCAGGGTTGGTTTTTGTTGAGGGGAACTGGAGGGGAACCAGTGAAGGAGAAGTTTTTATTACTGAGAGTTTAAGTCCCCTGCACGGGGTTGCCTTATGACTTATCAGTTAATATATCACATATTATTATCTTTAAAGCAGCTATTCAGAGTACAAAATATGGGCATAAAAAATTCTCCAACCCATGTAAGCACAAACCTTCCTTTTCTATGAACTAAGGAATGTTAATAGTATAACTACCTTGCATTTTTTCCTCTCTTTTCCCTTCCTTTCTTTCCCCTTTCCCCCATCCTAGATCCTTTCAATCTATCATTTTGAAATCTGGTTCATAAAAGAAACAATTAAGCATTTGTCCTTCCTTTCCTATGTAAATTGTGCCTTTTTGTAACCAACCAGTTGGTGAGGGGAAATTTATTTTTACAAAATTATTCTAGCTGGTAAACAAAAATATATGATAGGATTAGAATATTGCATTCCATACCTCTTAATGAACTAATAGATCTAAGTAACATAAAAGAGACCAGATATTATATGCTCCCTAGGGAATGTATATGACACCATTTATAAAGCTGAATTGAAAAAATAGAACCTCAGTCTCATCAAGATTTTAGAACCAGCAATTTATAGACAGTACAAAGGATGGAGGAACATTATAAAAGACACCATGCAGGGGCTGGGGATGTGGCTCAGTAGTAGAATGTTTGCCTAGCAAACAAGGCCCTGAGTTCAATCCCCAGTACTACAAAAAAAAAAAAAAGACACTAGGCAATCAGCAAAATCTAGACTGAGGAACTCTATAGAATAAATGTCTGACTTTCTTCAATAAATACATTGTAAGGGGGAAAAGTAGAGAAATAGCCTATCGATTAAAAAGACTTAAGAAACCTATTAACCAAAAGAACAAATTGTAAATATGCAGTGATCCAGATTTGCATAAACTAAAATAGGAGAAAGAAAGAAAGAAAGAAAGAAAGAAAGAAAGAAAGAAGAAAGAAAGAAAGAAAGAAAGAAAGAAAGAAAGAAAGAAGAAAGAAAGAAAGAAAGAAAGAAAGAAAGAAAGAAAGAAAGAAAAAGAAAGAAAGATTTTAATAGTGGACATTTGAGATATTAAGACAGTAGTGTTAATTGTAAAGATGTAAAAAGGATATTATCATATCTTAAAAATCTTTATCTTTGATAGATCTATACTGAGTTACTTACTGGTGAACTATCCATAACTGTAGGATTTGCTTCAGAATAATCTGACCTAGGTAAACTGCAGTGCAGGGGAAACAAGAGTGGCCACTAGTGAAGACTCAATATATCATTCAGGCAATTTGGCCTATGTTAGAAATTTTTCAGGATAAAAATATTTTTATAGTGAGGGAAGGGAAAGGGGTTAGAGTATATCTAGTAGAATCCCATCATGGAAAAAAATCTCAGAAAGCACCCACATACACATGAGAAGCATGAGAAGAAAATTTAAAAAAAAAAAAAAAAAAACAAGCCTGGGTATGTAGGCCCATGGTATAAGTCATGTGAAAATCCCTCACTGCAATCCTCAGCACTACCAAAAAAAAAAAAGAAAGAAAAAAACAGTTTTAAATAAATAAAGATCTGCTACCATAGGACCTCTGGTGGGCAGGATTCTAAATTACATTGATGGATAAAAGCTTACTACTCTGTTAATCCTTATTACTGGAGTCTGGAGCTACTAAGCCACATACCCTATAGAGTAAGATAACATCTGAGATTTTGTCAGGCAAATGTTCCAAGGAGAAAAATGGCATGTTTCACAGATCTGGCAGAAACAGCATAACTGGGTTCATTAAATATGAAGCACTAAAATTCCAAACGTTACTGAATAAATAATGTTATTTAATGAAGTGAAATTGGAGAGTGAATTGAGTGAAATTAGCATTCATTTCCCTTCTGGAAATTCCATCCCTTTCTCAGAGAGCGGCAAACGGGAGTCTTCCACCTGCCTCTTCCTTGCAGTCTTGATCTGACAGTCACCAATAAGTAGTATCAGGATTGGCAAAGGCATCACTTTTGCACATGCGCACCAGACATCTTCCAGGAGGCTTGGTTCAGGAACATTTATTTAACATCTGACATGCAGAAAGTCCTGTTTGACACTGCGGTTAAAAAACAACAACTACAAGGACTAGAAGGAGAAGGGTTTATTCCCTAAAGAGTTGTTAAATACGGGGTTTGCTTCAGCAGACTGTAATCTAGTTGGGATCACAGCACACAGCACACACTGCTGGGCAGCATAATACTCCACTCCACCCTCGCTCCACCTGACCTGGTGTCTGTATGCACAGCCATACACAAAACAGCCCCTGCACTCATATTCCAGGGCTGGCATCTCACCTCAGTCAGGGATGTTTAGGTGAGAGTAGACAGGGGAAGACAGCAGTGTGGACACAAGGATGCTTCCTACGTGTCCTGAACCTCCTCTTCCTCATTACCCTCCACAACCTCCAGCTGTGTCCTGGAAGGCCCTGTTGCATGCTCACTACCTACCCTACGACCTCAGCCTTCTTAAGTCCGGGATTCCTGAAACCCAAAGACAGTGCCCACTACAGCACTTCTGCCCTTTACCTGAGTGTCATTGTCTACTAGCTGGAGAGGAAATGACTAGCATCTCCAGGGTACTTATGAGAGAACTCTCTGTTTCTTAACCATTGCTGGTAAAGAATGTCTTTGATGGCTGCTTGAGTGGGTAGACAGGAAAATGGTCCCAAACCCTTAGTCCTCTCAGTCCACACAGGGTCATGCAAGCTCTTCCAGAAACAGCCACCCGCTGGTAACTTCTATTTGAAAAAATGTCTCATCTAAGCTCAGGTTGAAGAATCGGACCCAATAGTGACTTTTTTTAATTATTATTTGAGTGTACAATATTATTAAGAGGTCTTACTCTCACTCAGCATAGGACAATGATTAAAAGGACTGGCTGTAGAGCCAGGTTAGGGGATTCATATGCTGGCCCGGCCACATACAGGTGTTTGACCCTGGGAAAATTACTTATCCTCTTCTTGACTCCACTTCCTCAGCTGAAAAATGGAGACAGTCATCATACTTCTTCACGGGCTTGCTGGAAGTATTAGATGTAACATGTAGGTTTATCGGCACAGTGACTGATATGTAGTAAGCAATCAATAATGTAAGCTGTCATTAATCTTTAATGCCTAAGTGTAAATTAGTCTTATCAGCTCTGTTCTCAGAGAATGAGAGAAATTTTGATATAATTGGCTTTATATCAACTGAGTCAGCTATTCTAAATTCTTTTCTCCAATGTTACCCACTGTTGAGCCGAAGTTATCCTCCCTTGCTCCAAGGTAAGTTGCAACGGTCATTTCAGTGTCACCATTTCCTGCCTATTCCTGGAATGCCTAGGTCCCACACAGGAAGTAGAGAGGGTTTGCTATGTCCAAAGTTTAGCTGAGCGCCTGCCTTGGTGTTGACTGGAAACTGATATGTCAGTTGGTGAAAACCAAAGTCTGGGGCACTCTGCTGAGGGCAAGGTGAATATAGCTGACATCTTGTCCCTCTTCAGTGACTGTAAATTTGATTTAATCAAAAAAGCACGGGTTAAGGATTTAATGGAAGCCTGTCTCCAACCTGGAAAAAAGAAGAGTAAAAAAAGACCAGTTATTGACATTTTTACTGCCTAGTAGAAGATGCATGTCTGGCCCGAGGGAGTGAATCAGGGAATCTATCAGCACTGGAAAATGGATGAGGTCCCAATCAATCTCTCACCCACTAAAATGGTGCTGGTCGGCTTCACATGTCAAGCTGTTCACAGGCAAGCACCAACTATACTCCTGGAACTATGGAGCCAACAAAGGCACAGATGGGCTAGAGTTACGGTCAGCCTCTGAGATTTGAAGCTGAGCCTCCCAAATATACAGGTGAATATTTACTCCTCTGAAAATTATCTGAAGGTAGCAGGAATTCCCCTCCCCACTCCAAAATACTTACTCTAACATTAGAGAGTCATTGCTTTATCTTCAAGCAATCTACCTTCTTATTCCTCTTTTAAATTATAAATATTATGGAAATTGATTGTGAAAGACATGTCATCAGGGATGAATGACAGAGTGAATTGGTGTTTCCAGTCTCTTACCCCACAGTGGTAAGTTAAAAACCTGTTGAGGGAGAGATTTGCGTGGAATGGCAGACATGGCAACAGAATAACAAAGTCTATGGTCCCAGCCACAGTGCCATATTGTGGCTGAGGGGCTACCAGGGACTACATTTCCCAGCCTCCCTTACTTTGGGTGGAATTATATGTCTTGCCAATAAATGTGGGTGGACATGATATACAGTAGCTAGAAACTGATGTGGTAATCATGCACTATACTAAGTGCACGATTCTGCACACCCTTTCTCCATCTACCAGCTGAGTGACACCAGGTCGAACTTGTAGCATTAGAGAGCAAAGCCACAAGATGGAAGCACCTTGGGCCCCAAGTCATCACTAAGAAAAGAACTGCCTCGAATGGGGTGGGCTGTGATGGTAGATTTGTGGATGGTGAGAGAGTAGCGGGTGTCCCTAACCTCAAGGGGAAGGCCTTGATCTGCAATGGTGCCATCACAGATGCAGCCCTGGGGTGTAAGGGCAGTGAGGGTGATGGCACTTTGTGGGGAAAGAGGGGGAATAAAAATGTACAGCAAGTTACACACTGTGGGCAAGAATTTCCACCATAGTCCCCTGGGTTAAGCTGTGAGAAGTCGTTCAACAAGCATAAGGAACAGGAGTCCACTATTCCAACTAGGACTTATTTTGTCAGGAAAAAAAGCCTTTTTTGTATTTGGTCTGCAGTGGCAAGCAGAAACACCAAAACAACACACAGGATTTGGAGCCAGATTTATTTTATGTCAATGGGCACTGATTGGGATCATTCCCAGACAGTCAGGCCCCGATCTCTGGTGGTCTAAGGCTCATATTGGATAAGCAAGCAGCAAGTACAGAGGCAGAATGGCTTGTCAGTTGGAGATTGGTTTATACAATGTGCATCACAGTGACCAGCCGTTTCTAAGAGACAGGAGTAAGAGGAACTGAAATAGGAGCTATTACCTGGGTAACTAACAAACTGAGGAATATGGGCTGGGCGTGGGGGACACTTTCTGCTACCGGTTGAGAGTGACTGGTTGGTTTAAATTTTTGTTTTGGTTTTGATTTGCTTTTCACTAGGCCTCAAAAAGCAATTCCAGCTAAGATCCAATTTATTCCTAAGGTTCTCTGTGTACTTTTCATACAACTCCAAGAAAAAGCTCTCCTAAATCCACATACACTCTAGTGCACTTCTTTCAGCAGCTTTTGAAACTCCAAGCACAAATTTGGATCAGGTAGTAAAGTGAGGTTACCGATTGCCTTACTTTCCTGTCACTGGGACAAAATACCCAGTGCCCACACTCAAAAGAGGAGAGGTTGATTTTGGCTCAGGGTTTCAAACCATTGTCAGCTAACTCCAAGCAGAAACAGGATGACAAAGGGGCATAGAAGTGGCAAAGGTGCCCAATCTGTGGTGTCCAGGAAACAGGAAGAGTGAAGAGAAGAGCCAGGAACAAGAATACATCCTTCCAGGTTACAGCCCCAGTGACCCATCTCACCCAGTCCTACCTCCTAACAGCACATCTGGCTACTAAGCTCATCATGGAGGAATCACTGGTAAGCCCAACACCACCACGATCCAATCCCATTTCACATACATGAGAATTTGGGGTTTATTTTAGATCTAAACCATATCACTGATGGTACTTTATCCTTCAGCCTTTTGTTCCTCCTGATATGGTACACTTACCTTGGGCCAAACTCTATTCTAGAAACTTGTGGGTACATGTCTGTTGAATAAATAAATGAAATGTTATTCAAGTTACTCATTTTTTCTGTTAACCAGTCAGTCTTCTTTGATTGACTTTCACATAAGTATGATTCTCCCAGACCTACTCTTTGTAAATACAGGAGGCAGGGTATAAAAAATGGAAACCATTTCAAACAAAATTTAGTTCAGATTAAGGGATAATCCAGATCCGAACCAGCCCGTTCATCTGACCAAAAATCTCTGGCCAAGCCTATTCAGGATGATGCCAACAGGTGAATTAATTTGTTTATTTTTCCAGTTAAGGTTTCTTAAAGTCCTCATTGTTCATTCTCAAATACCCCAAGTTAAACACACACACACAACCCGGAGGGTGGGCCCCCAGCGCATGGGGAGCCTCGGGTGGGGAGCGCTGGTCTTCGGACTGGCGACTCACTCCCGGCCTGGTCGTTCCCTGGAAGGAGGGCTTCCGGTGCACAGGGAGCTGCGGGTGGGTAGCGCCAGTCTTAGGGCTGGCTAGCTTCCTGCCTTGTGGCTCCTGGAGGGTGGCCCCCAGTGCACGGAGAGCCTCGGGTGGGGAGCGCCGGTCTTTTGGGGTCTTTGGACCGGCGACTCACTCCCGACCTCCTCGTTCCCTGGAAGGAGGGCTTCCAGTGCACAGGGAGCCGCGGGTGGGTAGCGCCAGTCTTCTGGCTGGCTAGCTTCCTGCCTGGTGGCTCCCAGAGGGAGGGCCCCCAGCACATGGGGAGCCATGCAGCAGCGAGCGCTGTTGCGCGCCGGCCCTTAGGCTGGCCGCTGCCGCTCAATTGAGATCTATCATGACACAGAGAAACAGTGACACAATTGGCCCACCATGCACCGACTGCAGTTGCCCACCCATGGATGTGTGTGAACCATTGAAACAACCCCTGGGAATCCATGCCATACAACGGGCCACTCTTGCTCCTGCCATTGGAAACCAGAAAGGTCCAGAGCCAGCGGAGGAGCAGCTGCTGAACAAGGACTCAGAGAACATGAGAATGCAGACTAAGCCCATGGAGTCAAAAGTCCAGTGGACTGGGTTCACGAGAGC
>NW_004955459.1:8098796-8123943 GCF_000276665.1 Chinchilla lanigera
ATTGATAATTTCCTACCATTTTGTCTGTAATTTGCTAAGTCCCCCCTATTATTATGTTATCCTTCTTTTACTCTTTAAAATTAAAAACACACACACACACACACGTTGTATTATATTGAACATTCTAACAATCTGTGTTCTGAGAAGGAAACAACTCTAGCTAACTCAAGCAGAAAAAAATTTATTTGTAGTGCATTGACCTGCTCACAAAATCAATGGAAGTTTTCAGCACAGGTTCAAAAGGAAGAAGAGAACTAGGGGAATGTGGTGGATTGACAATTGGTGGTCAACTTGTAACACCCAGCTGAACTGGGTGAGCATAGTGCTAGGTGTGGGAGGCCCACCTGAGGATTGTTGCCAGCTGCATAAGATGCAGAACTGGAGGAGAAGTTAGGCTGTTGGGAGCTGGTAGAAGCTGCCAGGAGTGGTTAGTCCTTTTGGAGGAGCTTGTTATGCTGGCTTTCCTGATGAACTCAGCTGTTTTCATCCTCCAAGGAGCTCAGAACCTTGTTGGCACTGAGAATAGCTCCAGTTCTCTTTGGGAGAGCTCTGGTTCTCACTCTGAGCTTCGCTTCCTGGCTCTGGAGGGGAAAATGGTGCACTGCCAGTCTCCTGGAGAAGCTGGCTGCGTTGGCTTTCCTGATGGGAACTCAGCTGTCTTCACCATCGGAGGAGCTCAGGACCTCACTGTTGCTGAGGATGGCTGTGGTACTTTTCAGGGGAGCTCTGGTTCTTTCTTTGCATGTCGCTTCCTGGCTCTAGTGCAGATCCCTCAGCCTGTTGGCACAGATCCTTCATGCCGCTGGCACAGACTTTCTAGCTTTTGGGCCTTCCCCAGAGCAGATCCATGAAACAGGCCCGCATGAGATGTTGTCATGGGCTCTAGGCCTCCAGCTGGACTCATAGGAGGCAATGTTATGGACTCTAGATTATCAGCTGAACTCATGCAGGACATTATCAGGGGATCCACACTCTCAGCTGGATTCTTTGGTCTTTAGTGTGTGGACAGATTTCCTGCACTGTCTTGTATATGATTGTATATGTACTATTATGATTAGTATATGTACTATTAGTATATTAGTATATGTACTACAGTATCCTATGTATATGATTAGTATATGTACTATTATATATATGTACCATATATATACTATTATAAATGTAATATTTATAATGTACTATTTAAAATATAAATTATATATTTATATATAATATGCAAAATTATAGATGTACTATTTAAAATGTATAATATGTGCTATTACACTCTTGTATATGTACTATTATAAATAATCTATAAAATGTGTCCTGTATTATATTGTTCACCATGCAATAAGTCCCAAACCATAAGAGGGAATAAGGCACTGAGAAGACTGGACCATGAGAACAGTCCTCCTACGATACCATCACTGATGCCATTGCCACTGGACAGCAACAGAGAATGATTTCTACACATCCTATACAACTCTATCACTCAAAGTGTGAGGCAAAGTTGTAAGCTTCACTGCCAGGAAAAGTGACAACTCTTTCCCCTTCCTTTTCTGGAGTCGGTCATCTGGAGACTAATCAGCCAAAAGTAGTGTACCTGTTGCAGTTTATCCCCTTGTTTCCACATTTCCTCATATTGTTCCTCGCATATTTAAGTTTTGTAACTGCTTCCTAACATAGCTCAGCTGTTATTCAAAATACTGAAAGCACTCTGAACCCTACCCAAGGTGAGACACTCATATAAGTTACTCTACCTGGCTCAAAATCTAGGATTTTTAGACTATTCATTCAAATTCTAATTCTCTTGCCATCCTGTTTGCTGTTCTGTACTGTATATAACAAATTATAAAATAATCATCAACAATATAGGCAATAATGAATGACAGGGATAAAAAAGGAAATTCATTAAAATATAAATGTATGTGTTAAAAGACAAGAAAATAACTAAGTAGACAATGCAGTTCATGCTTCTGGAAACGTGGTAGCTATGTCTCCTAATCCTCATTGCCATTTCATGTTCTCTGTAAGTCCCTTCCAACTGCTATGCAGTATTAACCTGGAAAAAAATCTTTACTTGTATTTCAATAACCAGGGAAGCAAAATTAAACAAAGTTTTAAGACCCAGGATAGATAAAACCCAGAATTCACCTTTATAGTCTTTCTTTGAAGATACATATTAGAATCAGCTCCATTCCTTGCTTTAGTCCAAGTGAAGTTTCTATATCACCATCATACAGGATATTATATTCAGCTACATCATGCTGTTGGAATGCAAATCAGAAAGCTTCAAGAATACTAGATAATTTGGTTAGGACAAAAAGGGCCAGAGACAAATACCATGAAAATATTTAGACATGTCATCTCAGTAAATTTCCTTTGCCTGTGGTCTAAACACTGACTTCATCCTTGTGAGTCTGGAATGTGCCAGCTTTGAAGACTTAGTATGCAAAGGAGGAAAGATTTAGCACAGGACATGATGATTACTCCACTGAATTGTAACCAAGGCTCCTACCTGACCTTATCAGCTCTGCATGCATAAAATGGAAGCTATAATGTAAGCTGGGGTGATTAATCCTCCTAAGGGGAATTGATACTCCTTTACCCAATAAGAACAAGAAGGAATATGGGGTAAATCATAACAAGGTGTTGGAGGGCTTCCTGGTGTTTCCATTTGTGTTAGCCAGGAAGACGGCCCCACCATGTTTTACTTCCTGGAACCTATGAATATGTTAGATTGCACAGCCAAGGAAAACTGAGATTGCTAACTAGATAGCCTTAAAGTAGGGAGATAATCCTGTTGGACCCACTTAGAATCACATTAATAGTTCTCCAATAATTTCATCTTTATTTCAAGTCCTATTTACATTGTGCACCAGAAAAACTCAATAGATATCAATACTTCAATGATGGCACTGATCTTCAAAAGTTCTGTAGAACATAGTATTGCTTTGTTTGACTGTTTTAGAAGTGCAGGATAGCTAGAGGGGAATTTCTTCCCATAATATTCTTAACAATATGGGTCAGAGAGGAAACCTAGGGCCTCTAGCATCTGCTGATTATACATAGTCCAAATTTATACCCACAAAATGGAGAAGTAACCTCAGGATGTGGTATATTGTAAAGCAAACTCAGGCCAAAATCCAAAACCCTAACCTCCCTAAACTCCCACAGAACCTTAGCATATAGCAATATTTGTTCCCACAGAAACTAGACTTATCTCAGAACTAGTTTTCAGCAATCCCCAAAAGGATTGAGTTTCTCTGCTTCCTTTGGTAAATAGATACGATCCCTTTGCAAATAACTGGAAGGCATTAGCATAGGGATATTTGATAATACTGGAGAATCCCTCCTCGAGGAAACCTGTCTTCCCTTTGATTCAAAGAACTCTGGGTTTGGCACCTGACTTAGGTTTATGTATTAGTGAAGGATCATGAATTGATCACTACATTTTTAGGGAATTTTTGTTTTGTTTGTTTACAAATCAAGTAGAATCTTAGTGGGCTATCTACCTGTTTGGATTCTGGGGTTTAAAATTACCTAGTCCTTATAATGTGGTCATGCAGCTCAAAGAACTTTCTAATTACTGTTCTAGACACACACTGATTGTAATTTGGTACCCATTTTGGGTTTTTTCACTGTGGCCTCCCATCCTCTGCCACTCCAGAGTTCACTCACCCTGGTAAGTGAGGAGGCCCATTTCTACTATGATGACTCAATGGAAGAAGCCCAGGATGGTACTTCTCAAAGATGCTGGTTCTTCCACTAATGCATCTCTTAATAACCTAAATAAGAGTAGTGTCTAAGCTTCTTGAGAGGCATATACAGTCCCACCCTTAGATCCAGCAAGGAATGCAGTTTTTTCTAATGATGAGCATTCCAGTCATCAAACAGTCAGTGAGGAAGTTTGGGGGACAGGAGAAATACTTGAGCCTAGTCTAATCCGCCATAACCAAAGCTTGCTGCTCAACCAAATTCCTGGGGCTTCAGAGGTAAGATGACTTGACTGCTTGGGCCTCCAGAGAGGAGGGGGGCAGGGAGGAGACCCCAGGGCTATGCCACTCAGTACTGCCCAGATGCATCTCACATTCCATTTAGCTTATAATAGCAGATATGAAAATTTCATCAGGTTTTCTGCTTTACTCTTGTGAAATATTAAACATTAATAAATTATTAAGTCTGATGTAAAATACTACAAATGTTCTTAGATTTCATTAAGTGATACTTGTGCAGCACATTTGTTACAGGGCTATTTTGGGCAAGACAGATCTACAAAGGGTATCTTGTTTCTTCTCCCATTATCCATGATGTTTAGTAGGGAAATTGTTGTGGGACTTGGGGGCATACAAGACATACAGAAGCAGGAGTCCAGCACAGGGAGCTGCTTTATGTACTTAGGGCTGCATGTGGCAGGACCCAGAATCTGCACATGGGAGGAAGCGAACAGAGACACAGAGCAGCGATCCAAACTTTGGGAAAACTGAAACCGTCTTAAATGTCCTCAAAGTGACCTTTTCTCTTGATCTTGGGAGCTTAGGCCTGGACTGTGGTGATGGAGTATCTGATGGCCTAAGACTGGATATTTGGGGAACTGACAAGAAGTTGTTGAGTCTGGCCTGATTCATGACAAAGCTGAGGAGATTCCCAAGAGACAGTCAGGCTGGATGTGAACCCAACTGTCTTAGTCACTTTCCCATTACTGAGGCACAATATCTGACACCCTCAATTTAAAGGAAGAGAAAATTATTTTGGCTCATAATTTCGGTGGTTTCAGTCCATGGTCTGCTGGTTCCAAAGCAGAAATGCATAGTGAAAAAGCCTGGCAGAGAACATTTTATATCTTGGCAGGCAAAAGCAGAGAAAGGAGGGAGTGACGGAGGGGCCTGAAACAAGAGTACTTTCTTCCAAGTCACACATTTGGTGGCCTACCTCCTCCTCCAGGCCCTACTTCCCAACAGCACATTCAGGTACAGACTCATCCGTGGGAGTTTAGTATTCCCATAATCCAATCACCTCCAAACATATGAGGCTTTGTGGAAACAGTTTAGATCTAAACCATAACACCAGCTCCTCCACCAAGTAGACAGAGTGGCCTGTGGAAGACCCCTGTTTGCTACTATCCCTGGAGAAAGCTCCACTAAAAAAGACGTGCCAAGTCCTGAACTTTGGTTGGAAAAAGTTCTAAGCCCAGCACTAGATGTGTTTCATTGACCCTCCCACAGCCCAGCCTCCTGGCCATACACCTAGGTTAGGAAGAGAGAGACAGCTCCAACATAAACCGGAGCTCAATGCCTGTACCAGACAGTGCTGCACTTTGATGCACAGAAACTCTGCTAAAGGTAGGGGCTTTTCACTGCAGAATATTCTAAAAAAGACAGGTGTACATCCCCAGCATTGTTGCAGATTGCCACTCAGCTTAGCACCAGAGGACAGTCATCCGGAGGAGGGAACCCTAAACGCAGGACGCTGGAATGATAGCAAGCCTGGGGCACAGCTGTTCCTGGGACAGCAGCAATAGGCAGGTGACACTGACAATGCAGACCAAGCTATGAGGCAGAGACAACTGTACATTGCAGAGATTCTGCATAATGCTGCCTGCAATCTGCCACCCTTGGGCCCAGGGCTGCACCTCCCTTCCTGCCCCACCAGAAAAATGTAGACCTCACACACTCCTTCACTCTACACTCCCTCTTGCCCTCTGCCTTTCTTTCTCTGACTCTGTCTCTCTGTATGTGTGTACCTATTTATATAATTTATTTCCTAAATCAACTCTAAGCAAAAAAAGTGTAACCATTAGGAATGACTTTGCCTACAGATAGTAAAAACCTAAATATATTTTAACACATGACTACAGTCCTTGTTCCCATCACACTGGTCCCAGATTGTCAAGAACCCAGGTTCTTGTCATCTTCAGCATTTTCTATATTTCTTAATGTGCTAGGTTTTTCCCTCATGTGGTCATTTCATGCTCTTGCTCTAGGTATCGTGGTCCCACACCATGTGGGATCAAGTATAGGAAACCTAACTCTAGTGGCTTCTGTGAGTTGGGCCCATTTTTCTCACACAAGTGCTTCAGAGGTATACAGTTGCCAGCAATTTTCTGTATTGGTCTCGCTGCTCAGCAGTGCTGGCATCCTCTCTCATTCTCCTCTGCCATCCTCAGTGGGCTGGCTTCTGCATTGCTCAGCAGTTCAGGGTGACAAAGTGGGTGTTGCAGGCCCACACACACATATGGCTCCCGTGTAGGAGAAGAAAAAAAGGAGCAGAGCCAGCTATTGCTGCACATATTCCATTATATCAAAATAGCAAGAGATAGCATCCAGGAGTCTGCCTATAGCCTCTACTACTTAGGAAGAGGAAGCAGAAGAATCACTTGAGCCCAGGAGTTTGAGACAAGCCTGGCCAACATAACAAGACCCTTTAAAACTAAAAATAGATATATTCATTGATTATGTTAATCCACCTTCTGTCACTGTAACAAAATACTTGAGATAATGAACTTTTAAGGAGGAAGGGCTAATTTGGGCTTGTGGTTTCAGGGATCAGCTCATGGTCACCAGCCCTGTTGCAGCAGAGTACATCACAGGAGGGCCATTTGACAGAGGATGTCAACTCCCCTCAAGGAAGAGAGGAAGGGGCTGAGGTCGCAGCAGCACCTTTGAGGCCAAACCTCCAATGACCTCACTTACTCCCACTAGGCCCCACTTCCTAAGATTCCACCACATCCCAGTAGTGTCTCCCTGGAGGCCAACCCTTCAACACAGGGCCTTTGGACGCTCACCCAAACTACAGTATCCCTAAACATTACTTGCCATCTAGCCTTTAATTTTTTTTGTACCAGAAATTGAACTCACAACATTGCACTTGCCAGGCAGGCACAGTGCCACTGAGTTATATCCCCAGAACCATCTAGCTTTTAGAATAATGCTCCCCTAACATCCCACAGACTTACCATGAGGATCAAACTAGACAACACAAGTGTTGAAAACTGGAAAGTATGGCATTAGCACTTCCTCAGTTGTATCCCAAGAATAACAGAAACAACAATGTCTATTTGTGGCTTGTCCTCTTACCCTCCTTTGTCTCCAAATTTGTCTTTGTGTCTTCAGCTCACTGGCCCTCATGGTTCTAAAACTTAGACATCCACAAATCAAGATAGCCAAAAAAAAAAAAAAAATTTTTTTTAAAAATCAAGATAGCCACCTTCTAACAGATGAATGGGTAAAGAAAGTGTGATATTTACACACAGAGAGGTACTACTTTGCCATAAAGAAGGATGAATTTGAGTCATTTATAGGAAAATGGATGCACCTTGAGATTATAATCTTAAGTGACATAACCCAGACACACAAGCTTAAATATCACATGGGTTCACTTATATGAGAAAACCAGAATATAAATAAAGAGTAAAATAAAAGATAATGGGAAATAGTAGATAGATCTTTGCAAAGGAGAAAAAGACCAAGAGATAGATAGAGGAAGGAAGGACGGGAGAGGGAGGAGTTTTGAAAAGAATTAAGATATGTTATGTGTGTGTGCCAACTCCCCACAAGGAATGTAATCACTGAGTACGGCAAACATGTACTAATAAAAAAATAAAAATAAAACGAAGAGAGAGAGCTACCTTCACCCTGTGTCTTCACATGGTCACCTGTATGGACTGCATCTTAACCACCTCTCCCTAAAAGGACATGGGCATGTTAGAGCCCCCACACGTACACACCCAAATTCCTTCATTTTACCTCTACCACCCCTTTAAAGGTATGAACTTCTTCAGAGCTGGGGATTAGGACCTCAAGGTGAGGAATTGTGGGAAGGGGCAGGTGGGAGGTGGGAGCAGCTCTGGGGAAAGCAGGTGAACTCCAGTCATTCCACCTATTTCATGTTATGGTTCAGACCTGAGCTTTCCCCCAAAGGCCCATATGTTGAGAGCTTGGTCTTCAGCCCTGATTTGCCTTTCCCTTGTTCTTTGCTTCCTAGGTGAGCAGCTTTGCCCAACACAAGTGCAAAGAAAATGGAGTCAGTCAACTGTGAATTGAAACCATGAACCAAAATAAGTATGTCCTCCTTTGAAGTCATTTGCCTTGGGTATTTTGTCACAGTGATGCAAAACTGCCTCGCACACTTCCTCTCATCATGTTCTGTGATCACAAAGGGATGCCTGTCTGTCTCTGTTTTCCAGTTGGTTCACAGGTGGAAAAAGTGAGGCAATAGAAGAGAGTAGTCATGGTTCAGCTAGAGCACCATGCAGAACAGGGAGTTTTTGGAGGCTAAGCCCAATGCCCACCAAGTCTGGAGGGTAGGTAGAAGGCAGCTGACCATCTGTGCCACAAAGCAGGGCAGGGCTTCTGGTTCAGGGAAAATCCCCTGGTCATCCTCATTCTGTACTTGGAGGACACTGAAAGACTAAATTCTGGGGAAATGAAGGTGTTCACTCATGTAGAGTGTTCAGACAATCTATTTAAGAAACTCAGGCTGCAGTAAAGTGAAAGCAAGCTCAATGCTGGATCTCCCTCCCTCTGTGTGGGACTTCACCTTGCCCACACTGGGAGTATATTTTGAGAGTTGGGGTGTTTTCTCAGTCAAATGTGTCTCAGGATTCCTATTCCTCTAAAAACCATTTGGAAATTACAGCATCCCAAGGCTACAAGATAGAACAACAGCATTCCTCGTTTGGCCCCAACTTTAAGACCTGCGAGGCTCAATGTTGAATACCTCCGAGGTGGACTTAGGGTTCCAGCACTGGTGTCCCTGTCCAGGCCCTGCTGGCCACACCATCACTCACACATTGAACTGTTCCCCTCCCCCTTGCCCAGTTCACTCAAGGAAACCCCCACCTTATGCCACCAATTCTACCTCCTCACACCCACCTCTCACACTAACTGTTTTCAGGACCTCCAAGTATTAACGACCCTGGTCTCCCATCATTTTTCCTGTCCCCTCCTGCCTCGGGTCCTCAAGAGGAAGACATGCCATGACTTGATAGAAAGTGGGGAATGTCACTCCAAGGGAGACAGAAAACAGGTTCATGGGGCCAGGCCAAGAAGGAACCCAGAGATCCCATGTGGACCCCAAGCCATTTTCTGTGTCTACCTACTAGCCCACATATCCAACATGAAGACAGAGGAAACTTATAGGATACCTTTGCATAAATCCAAAAAGATTTCTCTCTTTAATACACTTCATATCTATTGACTGGAAAGCTTTGACTTTTCTGATTTTTGTTATGATGACCACTTTATTTCTATTTACCAACAATGTCAAACTAGGCATATAAATGTATGCCTTCTACAATATGAATGGTACTCTCTTAAAAGTGACATCCATGGGCAATGCCTAGCCTATACAACTGTCCACAGAGACCAGGCCTTCTGCTAGGGTTGCATCCGGAAATCTGGTCCTTTCCCTCAATTTCTAGCCATTGACTTGAGCCAACACCTACACACACACACACACACACACACACACACACACACACATACACACATCACAAACACACACAATTTATGAGTGGACAACTGCCTGAGTGCCAGAACTGCCTGTCACCTGGAATGTCTCTTTTGCCAAGTCCAAACCTCAGAGGTACTTGGGCCTGTAGGTTGGCCTTGTAGTTTCATGATTATGCCAAGTCCTGCAGAGCTGGCCCTGGATAGACAGCCTGTCTGGCAAGGATAATCTTTGTCTCATTGTGCACCTACTTACAGCGCACAGTGAGCCCGGTGCTGCAGAAGCAGAATGAAAAGAACAGGCTTTATCTCTTCACATCCAAACAGGGTACAGAAATGGTGTTCTGGGGAACACTTCAAATGCAGTGATGTTTACAGAGAAACAACTTTGCTTTTAATGCAAAAGGACACTTGTTTTGGGTCTCCTATTGACCTCCTTCCCAGGAAACACGTCCTCCGGGGCTCTCAGTACCCTCCTGAGAGCCAGGCCTCCCCATGTGTTCTGGCTTTCCTATTCTTCTTGGCTTCATCTCCACGAAGGACACAGGAAGGCGTCCTTGCTTCCCCAGGGAGTAGAAGCTAATGGATACCTAATTCAATAGCTCTCACGTTGTAAAGCGCTGGCTAATAAAAAGCATTTATAGAAAATTCAGTGGAGGACTTTATGTCTGCACTCCCCCAATAAAAACTCAATCAACTCCAAATGTCACATGCTCACGTGGTCAAAGCAACAGGCTGGGCCCTGCTCCAACCTCATACCCAGACCATCCAACCGCATTCGGAAGCTTTCTCCCTTGCAAAACCCTCAGGTTTGAGCTATGTGCTGGCCCCTCAGTCAGGGCTGTGTGGAGAAAGCACCCGTTCTCCTCCGGGTCAGGGTCGGCCATGCTGCCTGTACTCTGGACTGGCCCTGTGCTAAGTGTCTGATGTACCTTAGCCTGCTATCTGCTCAGGCTGTGAGGTGACCGCCTTCACCCCCATTTTCTGGAACAGAAAGCTGACAGAGACCTAAAGCAACTGCCTAAAGTCCCACAGGGTCTGCTCTGAAGTCTTTATCCGTAAAACTATGACTTTAGCCACTTAGGAAATTGGCTTAGGTTGGTCTAACATTTCAGGTGATTTGCTTTAACCTTGCCTCCTTCAATATGGTCCTCTCCTCACCCTCATGCTGGGTCCTGTGAAGACAAGTGAGGACAGCAGAGCTCAGTGGGACCAGCTTGCATGAGGGATGACCTTGGGCTGCCTGCCCTTCAGAGAGCCTGGCAGCCTTTGGCCAGTGCAGGATCAGGAGGGTGTCAAACTCCAGCATGTCAGGCTGCTCACCAGATGCACTCACAGGCAGGATGAGCCACTGTCCCACTCCCTGCACTCAAGTCTCCACACTTTCCCTGACGTTCAAAGTGGAAGTCGGTCATCTAGCCTAGCTCCCTGGCCGGAGACAGCACTGAGGGGACAGGAGGGCTGAGGAAGGGTAAAAGGACAGAATAAGGAAACTGAGGTACAAAGTGTTGCTTTGTATTTTCTCAAAGTCTCAAAATTACTTAGAAGCCCAAAATACTTAGAAACTGGAATTGAAAGACCTGTGGACAGATTCCCAGCCAATCTTCATGAATTCCTCCACCAGCTGGAGGACAGGGGAGCTGCTCAGAGCCTGCCCTGCCCCTGCCCAGGCTCCCTGCCCCGTCTGCTTCTAACCACCCCCTCCTCCAGGGATCCATCCCCACTGTCCCCAGAGACCAAGAGGAAGGGCAGGCTGGGACTGTGCCATAGTGTACCAAGGTCACATCCCTGGAAGATGGACAAAAGAAAAAAGGTGACACTACTCACCCACCACAAGAAATGAGGGTTTTGGGTCAGGCCAGAAGCCACCCCAGGACTAAGAATAAGTTCTAGGGAGGCTGGTGTTCTTGGCATAAGAAGGAACATCATAGGAATTAGATCTCCCAACAGGGGAAAACCTCACCTCTGAAGATGTCAGCTCTCTAAGAGCCATCCCCATTCTGTCTGCAGAATCTCAGTACACCTGCTGAACAAACGGTGGCAGGGAGATAGAACAGAAAGTGTGACCTCCCCTCAAAGGACACCTGTGGGACATCTCTGCTAGCCAGAGGCCTAGGCTTGGCAATGCTAAGTCAGGGATGTTGAATGGGGCTCTCCAGCAGGCAGTCCCTGTTCAGAACACCAGGAACACGCTAGTGGGGGGTCAAGGCCCCATTAGTGACTCTGGTCCTCTCCCCTGTGTACCTGTGAGGCCAGCCCCATGCCAGCCACAGCAAGTGCCACATAGTGCTCAGTACCTGTCATTCCAGGTCACACCCAGCTGAGCCAATTAGGTCTAGTAAGGTTTGCTTTTGAGAGGATGCTGTTTATCTTGAAGGCAGTCAAATTATATTACATCTCCAGTGGGTTTCATGGCCAAGCCTGAGGTTTTAAAATAGTATAGGAAAGGAGGGCTTCATTTATAATATTGTCTTATTAGAATCAAACCTTACAATAATTCCCACCCTATAAACCCTATTTCCCAGGACTGAGATTCTAATGTTTCAGCCAATCCTAAATTTCCAGTCTTCAGATCTCTAATGGTGTGAAGTTTGCTAATAGTTTTACGAAACAACCAGTGAACCCTTCCTGGCACACAGCGAGCCTTTGTTACCTCTTAGCTGATGAGTGAATGCATGCTTGAAAACACACATTCCTGTTGCCCCCTGAGATGCACTGCTATGGTCTGAAGGAATGTGTCCTCCCAAAAATGCATCTGTTGAGACTCACCCCTCAGTGTGGTGGTGTTAGGGAATGGGGCTTCCAGGAGGTGATTGGAGCAAGCACGGACTGAGTACCTGCTATGGCTTATATCTAGATGTTCCCTTCAAAGCCTCATGCAGTCATAGGTGGGGAGTTTCAAAGATGGCTGGCTTAGGGTGTGTGAACATGGGTTGCTGGGATTAAAGGCATGAATAATGGAAGCCCCACCCTGGGTATGGGTGACACCAATCAATAGGCCTGGATAGAATACAAAGGAACAGAAGAAGGCAGGCTTGCTGCTGCTCCCTGCTTTGGTTTCTTGCTGCCTTCTGCCTGCCATGTCATGAGATGTTTCTCCTTCATAACGCCCCTGTGCTAGGCCACCCTGCCTTGGAGCAGGCCAACTATGGGCTGAAACTTCTAAAACTTTACTCCTTTAACTTGTGGATGTCAGTTACTTTGTCCCAGCAATGAGGAAAGTAGCTAAGACAGTACCATTATAAAAAAGGCCCTGAAAAAGGGGACCAAGAGGGGCTGGGGATTTAGCTCAGCGGCAAAGCGCCTGCCTGGCAAGCGCAAGGTCGTGAGTTCGGTTCCCGGTACCAGAGAAAAAAAAAAAAAAAAAAACAAAAGGGACCAAGAGATGAAAGGAGCAGTGAAGGAAGGGAAGGGAATGAAAAAAGAATTAAGCTATGCTGCCCCCATGCACCAACTCCCCATAATAAATGTAATCATTATGTACTGCAAACAGGGACTAATGACAAAAGAGACCTTGGAGAGCTGCTTAGCCCCTCCGTCAAGTGAGGACACTGCAAAAAGGCATGATCCACAAAGCAGAGGTCAGCCTTCACTAGATACCAAACCTGTCAGTGTCTCGATCTTAAACTCTGCAGCCTCCAGAAATATCTGCTGTTTACAAACTACCCAGGCTAAAATATTTCATTACTGCATCACACACAGATTAAGACATTTATTTATTACATGAGGGGAAAAACCAGAAGAATATGTAGACAGCTGATCCCCCAGAGGCTTGTGTGTTGGGGGCTTGGAGCCCAGCTTGGTGGAACCTTTTAAAGGTAGGGCCTAGTGGGCAGCCTTGGGTCAGAGAAGGTGGGATCCTGGATCCTTTCACTTGCCTGCCATGAGGTGAGTTCTCACCATGATGTGCTACCTGGCCACAGCCCAAAAGCACCAGGAGCAATCCCTCATGCACTGAAACCTCTACGTCTGTGAGCCAAAATAACCCTTTTCTCTTTGTTGCTCATGTTAGGGTTTTTTTGTAGTATCAAATGCAACCCACAAAGAACACCAGGGAGCCTGTGGCTGGAAAGACAGCCACTCCGGGAGCACATGCTGGTCCTGCCAGCTACTAGCTGTATAACCTAGGTCAAATTACTTCCTTTTTTTTTTTCAAAGCTCAAGTTCCTCATCTGTGGATGGGAAAAATTCCTAACTGCTTTTATGGGGTAGAGGTGAAGATATGGTGATTCAGCCTAAATATCCCCCCTAGAGTAGGAATTCAGTCAGTGGTGGCTATCATTTTCTGGATGAGATGCTGGCCCTACATCAGAACCCCTAAAGCATAGTCACAGGCCATCTGTCTTACTCATCTTTTTTGTGTGTGTGTGTGTGTGTGTGTGTGTGTGTGTGTGGTTTTTTCTCCGGTACCGGGAACCGAACTCATGACCTTGCGCATGCCAGGCAGGCGCTTTTGCCGCTGAGCTAAATCCCCAGCCCCTTACTCATCTTTTCATTGCTAGGACAAAGTACCTGACATACGCAACCTAAAAGAGGAGAGGTTTATTTTGACTCACAATTTCAGAGGTTTCAGTCCATGGTAAGTGGCACAAAAGTGGAACCATCACGCAGACGAGATAGGGAAAAGCTTCCCGACTCATAGAAGCTAGAAGCAGGGAGCTAGTGGAGGAGTCAGAGTGTGCGATACCTCCTCCAGAGGCACACCCCCACTGACCTGCTTCCTGTACCCAGGCTGCACCCGCTAACAGTACATCCAGATATGAACTCATCAGAGGATTAATCCCCTGCTGGGTATAGCACCCGATGATCCTATCACCTTCCAAAAGCCCCACCTCTGAACACATGGGGCTTTGGGGATACATTTTAGATCTAAACCATAACACTATCTCCTGTTCATGTACGGGCCAGAGATCCCTCACTCTCTCAAGGAGTGATAGCACCTTCAAGGCAGTCTCCCACTTCTATTCTCTCCTCTCCCTCTAGGAAACCAGAGGCATTATGCCCTAACAGAGCTTACAGTGCTGCAGGAGAAGCCCACAGCCTCAGGAGTAAAAGTCTTGATGAGGTTTGGGTTCTTGATTAGGTGAACCCAATGGATGAAGAGAAATTCTAGCTCTTCTAAAAGCCCCCTCATAGGTGTTTGGTTCATCAGACCTACCATGATTAAGTAATTTACTTTTTTTTAATCCATGTTAGAGAAGTACTGTCTAAATCAGTGCCACCTCCAATTAAAAACAATGCCTGGTGGAGATGGCTTCCGGCAGGGATCCCACGAGGCGTACAGGACAATGACTTGGTGTGAACACATGGACATGGTGCTGACATTTCAATTAGCTTCCTTTCACCTGGAGAATTCATACCTTTCTCTGGAATAATTGCATCCTGAGCTTGTCCTCAGGTCTCTGGCCTTTGAAAGTAACTCTCCAACCTCAGCTCCTCCTCCAGGAAGCCTTGCCTGGCACCCTTGCCCCGCAGCTCAGAGGCCCTCTCCCTGCTGACTCCTCAGAACACTCCCTGTTAATTTCACTCTATGGGACCCTGACTATAGTTGCTCACATGACCTCCAGGACAAGCCAGCTGTCATTTCAGGCACTCATTCACACAAGGCTCTGGACTGTAGATATTTGAAACTCCTATCTGCAGAGTTTGCAGAGAAAAGTGGCAGTGACCACGAAGGCCTGAAAACCCTCAGGGCCTAAGGGATCTCTCCATGAGCAGACACCAGAGGGAGACCTTCTGTCCTAGTTGCAGCCCCCAGAACTCAAAAGCTGGAGAGGAAAGAGGAGGATGAGGGAAAGGAGGGTGATTCTGCCTCTGCCAGTTACCAAGTATGAGCAAAGGTCCTGGATTCAGATTGCCAGGGTTTGAACTCCACCTTGCTCTTGACCTCTGTGAAGCTTTGGAAAAGTAAATCCCTTCACCCCTCTTAGAACCAGAGTAGCACGACCCCATCAAAGCCTCAATCTTAAGGCTGATTTCTGAGAATCCAGGGTCTTTTTGACAGTTCAAGCAGTCTGTTGTATTTTCCCTTGAAATAAAAGGGAAGTGAATGACATTCACAGCAGCAGTAATGCAACATTAAGATAAAAAATAAATTATTCATAAGCATGAAAATAATGTTAAGGTGCTTCTAGTATTTTAATCACAGCCAGTAATGCTCCTTTCTGCAACAGTGGAAATTCTGTGCAGGTGTTTAAAATGCCATAAAACTCAGCAAAGAAAGGAAGCCACTGCAACTGGGTACCGCACCTACAGGCTGTGTTCAGCAGAACAAAGACGACCCCAGCCTCTGGACCCAAAAGTCAAGAAGCATCTACCTTGCTTGCAGCTGATGAGGGAAAATCAGCCCTAAGTGACTTGCCTTTGTTGCACGTTAGTGTCTCCTGAGAATTTTAATCCCAATGCCCAAACCTCTGCCCCAGAGGATCTGTTTTCAGTGGTGTAACTCACCGTCCTCTCCCTTTTGCCCATGGTCCCTGTTAACTGCTGTCCTCTTAGCTGGCCAGGTCACTCTGTCCTATCCTTCCACTATTGCATAGCTGCCATTGATTGTGATGAGGAGACACAGGAAATGGACAAAGGGAACAACAGAGTTAGGGGAAAGAGGGACCTCCTTATGGCTACACAACCTGAAGGAAAGAGCCAGCAGCTGGGAGGAAGGAAAGGCCCCAGTGAGGATGTCTGTTATTCAACAGTCAGAGCCACCTACACTAGGCAGATTCTATGCCAGACATACAAAGACAGAGAGAGAGACAGAGACAAAGACAGAGACAGAGACAGAGACAGTCTCTCAGCAAGGGAGAAGACCAGCACACACCCACAGGGATACTGTGGCTGTGTATGTGACCATTGCTCTCAAGAGGGTCCCAGGGCTGTAGGAACTCAGAGAGCTCATGTGGCCAGCGAGTGGGACCAACCTGGACTTCCTAGGACAGCCAGTGCTCCTGACAAGTGCAGGGCTGAACCAATCACCTGAATTTATCAGACAATTTACAGTTGTAGACAAAATTGTGCCACCCCCTCCCAATTCTTATGTTGAAGTCCCATCCCTCAGTATATGACTATGTTTAGAGATGGGGTTTTTATAGAAATAATTAGGGTAAAATGAGATCCTTAGTGTAGTCTCTAATTTAATAAGACTGGTATTTCTGAGAAAAGAGATTAGGACACAGATACAGACAGAGGAAAGACAGAGAAGGCAGCCATCTATAAGCCAAAGAAAAAGTCCTCAGAAGAAACAGAACCTGATGTCATCTTCATCTTGGACTTCCTGACTTCAGAAGTGTGAGGGAATAAATTTCCATTGTTGAGGCCACCTGGCTATGGCACGTGATGTGGCAGCCCTTGCAGATTGAAACAGTCGTGGCCTGAGCCTTCACTCTGCAAAGCCTTAGGATCCTGAAAGGCAGGTCTTAAAGACGTCCAAGTAGATCAGGACTCCAAAGCTTGCCAAAGTCTGGGAGACTGGCAACCAAGGTCACACAGGTGCCAAGAGGATTGAGACAGACGAGGCGAGAGGGTTTTGAGGATCACTGGTCCCCAAGAAGTAGCTCCATTTTCCCATTCCGACCATACTGTCACCTCCACCCACCCTGATCATATCAATGACAGACCTTTTTTTTAGCCTCAGAAACTACAAGAGGTGTGAGACATCTTCACAGACCCAGCTTCTGGGCCACATAGACATTAAATGCATCCTTCGATAGATATGCTGTGCCCTCAGACCCTCCTGAAGGTGGTATGAGGGGTAGATTCTACCACCTTTGTGGGGTATGGGCCCAGAAGCTTTGGTTAGAAGGTCAAGCAAGTCAGCAGGAGACACATTTTCCCGTTTGGACAGGAAAGGGGTAGGAGAGGAAGTCACTTGCACCCTCAGCCAAGTTTCTGTCAGAGGGCAGTCACAAGTCCTAATGCGTCTCCTCGTTCTTCCAGCCAGTTTCAGGTAAAACCCTCAGGCTCTATTCTATAGGTGCAAAATTTGCCCACCTTTGTCAGATCTTCAAACTTATTTGCTGTTGGGTAATATTTTGAAATATTTATATATGGACTTCCCCTTCTCCCCTCTTCATTTTCTCCTTTCTCTTCCTACACCAGAGCAAGCAGCTGATTCAGGCATTCAGTGCCTTAGGAAAAGCAACTCACAGGAAAGAGAACAGGAATAATGCCAAATTTCCCTGCATTTTGTGTCCCAACAGTCTAAGCTCTTAATAAGGCAGTCATCAGACCCCATAGCATAACAGAATCACTCAGAGCGCTGGTTCAAACATAGGTGGCTGCTCCCTTCCTCATGCCCAGCCCAGAGTCTGATTCCTGGGTAGTACTGTTTGCCTATGGTTGTCCCCTCTGAAACTTGTCATTGTGGTGGTGGGAAACAGAGTCCTCACAAGATTATTATATCATGGTGGCCTTCAACAGTGGATTAATGTAGTCCTCAAAGGATGTCTGAGTTACTTTTCTCTCCTTCCTGGGACAAAATATCCACTGCCCAAAGTTGTAGAAGGATAGGTTTATTTACCTCAGCTTGTGGAAGTTTCAGCCCATAATCAGCTGGCTTTAAGGCAGGGTGGCTTGGTGAGAGGCTGCAGTGCAAGGTAGCAGAAGAGTGCAAAAGCAACAAGAGCAAAGAGGTGGGGAGAAAACACTTTCTCCTCCCTTATATTGTACGCATGCTACCCACCCTTGGGTAGCATTCACACCATCTCAGTGCCCTCCTCTTGCACAGGCTCAGGATCTTTACAGTGAGGACCCTGGCCCCCTGCTGAGTCACGTACTTAACCTTCTAAACTTCTCAAATTGACACAATGAACAACATCCTAGAGGGGTAAGAGTATGTCCTCTACACCTTAGGATGTAGAACTTCTGAGTTACTCAGTTAACTTCCTAAACTTCTCACACTGACACAGTGTATCAACCATCACGAGACTTGATCCATTCTCATGAAAACAGGTTGTTACAAAGCAGGCAGCCCCTGTGTCCCCTCCCCCGTCCTGTATGCACCTGTTTGCCCTTCCATTTTCAGCCATGAATTGAATCAGCATGAGATCCTCACCAGCCCTGCTCTTGAGCATTCCAGCCTCCAGAACCAGGAGCCAGAAGAAACTTCTTTCCTTTAAAGTTACCAAGTCTCAGGGTAGAAAACTACGGCACCAGTTCTGGTCTGGAACCTTGAGAACTTGGATCTCTAACAAGTTCCTGGATGATTCTGGTGCTGTTCCTCCAAAGGGCCATACTCAGAATCTCTGCCCTCCATCAGCGCTGAATATTAAAGGCAGCTTTCCAGAACTCCCAAACCCAGTGTACCCCCAGGGATTCTGCTCTTGCTGGCCCAGCATGAGCATTGGAAGGTTTCACAGCTCCCTGGTGATCCCAGGGTGTAGGCAGGTTTGGGGTGGCCCTGGTCTTCTGTCTGGCCTCTGCTATGTCCACACAGGCCAGCTCCCCACACCCTCCCTCTGCTACAACCACTCCAGTTTCGGCCCCATGTTCACTCCCTGAAAGCTCTGTTCCTGAGCTCCTCCATCTCCCTGAGAAGCCCTCTCAAGCACTTGTCTTCTGAGACTCTGCTCTCAGGCCCAAATCACCGCCAGGCCGATTCCCACAGTTCACTGCTCACACTGTCTCCACAGTTGCATTAGTGAGCACCACACACCTCGCCCTGCCTGCAGCCCAAGCCTGTGATCAAGGGCCATTTCTCGTATTTGTTTCTGTGCTCCTGCCACCTGGCGCAGTGCTCAGTCACATCAGGTGTCACTGCTGATTGAATGAGTCTTGAAGTAGTAATCTTTCTGGTATAGTTTAGATCTAAAATGGCTCCCAAGGTCCCATGAGTTTGGAAAATGATTGGATTGTGGGGGCTTATAGCTGACTTGCTGTTAGAAGATGGTGTCTGGTCAGAAGAGGACAGTCACTGTAGGTGCCACCTGAAAGGGTTTGTCTTCCTTCCTAGCTCCTCCCTTGACCTTGCTTCTTCCTGGCTGCCATGACAAAAACAGCTTTTTCTCCCCATCCCACTCTGCCTTGGAGCCAGCAGATTATAGACTAAACTCATGAACCAAAAAACCTCTCCTCCTTTAAGTTGTGGATGTTGGGTACTGTGTTTAAGCAACAACAAAAAAAAATGACCAACACTCATTCCATGTAACCACATCTGGAGGGCCATGCTCAATCTCAACACCACACCTTCAGAGAGAAAGACAGTTGCATCACTTGCAGAAGGAGCCCTATGGAAGAAAGAAGAGTTGGCTTCGAATATCTGAAGGATTGTTATGGTTTGGATTTTGGCTGTCTCCCCAGAAGGCTCCTTGTGTTGGAGGCTTATTGGTGATAGGCTTTGAGAAACTGATAGGATCATGAGGGCTCTAACTTCATCAGTAGATTAGTTCATTGATGAGATCACAATCTGATGGCATTACTGGGAGATCATGGAAATGGGGTGGAACTCAGCTGAAGAGAATATATCAGGGGAGCATAACCTTGTATATATATTGGTTCCTGGTCCTTCTTCCCTGGTGCATTCTCTCCTCCCCTATCCTGGCTGTTCTAAGGTGAGCTCCTTTCCTCTGCCACTCCCTCCTGCCATGCTGCTGCTTCGGCCTCACCACAAGCCTAAAATCAATGAAGCCGGTTGACCATGGACTGTAACTTCTGAAACTATGAGCCAAAATAAGCATCTCTTTCTTAAAATTGATTTATGTCAGGTATTTTGTCACAATGACAAAAAGTTGACTAACATAAGAACAATAGGGGGACTGGGGATTTAGCTCAGTGGCACAGCACCTGGGTCTATCCCTTTTGCTATCTATCAGTGGAATTGTCTTCTAGAGTAAGATAACCTATGGAGGGGCTGGGGATTTAGCTCAGCAGCAAAGCGCCTGCCTGGCAAGCACAAGGTCATGAGTTCGGTTCCTGGTACCAGAGAAAAACCAAAAAAAAAAAAGATAACCTATGGAGGTAACTGGAGTCTTGGAATATCACAGAGCCATTCAAAACCTTAAATAAAGAAGTGGGGTGAAATATTTTTTGGAAAATTAGTCATGATTCTGAGAGGTGCCCAAGTATTTGCAGTGGGCCTTGTGTTTGTGATGATGGATTGATAAGCTTCCCAAAAATCATTCTAGTAACAGCCCGTGTTGTTTCTGCATCTCCTCCATGCTAAGCTCAGTTTTTATTTAATCCTCAGAAGACCAAATGAGAGATGTGGTTCTACAGATGAGACAAATGAGGCTCCAAGAATCTAAGTGACTTACCTAAACTGTCACACCTAGCAAGTGGCAGAGCCAAGAGTAAAATTGGACTCTGCTTGAACCCAAGTCCAGGCCTTTTCCTTTGCATTGCTCTGCTGGGGCCTGATTCTGTTCAAAAAGTTTCACTTTCAAGTTGCCTTGAGCCAAACATATCCAGGAAAAGTGAAGCACTGATATTTTGCTCAAGGCCAGCTCTCCCAGGCCAGGCCCCTCAGCTGCCACTCTGTGACAATCCAGCTAATAATGCTGAGAAGCATCTCTGGTGGCCGGCCCCACTGGCAGGACTTCTCTTCCTCACACTGTTCCTTAAAGATTCTAATAGATTTTCTACAGCTACAGGCAAAGCCAATCTCTGCTAGTCTGAAATAATGCAGAAGTCTCAAAAAGACTCTTAATGGGAATTCTCTATTTCTTTTTCTTATTTTCCCTTTCAGTGCAAAAAAAAGAAAATATATGACCTAAATCTATCAGACATCTTTGAAAACAAGGAACTCCCAAAGGAACCCACTAGCAATTCACACAGCTTATTTAATTATTATGAAGTCCGGGGATACATTTCAGTGGCACAAGTGCCTGCCTGGCAAGTGCAAGGTTCTGAGTTCAATTCCCAGTACCAAAAAAACTAAAATAAAATAGTTATTATGAAAATGCCAAAACTGGTAAATAGCTAGAAATACTTTGAATAAGAAGTTGGTGCTCACAGTTCCCATCGTATTTGCTCTCAAACATTTATCATCATTTCATAATCCCCCCAAAAGATTTCCAGATGTAAATATGTGTACAGAGCCCTCAGATCACTCTGATCCAGTGAGAGTCTGCTGCAAAGATAAACTTCCAAATCACACTTTGTGGCACCCCCAAAAGCATCTTTAAGAATTGCAAGTTGTTGGGGCTGGGGATTTAGCTCAGCGGCAAAGCGCCTGCCTGGCAAGCGCAAGGTCGTGAGTTCGGTTCCCAGTACCGGAGAAAAACCGAAAAAAAAAAAAAGAATTGCAAGTTGTTACCATAGAGCTCTAGACATACCTGCCCTTCCCTCATTAAGGAGGAGTATGGTTGTTTCAGTCCACTTCTAAATGTACACTTGAGTTCTAAAACATGACTGGATTTACAGCTGCCAAACCTTGTGCTTGGCTGAACTGACTGTTCAAATGACACTGGTATAAAACTTTTTTAAATACTTTTTTTAAAAAAGGATTTCTGTTGATTCAAGCAACTCGGTAAAGGGCAAGAAGTCAATAGCGTGCTTCTCTGAGTTTTCTACCTATGCATCTATTCACAATAGCTGCTAAATCATTGCTCTTCACACAAATACATGCCCAACACATAGTCCAAGGAGTTCACTAAGAATAATTCTATTTAATTTAGTTAATATTTAGCAAAGCCCAAGTACCTAGTCTAGGCTACAGAGGAAATCCTGTCCTTCAACCCCAACAGCTCACTTAATTCACACCTGCAGAGACTTTTTCTTGCTCTGGCTGATCTGACCCCCCCACCAATTCACCTGGTTGCAGTGAGAGCTGCTTTATTTATACTGTGTAACTCCACCCTCACTGAGCACAGGTGACTGAGCTGCAGTTGGACTTGTGACCCAAATTAAGCCAATCAGAATTCCTCTCCCACGCAGGTGTGCTCCGGGAAGGAGAGCAAATGACCTCCAGCTGGAAGGAGAGAGGAGACTGGACAAATAGTCTTTATGGCGTTAGAGCCTCCTGTTTTAGGCCAAGTTGGGGCCTCCTGTTTTCTCCTCAGCTTTTGAAACCTCTCTCTGTCCTATAATAAATTCTTCCTTTGTGCTTAAATTAGCTCCAGTGGATTTCAGTTACTACCCACTGAAGTGGAGTTTATCTCTAGTTGACAGCACAAAAGCATTAGGATAAGTGAGAAAATAGCATCTTTTTCACTCCTAAGAATGTAATTGTCAGTTACACTAACCAGACAGAGAAAGGGAGATGCTATCTTTTTCTCCTTTTCACAGATTTAAACCAAATTTGATTAATGTCACCAGAAAAATAAATAAATACCAGTTTCAATTTTCCTGCCACCAACATTTAAGGCTGTGACCCTCCAAATGTGGTCCCCAGGTCAACAGCTTCAGCATCATCTGAGAACTTATCAAAACTCCCAATTCCACTCTGGATGAAGGGAATGGAAACTGAAGGAGAGGCCCAGTTTCTGACAACCTGTGTTTCTGATGCTTCTAACCACCCTCCAGGTGTTTCTAGGGCACAGCAAAGTTTGGGGACCACTGGATTACTGGTTACTAGATGCTTTCACGTACATTACCCCAGTAGCTTAAATACCTTCACTAATAACCTCATCCCTGTGTCACATCAATGGAAGCTGAAAGTCAGGAAGGTGACCTGCTTGATGCCACAGGACTGGGAGATACCCAGGTAAGCCTCCCTTGGAGGATGTCCCAACTCACCCTGTGCTCTCCTCTACTCCGGCATTCAGCTCTCCCTGATCCTTGCTCCTCCTATCCACACACCCATCCAAGGAGGCTCAGTCACCTTTGGGTTCAGCTCTTGTATTACCACAAATAAGTAATAATAATCATAATAGACCTACCTATGTGTAAGAATTAAATGAGAAAATAATAATATTTATGAAAACCTACTATATGCCAGACCTTGTACTAGACAACTTCCATACAATGTGGTCCTATTTAATGTTCACAATGGTCTACAGCATGGAAATCATTACACCCACCTTTCAGATGAGAAAATAGAGGCTCAGTGAATTATTTCACATAATCTCATCTTAGCACATGTTTTGGTATTGGTTTTACCAAACTGATGATAGGTCCAGTTTTACCGAACCACATTTCCTTTCTCTACCTGGTAAGAGTCAGGATGACAGAAACAGGAAAGAAAACCCAGAAGCAAAAACTAGACTCAGTTATTGTCAATAAGCATGAACATCTCCTCATTAATTCCTCATGGATCTCTCAATCATAAGCCCTGTTAGGTCTGTGCTTTCTGCCTTTCACCTCACCACTTCACACTGTCCTACACAAATTTCTGTGTTATTTCAGTCCTCCCAACTACATTGCAAGCCCCCTGATGAGAGGAATGGTGGCCCAAATCCTTATGGCGGTCCTCTCAACCACAGCCTTGTCTGAGTTCCTCACTGGACCACCCCATCCCACCCACATTCACCTTAAGTCTTCTTCATTGTTCTGCTCTGACATTGTTCTGGCCCCACTGATGGGTCCCAGAAGAATTTAATCCTGTGAGTCACCCAAGAAGCTCCAACTGAGAGAAGGATTTCAGGGACCAGCCACTGTCTAATGGTGCACAGCTTTCTTTTGCCTCCCAGAGGGGCCAAGTCCTCTGCCTCTTCGGAGCAGGAAATGTCAGCTGGGTTGTTGATTCCATCATGGTCCCAAAGGTATTTTCTTATCTCTGAGCAATGGAGGATGTACACAGAATAAATTTTTCTTTCAGGTGCTCCACTCAGAACAACTGATTCAAATGATAAGATATACCCAACCTCTGCCTGGAGATGCAAGCTGGCTTTGAGGATGAGTTAGGGGAAGTGATTTTTTTGCTATGTGTGAATAGAGACTTCAGCTGCCAACATCTCCCTGATTCCCACAATGTTTGCTCTCTGCACTCTCAATTATATTCAGTCTGACACTGTCATGAACCAAATTTCCCCAAAATATTTACTGTTTTTCAGCCAATGAGTGAGTTAAGGTGGAAACAATAAAAGAATAACTATGACATTTTCAGAACAGTACTTTCCTGCATTTGCAGCTGCTTTATTCACCCCTGCAGAAGTGGGCACCTGTTGGGTAGGTAGGCACACGCTTTGCTTTTGCAGAGTCCCTGTATCACTGCCAAGGTGTCACCGTCATCACTGTCTCAGTTCTCTGAAGCCCGAGGAACGGCACCAGCATCACCATTTGAGGCAGCAGCAGGGACTGTTCCAATATCCAGGTCAGCTTCTTCCTGTGTATCTGTTCTAAGTGTGAGGACTGAAAGGGACAAACTATACAAGAGAAATTGTTCTTTATAAAACTTTGTGCTTTAGAAACTGCCTAGCTATGTAACTGCTTCATGACTTTCTAATTATTTTCTTGATCCCTGTAACCCTGAGCATGTAACCAAACACGCAGGGTACCTGACTGTACCACTGTACTAGGCTTCATGAACTGATGATCATTAATCTACCCTTGTAACCAATGACCTCACCCTGCTAGCTAATCAGAAGATCATATGAAGAATTAAAAGATGTCAGCCCCCCAAATTCAAAGACCCAATCCAAAAATAGGCAGCTGAGATAAATACACACTTCTCAGGTAATGAAATACAAATGGCAAATAAATACATGAGAGAATGTTCAACATCAATAGTCATTCAAGAAATGCAAATTAAAACAACATTGAGATTTCACCTTACCCCAGTAAGAATGGCTAGCATTAAGAAATCAACCAATAACAAATGCTGGCGAGGCTGTGGAGAAATAGGAACC
>NW_004955459.1:8124623-8173440 GCF_000276665.1 Chinchilla lanigera
TAAAAGGTTGTCTATCTGTTAATATTTTCTTCCTTTCATTTTTAAAATAAAAAAAGAAGAACTACCAGGCCATTCTGTCTTGCCTTTGTACCTCTTGCTTGTGCACCTTATAAAAGCTCTAGGCTGGGGCTGGGGATTTAGCTCAGCGGCAAAAGCGCCTGCCTGGCAAGCGCAAGGTCGTGAGTTCGGTTCCTGGTACCGGAGAAAAACCATAAAAGCTCTAGGCTACCAGAGATCAGGGCCTGATATTTTGGGAATGATCCCGATCAGAGCCCATCAACATAAATAAATCTGCCTCCAAATCCTGAGTGTCATTTCAGTGTTTCTGCTTGCCATTGCAGAATAAAATAAAAAATATCCACATTTGGAAATCACACAAATTAGCAGAGATTATTAGAATTACAAAATATTTACTTTTTGCAGCATTTTCTTAAATAAGAAACACTTCACATGCTTCTTTAGTTGTCAAAATAAAAGCCAGAAAGGTAGAGAAACTGAAAATTAAATGAATAAGACAGTAAATATTTAAAGTGGAAAACAACAATATACTAAAAGCAGTACTAAATATGTGCTAAATGTAGAAAAAGGAGGGAAAGCTCAGAGGAACAGCACTCAGAAAAGACGAGAATGAAAATGCTACTAATCACTAAAATGCTACATACTAAACAAGCACATATGTGCTATCTAAAACTGATACAAATGGACAAAAATCACAAGTAGAAATATTTAAATTTAATAAACATGTCGGACTATTCCCCTGGGATTATTAGATGCATGTAAATTCAAACAATAGAAGAAAACATGCATATATTCAGCTTTAGCTGTGGGAGTTTGTGAATCTTTTCTGATTATACATTATCAAAGAAAGTATTCCTGACACTTTTTAAAGATAATAAGGTAGACTTTATTCACTGCAGTGGGGTTTTGCATTGGAGAAGAGACTCTAAATACAAGGACAAGCAAGGATTTATCACCAAAAAGCAGGGCTGGGGTTGGAGGGTGGAAGTTACAGGAGGAAGCCTCAGGCCTTGCAGGGTGGCTGGTTAAACTGACCTGACAGAGTTTCTGCCTGAGCAGCAAGCCCACTCCTTCCTAACTTGCAGAACACTGTGGTCCAACTTTAAATTAGCACGTGGAATGCACCCCTCAGAGAGACACCTGGGTGCTCACATGCAACCAGAACCCAGGGCTGAGGTCCCCAGGGAACGTTCCCCACACTCCCCAGCCCACTGATGTTTTCTGAAAGCACAGTACATACTCAGCCCTGTAGCAGGGCAACCAGTCACCCTAGCTACCTGGATGCCTCCATTTTTTATCACTTTTCACCCTACTCCCCATCTCCTTGCTGGGTACTGTCCTTGGAGAGCACTGTAGAGGGCCCTGAACTGTGCCCCCATTCTAGCCCTTCTTAAGACCTGGGGCAAGTTCCTTCACCAGCGCAAGCTTCAGGATCCTCCTCTACAAATGGCGAAGCCACACACTGCATAGAACCCACCTGCAGGGCTTGGCTCCTCCAGGACCACTGAGCTCCGAAGGCTGCTCGCTACTGCTATAGTTCCCTGCCTCACCTCACTTGCATCACTTGCAACCTTCACATTTTCTACTCAGTAATCCAACTTACCTGATGTTTTCTGTGTGTGTGTGTGTTTTCCTGCAATACCAAATTCTTCTATCTTCTAGTGGTTTTATTAAGGTAGTATTTATTATTTTAAAGTCAAGCATGAAGTATTCTAGCAGTCCTCACGGCGCACTAGCAGTTTGGCATGCAACCTTTGCAGTCTTCATCCACAAGTACAAAAGCACAAAATGCAGTCTGCACTGTAGAGTTATTTTTTGCAAGAGTGAGGTGATACCAAATAATTTTATGCATTTTTTGTTTTCCCTTTTTTGTGCTAAAAATTGCATTTAAGGAACTTTCAGTTTCTACTCCAACATACAAAGAGGCCATTATCACTCCTTTCCTTGCAACGTGAAGAAAGTTGAACAAACCAAAAAATCAATGACCCTTCTTGGACATTTCCCTCATTTTTTTCAGGGAATTGAGTTTGCAACACAGATTAGCAGCCTAACATCTAGAGAGGTGGATGAGTCTGGGGTCACAGCTGAGAGTGACTGCCCAGAGCAGAAGCTGCCCTGTGGTGAGCGGCAGGGGAACCTCAGAGGGAATTCTTAGAAATCACTGGAGGCAGAGTGTTGGCACAAGGGTGGGAGTATCACGGGTCTGCAGTCTTGGGGCTCACACTTTTGTGGGCTTGCATACTTCTAGGACCCTCACAAGATTCTCCGTGTAAAGAGCAGTGAAAGATGTCTTTGACAGGGCATAGTCCAGAGCGTTCTCCATAACAAAAGCTCACTCCCGGAAGGAAGGACCAGTGTGTTACCCACCTCCAGCCCCCCTTGCTTCTCTGTCACCTGAGGAGGGGACAGAAAGCTGAGAACTACGCATGAGTTACAGAACACTCGCCCTCCTCGCTCCTTACCACAAGGCCACAGGGTGCCAGTGAGATAACAGTGGTGCAACTCAAAGAGCCTCAAGGCAGTCTCCTGAAGAAGGACCTTAAGGGGAACTCTGAAGGCAGCAGAAAGAGACAGAAAAACAAGGAAACTGGAGGCTTTTGAAGCCTCCTGTTCCTACAACTACAGAAAATGTTAAATACACCCACTTCCTACAGACGGTAACATAAACCTCACACTGAAAGCCTGTCTACCTCAGTTCCTGTGCCCCAGTGCATCACATCTGGCTCTCAAGGAAACGGAAAGGGATGCTGAAAGGGAAAGAAAAAGCTCGGTTTGAGTTCACAGAACAAGAATCAGAACCAGACCTAAAGGCACCATATAGTTCGGAATTACTGAAAAAGACCCTAAACAGGACATGGTGGCACACAGCCTTAATCCCAGCACTCAGGGGACTAAAGCAGAAGTACCACAAATTCAAGGTCAGCCTGGACCACACAGCAAGAGCAAGACCTTGCCTGAAAAAAAAAAAGAAAGAAAGAAAGAAAGAAAGAAAGAAATTGAAATAACTATGATTAATATGTTAAGGGCTCTAATAGAAAAAACAAATAAAATGCAAAAAATGGGTAAATGTATTTAGAACAATGGAGACTGCAACAAAGAATCAAAAGGAAATGCTAGGTATTAAAATAGTATAGAAATGGGGGCTGGGGATTTAGCTCAGCGGCAAAAGCGCCTTCCTGGCAAGCGCAAGGTCGTGAGTTCGGTTCCCGGTACCGGAGAAAAACCAAAACAAAACAAAACAAAAAAAAAATAGTATAGAAATGAAGAATGTCTTTTCTGGTTAATTTTGGTTGTCAACTTGACTAGGTTGAAGAACACTTGGAAAATTGGTAAAACACACTTCTGAGCGTGTTGGTGAGGGGGCTCCCAGAGAAGACTGGTGTGCGGATCAGCAAACTGAGTGGGCAAGACCCACCCTGAGTGTGGACAACACCATCCAATAAGCTGGGAGCCAGAGGGATGGGAAAGTGGGAGGAGGAAGCTTGAACACATTCAGGCGTGACAGTTCTTAGGGAATATACTTTTTGCTGCTGTATTTGCCCATGGATATGAAACTCTTAAGCTTTTGAATACAGGCTTCCACCAGTGCCTCTCCATGGGGCTTGCAGGCCATTAGCCTTATCCTGGGATTGATTCTCATTCTCTCTGTCCCTCTCCCACACACACATTCTAAGGCTTCCAGCTTCTTAAAGTGAGTAGCTACCTGTTTCCCCAGCTCTCCAGCCTGCACATAGCCATCATGGGACTATCTGGTCACTGACTGTGCAAACAATATGATAAATCCCCTCTTAAATTTTCTTATATACATATAGAATATGTACATTTGATTGGTTTTGGTTACCTGGAATGCCCTAATTCACAGGGTTCATCAGTAGACTAACACAGCTTTGGGGAAACCATCAACCCTGAAGACACATCCAAAGGAACTTCCCACACTGAAATCCAGAAAGAAAAAATAATAATTTAAAAAACATAAAAATAATATCCACAAACTGTGGAACAATTTGACAATATGCAATAAGTGCCTAATTCAAATAATAGCTAAAGAAGAATAAGAGAACAGACCAGGAGAAATATTTCATATAGCAATGACCAAGAATTTTCCAAAATTAATGATAGATATGAAACCACAAATAACAGAAGCTCTGAGAACACCAAAAAGGATAAATACCAAAAAACCTACAATACATGCATCATCATCAAGCTGCAAAAAAACCAAGTCTTGAAAGAAGCAGAGGGCTGGTAGTACAGGACACCTTTCCTAAAAAGAGCAAGTATAAGAAATAAATACATACACACATGATATATACATAGATGTACAATGAAAGATTGTATTTTTATTATTCTTAATTAACTGAGTAATTCTTTGTCCAAAGTAATAATAGTAATAATTTTCAAGTAAATCATCACAATGGTAACAACAATAGTAATAACAAAATAATATTAGTATCAAAAGTAACAAGTATCAATAGTATATTTTACAACAATAGTTACTATAATAGTAATTATAATTTGTGGGTAAGTGGAATGATGTTATAAGGAATGGGAGGGTAGGGGCTGGGGATTTAGCTCAGCGTCAAAGCGCCTGCCTGGCAAGCGCAAGGTCGTGAGTTCGGTTCCCGGTACCGGAAAAAAACCAAAAAAAAAAAAAAAAAAAAAAAAAAAGGAATGGGAGGGTAAATTGGAAATGCTGTGTTACAAGGAACATGCACTATATGCAAAGTAGAATATGTAGACTAGTTATAAATATACATTGCAAAGTCTAAAGAAACCATTAAATTGTTGAAATATACTTGATAAACTAAGGAGAGAAAATGGAACCACATAAAATGTTAACCTTATACTTCAGCTTGTACTGACTGCTCAGTGTACACACTTTTACTGAGAGATTTAAAGCTCTCTGTTTCTTAGAGGTGCAATATAACTAAGGTATTATTATAAATTTTAAATTTTCCAAGAACCACAATGTTTTTTCACCTATCAAAAAGGTGACACATAATGTGTTCCACTGTGACAAATAATGCCCCCCAGCCAGTATACTTCAGTTTCTTAGCTGCCCAGGTAATAGTTCCTGTCCCAGATCTGGTTGCTTCTATCTCCTAGAAGTGGTTGGTCACTGTAATGCATACTGTAAGAACCAATCCCCAATTGACAAGCCATTCTGCTTCTGTACTTCCTGCTTACTCATCCCATATAAGCCCTACACCACTAGAGATCAGGTCCTGATATTTTGAGGAGCAGTTGATTCCTAGTCAGTGCCTGTCAACATAAATAAATCTGCCTCCAAATCCTGGGTGCCATTTTGGTGTTTCTTCTTGCTGTTGCACCATGAGTGCATATGAATTTGACTACAGAAATCAGGCTGTCCCTTGCTGAACCCTTTAACTAGAATGAATAGTCACTGGTCCCTGTGAGCATACCACTTGGGGTTAGAGTGGTTGTATAATTCTTTTTCTTTGAAAGTTTCAATTTTTCAAGTTAACAGATAAAAATGCTCATATTTAGAAAGTTCTGTGTAATTTTTTCATTTATGTGTAGGTTACGTAGTATTTATATCATATCAGTAAGCATATCTGTCTCCTCAAGCACTCATCATTTCAGTGTGGTGAAAACATCCCATATCTGCTCTTCCAGCTCTCCAGAAACACATGGTGCACTATTATCATCTTTAGTCACCTACTGTGCACCAGGAAACCAAAACCTACTTCTTCTAATTGCAAACTTGCACCTGTTGGTCAATCTCTCCCTTTCCCACCTCCCACAGTCCTCCTCCCACCTCTGCTAACAATTATTTGACCCTTAACTTCTATGGGATCAGTATTTAGATTCCACATATGAGTGAGGTCACTGCAAGATTTATCTTTCACATAATCCAATTATCTTCCCAATGCTGAAGCAGGGGTGGGACAATTAGATTAAAGAGATGAAGATTGCCAAGAGAACAAAAGAGCTGGAGAAAAAGTAGAATCTGTTCATGATTTTCCTGAGTAAGCAAAGAAAATGAGAAACCACTTCCATCCTCCAAAGCCTAGACCATATCGTCCCAATGAACACACCTTCCTCAGGCTTATGCAAGGCCTCTACTTGCTCCCTGATGAAGTAACTTTCATACTTACATGGGAGGGTGTTGACATTGACAGAGTATATTCAGAGAGAGGACAACATCTAACATACCCCCCAAAAGTCCCATTGGATGAAATTAAATAAACAAAAAGTCAAGAAACCAAGGTAAATGGACCACAAACACAGAACATGACTTGGCACTCCATGGGACTTGAACCTTCAGTCCACAGAGACAAAGTGAGACGCTGTGCCTTATTCACTGACATGTGGCCAGTGGGGGTTCTGACCCATCCCTGGAAGCATGACAGGCCACACTCTGCTTTGACCAATAAAATATCAGTATTGAAGAGCCAGTGTGTTTTTCCATGATTCCTTCCCCTGGCTCTAGTGAACAGAGGTGTTGTAATAGGTGAACCCTGGGCCCTGAGTGAAGAGGAACAAGCCAGACTCCTCCAACCCATTGTGGACATGCAGCCTGAGCAAGAAATAATACTGTGTTGTTTACAGCACCCAGGATTTTTTTACAGTTACCTTGGCTCTGTGAATAAATCACCACACCACTGAGGATATATAACCAAGAAGAAGCTGCTCAGATATGCACCAGTGATTTAAATTAACACACAGAGTGTGAGGTCATTTTATAGCTTAAGCTAGCAAATTCAATTTCTCCTAACCAACATATTTTATAACTTAAATGAACAAATACCAACTTTCTGTAACAAACATGGTTTCTAAGCCCATGGAATTAAGCATTAAATTTACCAGCTTTAGGGGGCTGGGGATTTAGCTCAGCGGCAAAAGCGCCTGCCTGGCAAGCGCAAGGTCGTGAGTTTGGTTCCCGGTACCGGAGAAAAACCAAAAAAAAAAAAAAAAAAAATTTACCAGCTTTATTTCTCATTAACTGGAAGTGACATGGGAAGGACCTGGTCACTGAAGAGCCAGCACTCACTTGTGTCTTCATTCCCCACACTTCAATGGGAACCAAAGTGTAAATATACCCCGCCTCTTGCTGAAAAAACAATTATAACACAATTGTATTATCATTAAGGTCCATAAAGCTTTTTCTTAAATGTAATCAGAGTTTACCTTTCTATAATCAAAGTCAGTCTATGAAAATAAAGCCTGCACAGCCAGGCATAGTGGCACACACCTATAATCCCAGCACTCAGGAGGCTGAGGCAGGAGGATCATTGCAAGTTCAAGGCCAGCCTGGGCTGCAAAGTGAGCTCAAGGCCAGCCTGAACCATAAAGTGAGACCCTGTCTCAAAAAGATAAAAAAAATTTTTTTAAAGCCTGCAATATTCAACCTTTTAAAGAAAGTTTAGACATTAAAAATTGAAGCACAGAAAGGAAATATGTACAATGGTAGACAGTTGTCATTGAGCATTAGGACTATGAATGATTTTGTTGCTCTAATTTCTCCATTCTTCGTTTCCAAATTTGTATAAAAAGAACGTATTGTCAGGTCTAGGACTTGCAAACTAGACCGCCCCTAGTTAGGAGAGAAAATCTCCCCAAGCAGATCTGTTATTCACACCTGCACTAACGCAGCATTCAACAGGAAGCTACCCTTTGCCTCACACAGCTTAACCTGCAGAGAGCTGATTCTGGGAAAAACCACAAGAGACATGCTGTGCCTGCCTGCACTCCCTGTATCCTGTCTATCACCTAACCCTAGATCCCCTACTCAGAGACCCAAAATTTTGTAACCACCCTCCCCTACCTAAACTCCCCTATAAACATGTTCTCACCCCTTTCATGGCACCAGTGGTCTTTTTGCCCTTGGCCCAGCTGCACCCAGTCTGCAATAAAGTTCTTGCACATTGCTTGAACTCTGCTTGTCTCGGTATCAACTGTGCCTCAGTTTACCCTAACACATATTGATTTTATAATGAGGAAATATGTACCTATAATGGTCTTAATTATAAAATGGATACATTAATCTAAAAAATACGTCTACTAATTTACACAGTTTTGTATTGTTACAATCTGTCCTCAGCGGGGAAAGAAGTGGTTACTAGATGTAAAATGGGGCTTTGGAAATGCTAATCCCACAAAAGACTGACAAAATCAATGCACTATAGAAACAAGCTGCGAATTAAAAGGAGAAAAAATAAAGCCAGTTAAAAACACAAGACTCTAGCTCTCAAGTCGTCACAGATAGCCTACAACAATTACTGAGTAACTGAGTGAACTTCAGATTCTCAGGTCTATTGCCCAGAGATTTTGATTCAGTGGGTCTGGAATGAGGCCCAGGGAGCTGCATGCAGGGCCAGCCTCCAGATGATTCTACAGCATGCTTAGAGAAAGGCTTCACAGCACACTTGGAGAAATATGCCCCGCAGAAAGCACAAGGGTTTGAGCCAGTGGAGAAGGTGAAGTGTGCGCCAGGATGGATATTATTTCACTGGTTCTCATCCTTCAGTGATATTGGAATCCTCAGGGTGGATTTTTAAAATAGTAATGCCCAAAATTACTAATGGGTTTGATCTCTGGGCAAGAGTAGATTTTGAAAGTATCCCTGGTAATTCTGATGCACAGCAAGGCTGAGTCTCAATAAGGCTGACCACAAAAGACTCCACACCTTTCAAACAGCATCACAGAGGTGGCTGCCTGCCCTGTCCATGCCTGGCTGCTCACTCGGCTGTCTATCAGAACCCCCAGTGTCTGGACAGAAAACAATTTGGCTGAAAGCTAGCTGACCAAAATGCAAGTTTTAAATCCTTCAAACGGCGGACAAAACTGAAAGCATGGCCAAAGCAGCAGAGCAGACATAATTGGCTTTGAATTAATTCACGTCTTTAAGACAAGGAAATCTAAGTCCTGAAAAGTTCCACGTAATTTTCTTTTGCAATTTCTCTTGCTGATTGGGTTTCTTCTTGTGTTATTGTTTTTCTTTTTTAAAATGCAATCTATTCCTATGAAACAAATAGGAAAATGCAGACAAGCAAAAAGAAAAAGATAAAGAATAACCATAATTCTACCCACTCTGAGACAATCAATAAAGCACCATAGAGTCTGTTCTTCCAGATCTTTTCTTACACAAGGATATGCATCCATTCTCATCTTATAGATTTTTCCAACTAATCCTATTAGGTATTTGCAGTGATCTAAATTGCCCCTGTTATAAAGAGCACAGAAGAGGGAATAAATGAAGAAAAATTAACAATATGTAGAGAAAAATATGAACAACGTAAAATTCTAGAAAAAAAAACTATCCAAAATTCTCAAGGTCAGGTAAACTGCTTTAAAACTACCCTAATTATGTTCAAATGCTACCAAAAATTGGAACAAAAACAAACCCATATTTTCTCAACAAAAATCATCATTACTGCCAAACCATTGTGAAGAGCAACTTGCACAAAGCCAAATTGCTTTCCATCCAGTCGTCCATTCTCATCCATCACCATCCTTTTCATAGGCTTGACACACTCATTCCACCCATTCCAAGACCACTCATACCATCTTCCCCTTTCCTGTTCAGAAGCCCTTGCTCCTCAACAGTTTATGCAAATAAAGACCCAGTGTGAATCTGATCCCCTCCACCCAGGCCACTCTGGTCCCCCTAAACCCACACTGCTCTGTTTCTCTGAACCCTTCAGTGTTTACTATACTTAACCTGTAGCTCTGAGTCAGTCTGTCCACACACCTCAGAGACCTCTGTGCACTCGCCTTGCTTCCCCACAGAGTCACCTCACCTTGGGCTGAATGCAGTTTATTCTCCTTTGTGTCTCCACAGAATGGGACACTGAGTTAGGCACACAATGGGCAACTGATAAATACTGAATGAAGTGGAGGGAATTTGTAGGTGGAATTTTTATAAAGTGAACATTCTATTCATCTGTAAAGCCAGTGTTTCTGCACTTAATGAAGAAGGAGAGCACTAAGAGAGCCCCTAGTGATGTTGGAGAGAACCAGGTCTGATGCAGGCAAAAAGGGTAGACCTTGTTCCAGCACACAGCTGCCATAAGTAGGGCAGAGGGAGCGAAACAAAGTCCTCCCTGCGGGAGCCTCCCAGGCCAGATCCTCCTGCATAGGCTTTACCAGCATAGACTTTAAACTGCTCAAGGTCAGACAGGGCCAGCTGGGGGACCCAGACAAGCTGCTGTGAAAAGGCCCAGCATGGATCATTCTGCTTCTACCTGCAAAGACCATACTGATGAAGACAGAAGAACCCACAAGGGGCAAGGCTGCCTAATTCCCACTGGCAAGAAAGAGCAGGCTATGAAGTCCAAGCAGTGACAGGCTTGAGAAGAAGTGACAACATGATGCTGGAGATGCTGATAGGGGAGGACAGGAAAGCCAATCAAAGATGGTTTCTACCCCAGATGTCAAGAAGAGAGATGTTTTATTCTATAAAGAGAGCAATGTGATCACATGGCTCAGGACACATGGGAAGCTAAAAGAAATAAAATTCTAACCATAAAATTCCAAGCCTCCCATGAAAGCAGAGAGGATGCTATCTTACAAACACAAAGGGTTCACAGGAAAGATTGTGCACTCCAGAGTCCAGGAGGTGAGTATCCCCAGGGAGTGTTCCTAAAAGTATCTTACCAGGAGGCTAACATCCATGCTAATGTGCTACCTGCCAAAAAGAAAATAAGGGCAATAAAGCTAGCTGTTTAAAGAAGTAAATACAAGCCAGGCATGGTAGTGCACACCTGTAATTCCAGCACTCAGGAGGCTGAGGCAGGAGGATCATTGTGAGTTCGAAACCAGCCTAGGCTACATAAGTGAGCTCAAGGCCAGCCTGACTGCATAGTGAGACCCTGTCTCAAAAAAAAAAAAAAAAAAAAAGAAGTAAATACAAATTGCATTCATAGGATTTCTTAGTGGGGATTGCACTGCACTTGTTCAGAAGAAATTCCTTAATAAGCCACTTAGGAGAGAACCCATCGGCTATAGTAAATTTGCCAAAAGCTGGGTCAGAGAAAATTAACTCTCCAAAACACAAATGGCTGAATGTTTAATTCACTGACTGGCAAGTTTACCAGAAATTGTCAGATAGGTACTATAAAACTGATCCTCTGCAGCTGGTCATAGCTGTTTCCCTGAATCCTATGAAAGTTAGGGATATAAAGCAGCTTTTTGCATGGTTTCAGTTTCTGGCCCTTTGAAATGAGAATTGCTTGTGTGCTCTGCTTGCAGGTGTTATGTGATACCTCCTTTATGGGACAAGAGTTCTGTTTTCTGGCTTATTTTCACTCATCCCCCTGCCTTCTTTCTATCACTTACAGAGGTACTAAACAGCTACCTCAGTGAACATTTTCAGCACAGCTCATATCACAGGTAGGTCCTTGTTAGAACTGTTTAATACTATGGACACGAAAGGCTGGCTTTTCTGTTCAACATTTGACACTGGTTCAGGTTTTCTATGTCTTATGGATGGTGTTTTCCACCTACCACACAAAAGTGAGAATGTTATGTAGCCACAGACAGAGTCCACCTGTCTGACTAAAGCATAAGTATGCAAGCAGAACACAAAGGACCTACTTTGAATGGTAGGCTATCTGGATCAATGTGCTTTCTGCTGCTATAACAAAATACCTGAGGCTGGATACTTTATTTTTAAAAAGAGGTTTACTTATTTCACAATTATGGAAGCTAAAAGTCCAAGATCAGGTAGTCACTTGGGAGGGCCTTGTGATGGTTTGCATCATGATGGCAGCACGTGCACAAGCAATCACTTGAGACAGGAAGCCAGACAGTGGAGCCAGCCTTGCTCTTTTTATTTTTTCTAACAAGTAGTTCTTAAAAGAACTCACTCTGCAAGACCAGGACCAATCCTTTCTGAGAGTGATGGCTAGCTACCTTCCACTCAGTCCCACCCCCTAAAAATTCTACTGCCTCTTAATATCACCACTGTGTGAGGACCAAGCTTCTAACTCAAAAATATTCATGAATTGCACTCAAACAGTATCCAAGGCTTAACACTCCTCCACTCATATCCAACCTGTTGGTCACTAGACCTGAGCTCAGCATCTGGAGTGTGAAATGCATATACCACAGTGACACCAAATTGAGCTGCACAGATACCAGAGCAAAACCACTACCATGCCACTTCCTAATTCTGAAATCAGATCACTTAGGGAATGGACTTTGGGTTAATTACTGTGCATCTACAAAGAGACTTCCTGTATGGGCTAAGACAATCATGCATAAGACAAATAGATATCTTGGTTACAAAGGAACAGTAAAGAGAACCAAAGAAGAGAAAGGGGGAGAAAGTGGGTAAGGCAAGTGAAACAGGAAACACTGCCAAGGAGATGACTCTTCCTTGTGCCCTTCAAATTGCCATGGGATGGCCACAGAAGATAATGAGAGGCTTGATGCAAGTGGCCCTCTTCGAAAGAGAAAGATGTGTTAGACACAAGGTTGCCAAGACAGAAGGAAATCATGGAATCTGCAGATGACAAGAAGGAGGAATCTGGATTGTCATGTGTCAAAGAATTTGGGTTCAGTCAACAGTATCTCCAAGAGTTAGGAGGCTCCAGTGATGTCTGGACTGGGTGACAAAGGAGGAGACCATATATTGGCCCATTTGTCAAGGACTAAGAGACACCATGTACACCAGTCATTTACATGTTTGGAGCAAAGACATGGACAATGAAAGACACTGCCAGGTGGTACTCAGAGTTTATTACGTAAAAGACAGCAAATTGTCACACATCTGGTGAGGCTTTCATTCACCCTCTGGGAGGATTCAACAAGTTTTTTTTTTTCTTTTTTCAGTACTGGGGACTGAACCCAGGGCTTTTGGACTCAGCTACATCCCCAGCCTACTTTATTTACTCAGATAGGATCTCATTAAATTGTCTAGGTTGGTCTCAAGTTTATAATCCTTCTGCTGGAATTACAGATTTGCTCTGACTACACCCAGATAAGTCAGCAAGCTTGAAATTTGGTTTCATGTGGAAAGTGCAGGGAATGAGAGGTAGGTAAAATAACAGTCCTCTGAAATCTAAAGCAACATGGTATGGGGAACCAGAGGAGACCACAAGCAATTTCCTAAGCAAAGTAAACCTAGAAATGTCTGAAGAGATGATCAGGCACCAAACTAACTGTGGATGGATGCAAGTGAGATGGCACCTGTGTCTTGGAACAGTAAGAGAAGGCAAAATCCGAAAAGGAGACCATTTGCATATAAAAGGGTGGCCTTTTGGAGCCCTGGATCTGGTTTGAGAGTGGAAAGGGACGTGTTTAAGATCTAACTCAGTCCAGCTCTAGGTCTCTCATCTTTTCCTTTTTTCATTGCTGGGCGTGGAACCCAGAGCTTTGTACATATTAGACAAGCACATGTTCTACCACTGAGCTACAGTTCCAGCCCTAGGTTCCATCTTACTTAACTTAGACTGTGTCATCCAGCCTTGCACAAGGAACACACTCATTCAGCAGACATTGTTGAGCTCTAGCTGGTACGAGGCACTGCTCTAGAAGTTGTACACAGTGAACAAACCAGTTGCAGCCCCTGTTCTCAGGGCTAATGTATTCTCTAAGGATGAGACTACCAGGCTAGAAATTAAGCAAGGAGACCTTAATGAGAACTGCTAAATGAAGATTTAAAAACATGATGTGGCAGAGCTGGGGCTAGGGGAAAGAGGTGTGTAGCTTACATCAGGATGCCAAGAACAAAAGGCCTTTTTGCAGAAGTGACTTGAATTCTGGCCTGAATGACAAAGATTGAGACATATGACAATCTAGGGCACAGTAAACCATACAAAGGAAAGAGCAGGGGTAAATCCTGGAACCAGCACTGTGTCCTAGGACAGAAAACAAGCCAGCAAGGCTGAGTTTAACAAATGAGAAGACAGGAAATGACAGCAAGGAAGACACAGATGGGACTGTTATGGCATGGAGGGTACCAGGGTGCTTCTTTCCAGATTCTTGGTGTCCTGAACAAAGAATTGGATGAGACACACAGAAAAAGCAGTGAAAGTACACATTTATTAAAGACAGAAAAGAAGTAAGGTCTGCACAGTGAGAACAGGCAGTGAAAAGGCTCACAGGGGGCGTCCAGAAGGATAGGGGGAAGGGTTTTTTTTTATCCCAAATCCCCAGGTTATCTGTTTTCCACGTAAATAAGGTGTTGAGAAAGTCATCCTACCAGACACTCACTTGCCATCATGCCATGTGTAGACAGCCCTATCAAAACACTCATTTGGCTTTCAGTTACCTGTAGATGAGAGTTCAAGTGAGTATCTTTTGATTGGTTATACCTACATGCAAATGAAGTATTGAAAGAGCATCTTCTGATTGGTCCTGTAAATAGCATCAGATTCAAATGAAGGATTGAAAATAGCAAGTGTGTGATGGTCTGACATAACACTTTTCTGATTGGTTCTCAGTATAGTGATGCTGGTATCACTATACTAGGAGTGTCTCTCCCCCAGGAGTGTCTCTCACCTTACTGCCCTGTCTTAGGACCAAAACACACAGAAGTGAATGACTGTGTTTTCATTACCCAACAGTGCAGAGAAAAACGGGAGGAAGTGAGAAAACCTGGTGGCCAGCAAGCAAACAAGACCCCTTCCTGCCCTTGCAGAGATTTGTGCACTGTTCTCCGGGTGACTTGGAACACGTGTTGCCACTGGGCAGCAGAGATGGAGCCACAAGTACAGACCTCTCTGGAATGTTTAGGGGGTCATTTGCAAGGACCTTTTTTGTTCCATTCCAGGGCCTACCGTCCCCTTCATATTTCCATTTCCCAAGTTGTCCTGCTTCTGCTGTAATTTAGCAGAACCAAAGGAGATTAATTGCCAAGTGGAAAAAGCAGAATCTCTGTTTCCACAGGGTGTGCAGGGTTTTCCCTCATCCTGTCTTTTCTCTGCGGTGAGCTTTGCTCAAGGCCTGGGCTGAGCTGATGTGTTGGGGAGATGTGATAAATGAGCTCATTCTCTTCAGAAACATTGTTTCTAATCTGTTAAGAGCAAAATTTCAAGATGTTATTGGTGTAGCTGGCGGCCAGTTCTGCCCCATTTAATCACATTATTTTGAGGGCCAAGAGGACAAGAGAGTTAGAGGTTGGTTTTTTGTTTTTTTGTTTTTCTTCAGTTGGAACTCATACAGACAAAGGGTAATGGAAAGGAATTAAGCAGAAGTATAAATGTAGAAAAGAAAATGACAAGCCACCCCAAAACTTTCTCTTTCCCTTCCACCTCTCCATTGCCTAGAGTTGAATGATCACTGGAAACCAAAATCTTTTAGGCAAACACTGGCTGGAAAAGCTGCAGCAAGCCTCAGACCAAATCATCAAGCTGCTGGTCACCTCCAGAGAAGCAGCAATGTGGTGTGCAGCTTTCCCACAGAGACTGGAGAATGGGAAAAGTATTTATTAGGAAGCACAGTTTATATCATGAAGATTGCTATTCTAATTTCCTCATAGTTGAGGCCAACTTCAGGGCGTAAAGGGAAGATCAATTCTGTGGGCAGTAAGAAGCTCTAGATTGTTCACCAAGCAGACATCTGCCCCTCCAACTTAAAAGATTTTTGTTTACTTTTACAATTTGTAAACTGCTCAGCAAGGGACAAGGACCTGCTAGGAACCTTTTCAGTTTAGTTTGAATATGTTGTTCAGGATCTCCTTGGTAATATGTCTGTTACCTTCAGCTCATAGCCTTTATGCCCATCATGATTAAAAATCATCTGAATTCTTGAAATACTTATTTCAAAAGATAACTTTGTACTTGTAGGTCTGAAACTCTCTTGCTACTGGCACGTTTTACCACTGAAGCAATTATTGTTATAATGAAGTAAGTCTGTGACCTATTTCACAGGTTTAACAACAAATGAAGAATGTTTGAAAGTTGGCTCTCTTCTCTCCACATACCCCTTATCTCTACTGAGAGTGTGAAATTATCATAAAGCCATAAAAAGGAGTATTTAAAAAAAACAGTAAAGCATCAAAGTTTTGTGGGTAAAATGCAGACCCCAAAGCCAATCCGATCTGGTATTCTTGGTTTTTCCTTTATTAGCAATATGACTTTGAGCCTTTAAAGTACTATACCTTGGGGCCGGGGATATAGCTCAGCGGCAAAAGCGTTTGCCTGGCAAGCGCAAGGTCGTGAGTTCGGTTCCCGGTACCAGGAAAAAAAAAAAAAGTACTATACCTTGTCAAACCTCAGCCTTCTCACACGTAAAGTGGGAGAACTCATTATGTCTTGAAGAATCTGGTTCAGACAAGGTAAACTGTATAAGTGTATCAGACCCACCCCAAGGAAGCCACCTATCAAGTGACAGCCCTTGTTACCCATCAGTTCCCAGGGGTGAACGGAGCAAAGGGCTGACTCTAACCCAGAGCCCTGTCCTCCAGAGACAGGTCTGGCAAGCTCTAAAGCATCATTATTTTCTAGTTTTCTAGAAGAGAATTTTCCATTTTATGATTTTTGGAGCCCTATCCTGAGCCAAAAATAAGCTTTCTCTTCTAAAAGCAAATGCATGCACTCGGGATTTATAGAGGAAAATTTGACGCTGTCATTTATTCATAGGGTCACTGGGCATAAGGCCATAAATGTGATTTATATCCAAGGCCCAGTGGAGAGCCTTGCTGATGATACATTTCATCCTCACAGGCAGGCAGTGGTGGCCGCTCCTCCAGAAGTGTCCCCTTGCCTTTCACAACCCAGAAGTCAACAGTGGACCTCCAGAGAATTTTAAACTTCCACAGTCACACAGGAGGAGGACTGAAAGGTCTTGACATCTACTGTCATCTGTGTGAACTCCAGCAAATGACCTGCCCTCTGAGCCTTGGTTTCCACCTCTGTAAACTGGGGTTTCCACCTCTGTGACTGCATCCTGGTGATTCCGCTTAAAGGAGTAGTTACAATATATACAGCAGTAAGTGTTAGACAGCAAAGCAGGAGACAGATGACAGAACAAGGGAAGACGAGAAAGAAGAGGAGGAAGAAGACATGTTAATGTCACTTCAGGACTAAATCCTACCAAAACCTGAAGAGATAGTTGGTCTCGGTTGTCAAAACTCCATCCCCAGTTCTGTCCTTCATAGTGAGCGGCAGCCTCTATCCCTTCCACAAGTGAGACTGGTCACTCTTGTGAGAACACAGTGGCATTCTGGGAGTGTACTTTGCAGGAACAGCCACTGTACATGGGGAAGAACTCCAAGATGAGCCTCTTAGGGATGAGGGAGATCCTTCAGCTGTCCCCCTTGCCAGTGCCGCCTCCTCCTGGCCCAGGCACTCTTCCTGCCTCTCATTCACTCAGTCACTCACAGTGCCCTGCCCAACGGGAACCTCACACCCCATCCAACAGGACAGGCATCAGGCAGGTAGATAGGTATCTGCAGTGTCCTTCACTCCCTAGGACTAAGCATGAGTCTCCAAGTCAAACAGATGTGGATATAAACCACAACTCTGTCCACAAGAGCCCTTGAGCTGTCACTGCACCTGTTTTCCACTTAATCAGACATGTTAAGCCCTCTCTCTTAGAGTTGCTGTGCGATTTCTCTGCATTCTGGTTTATTCTACAGCCCCTGCCCTACCTCCCTCCATCTATCGTCAGGCATAATTCTTAAGTCCCTTAAGCCAAGCAATCCAGTTGGCAAGTACCCAGCAAGGACCAGTTCCATCCAGTGCTGGCATCCTGGTCATGGCTGTTCCTCCTTGAGCAGCCTGACGTGTTGCTCTCCAGTCTCTTTTCTGGATGTCCTTATCCTGTGATCTTACCTGTCTCCTGGGTGCAGGCTGAGGATTCTCCTCACATGACATGTGACAGATCCCACCCTTTCTCTCCTTTTGGGCCTCAGGGCATTATGGGACTGTGTCCATTCACTGTGGTTGTGGGATCCTCTAACATGAGTGTCTGGGGCCTGACCCACTACATCCTTGAAGCCCATGAGGGCCCCATATTCGTGCTAAGCCTTGGGGGTGAACCCCGCTCTTCCAAGCATTTGTTTCCCCCATGCAAGGGAGAGCAGAGTCTTATGTGTCTCTCAGGCCATTCAGCAAGCAGGACAGAGTAATTTTGGGGGAACAGAATAGTTTGCACACCCTAAAATTCCTCCCTTTCTAGCTCACTGGTGCCTGAAATTACTTCAGTGGAAAACAACATGCTTTATTCCACAATTAGAAGCAAATCTTTAAACATAGATCTCTCTGGTGGGGAAAACAGAATGATTATACTCAGACTGAATTATAAATCAACAATCCTCAAAGAAACAAAGAAGTGTGCCATAACCTCCACAGGTAGAGGGCTGAGCACAATTGTTTACAGAGCACAACTCACTCGCATAATTGAGGCTCAGACCTTCAAGCAGGACAACTTGGCAGTACATATTAAAATGTTAAATGTGAACATACTTTGACCCAAAAATTGCTCTTCCAAGCCTCTCCCTGGAGAACCCCTGTGCATGTGCAGAAAAAGGTACATAAAAGAATGTTCTCTGAATCATAGTGTTTAATAATAAAAAACAGAAATCCATTGGCATGCCATTAATAGGGACTTGACTTGATTATCTGTGGTGTTTCTATACTGCAGAATGCTGTGTAGCAATCAAAATAAAATGAGATAAACCTACCTATGCTGATATGAAAGACAGTGAAAAAAACAAACTTTAAAACAAAGCAGGAGGAATAATCACATTCAATTAAAAAGAAAGTTCTTGTTTCCACGGGCAGTCATCTCAGCATATAAGTACATAAAAGAGGTGGAAAGAAACAGATCGGAAGTAGTGGTCCTAAGAGGTCTTGGAAGTAGAGGTGATATTTTAGAGGGGCATTAACTGTATCTGAATTTTCTTTACAGGGATAATGCATTCATTAAATACTCACATAATTGAAAACATTTTAGTAGTATTAAATAATATTATGTCTGGGAGGGAAACTTCATCATCATAATACAAAGCACAATATTAAACTCAGTAAAAATCTTTTTAGACTGGGTCATAAGCTACATGGGCAAGCATTAAAAAGACAGCAAACAGAAATAATATTTTGAAAAGTATTAAGTTTTCCCATTTGCCTTGCTGTTTATATCATCTCCATCCTATTCAGCCTGTTGCATTGTTGCATTCATTCATTCAGGACTCACATTTGGTACAGAAAGAATGGAAAGGAAAAGAAGGAGGAAATTTATAGCACAGGAAATATGACTGTGCATGGGGTAACACACTTGGATTTGGAAACACGGGATTCATTACAAAGCAGAAGTCTTCCAGGTCCTTTAGCTCTGTGCTTAGTATACCAAAAAGCCTGGAGATCTCATCACAAGGAGGATAGATAGTCCTGCAGCTTACTCCATGGGAGAAGGAGCAGGGTTAAATTTTACCTGTTTCCAAACTGAATGGTTGCAACAGAGGAGAAAGGATGAGCACAAACCTGTAGGGAGTCTTCTGCAACTTTTTCTCCAGGATTAAGTGTTCAGCCAGCACAGGAGACCCTGGGTACTGAAAGAGCTCTGTGCAACTCTCACCAATTGCTCCATACACTGCCCTATAATAGAAGCTTCAAGATCCAGAGAACATCTTTCCCAGAACTCCTTGGGTCCCTGCGATGAAATTCCCCTCCAGTTCACTCCTTTCCACAGTTGTCCTAGCAAGTCCAAGCTTCTGTAACAAAATACCATCAACTGTGTGGTTTATAAACAACAGAAATTCATTTCTCACAGTCCAGGGGTGGGGACTGGGGAATCCAACATCAAGGTAGATTCAATGTCTGGCAGGGACCCGTCACAGCATAGACAGCTCTTTTTAGATATGTCCTCAAGTGATAGTAGGGACAAGGGAGGGAGCTCTCTGCAGCCTTGCTTACAAGGATACCAATCCCATTCGTGAGGGTAGCTCCCTCAGGATCTAATCACTCCCAGGAGGTTGGGTCCCCTAATGCCAGCATGTCAGGGTTGAGGACTCTAACATATGAATTTGAGGGAAATGCAAACATTCAGACCACAACAGTGCACACCTTGGAGAGGAGAAAAAAATCCAGGGAAATCTGAGACATGAATAATTTTATTGAAGGAGATATAGCAAAGAGACACACAAATGACATATTCTAGTGAGAGTGTAGAGAAGTTGGAACCTTCACACACTGCTGGGAAAGAGTTACTGCTCTGGAAAACAGTTTGGCAGTTTCTCAACTATTAACAGATGACAAAACAATTCTATTCCTAGAGATACAGGAAAACTCGAGCATATTTACAGAAGCATTACTCATAATGGACAAAAAGTGAAAACCATCCAAATGTCCATCCACTGACTAATGGATAAATAAAATATGACACATACATCCATACATGGAATATCATACAGCTATAGAAAGGAATCAGGTCCTAATGCATACTACAACATGGATACAGCCCAAACACATGATGCTAAGTGGACAGAGCCAGTCCCCAAAGGCCACAGTGTGTGTGAGTCATTTTCATAAAATGTCAGAAGAGGCAAATCCATAGACAGAAAGTTTATTTATAGCTGCCTATGGTTGGGGTGATGGGACAGAAAATGGGGAGTGATGCTTGTCTGGGTTATTTTTTTGTTGTTTTTTATACAAAACTGATGCCCAAAATTAAGGTAGGAAAGTTTTATTTATCTCACAGTCTGTGGAGGTTTTAGTCTATATTTTCTTGGCTCTAAGGCAACGTGGCACATGGCAGAGGGCAACCATTTATGGTGGCAGAAGACAGCAAAAGCAACAACAGGAAAAAGGAGGGGAGTGGCAGAGAAGAGCAAGCCTCTTTCCCTCCCTTATATTGTAAACAGGCTACCCCCACCCAGGGGGCGTGTAGCACTCACATAATCTCCATGCCCTCCTGCACAGGCTCAGGATGAATACAAAGGAAGCACCCTGGCTCCCTGCTGAATCACATACTTAACCTTTTAAACTTTTTCAGTTGACACAATGAACAACATCTCAGGAAGGTAGGGGCATATCCTTTTCACCCCAAGATGTAGAACTGTTGAGCCACTTAGGCAAACCTGTAGACTCCCCAAGTTGACACAATGTATTAACCATAACACTGCTGAAGGGTACAGTGTCTTTTGGGGATAATGAAAATTTTTTTTAATTAATGATGATTACACAATTGAGTAAGTACCTTACAAGTCATTGAACTTCTTACCCTAAATGAGGGAATTGTCTGTTATGTGAGTCATGACTCCACATAAAGAGTTGAAAGCAGAAAAAGAAGAATAGGAAGGGAGAATGAAGAATCCTACTGTTAGGGGACTGTTTTGGGAGCAAGTTAGCTGAGGCAAACTGTGAAAGACATGCAATAGACCCCTAGTGTTCGTGGCTTCTGCCCTCACAGTCATGTTATTCACCAGGTCCCTTCGTCATGTTCTTGAGAAATAAATTGGAATATCTCATTGTCAAGGATGCCTGCAAGGAGGGAGGGGCAAGCAGCTTCTCTGAAATGTGGGGTTCTTCCTCCTTAACTGTAAAACACACACAACAGTTGTGTTCATCCTATGGCCAGACGATGAACACTTTGTCCCTGGGAGGAAAGTTACACTCCCAAAATATAAAACTGCAAGTACTGGTGAAGACAGTAAAGAAAGAATTAAAAAGTATAATAAAAAATTATGTGTTTTAGCAGTAGTTCTTCTATAAGGCATGGTAAAGATCTTGGAAAATAGACTTCCAAAATGGCAAAGTTCCACTTTAGTGGAAATAGATAAATTGAGAGAAGCAGAAACTGGAACATGAGGAGCACATAAGCATAGCAAAATGACAATTTAAAAAATCATGTTTCCTAGCAGTCCTCCTCAACGCCTGTCCTTAGCACCATTCGATGCAGTGCATAATACACAGAAATCCAGGTCATCCTGACAGCCAGGCACTTGTAACAAAAAATGTAACAAAGGACTCCAATGTTTGCATATTTAAGTCAGAATACAAGAGAGAAATAAGGGAGCATTAGAAAAGATGCCCCACGCAAGACATGATTAATTGCAAATGAGCTGAGTGGCTGCAAGAGCTCAGAGGGAGAAGAGGTCATTTCAGAGCAGGCTGAAGGCGGTACACACAGAAGAGGCAATTTGAGCAAGATAAATGCAGGAGCTTTAAGAAGACTGGCCTGGAAACACTTTGCCCCTTGACAGCTTTGACTGAGCTTCTCTCTTCACAGAAGCAGTTCCTTCTCACAGACCCTGAGGTCAGTTTTGCAGCCTGGACTCCCCAGTTCTCTGTAAGGTGATCACGTCTTGAAAGGGAAGTGAACAACTGCAGAGTGGGTTTGTATTAGTCCAGTACATGTCTCCACCGAAGATTGCTGCTGCCTTCTTGTCACTGTCCCTCACGTCCTTGCCAACATGGCCAAGCTAACATCCCTTTGACATCCTGCTGCCCTACCCAAAGTTGCTAGGAACTTAAATCAAAACAATTCGTGATACCATGAGTCTTCCTGAAATCAGCAAAATCTTCCTTCAGTGTGTGATTCCTTCTGGCAAAGGCAATATGAATGGCAACATGGCCTTGGGGAAGACAGGACAGTTGTCTTAGTACTTGGCTGTGTAGCCAGATCACAAATCATGGAAGAAGGCCACTTCCATAAGAAACAGCCTGTGACTTGCTGTGAGGTAGACTGTTGGAGAAACATGCAGAGAAGTAGAGGAAAAGGAATCATTTATGCTCCAGCTACTTCTAGACCCTTCATGCACTTTTCTAATCTTCACAATAAAACCAGAAGTTAAATAAAATTATCCACATTTTACAGCTGTTAAAACAGGTTTAGAATGATTAAATAGCTTGCACAAAATCACACAACTGAGTATTTGTTAAGATAGAGTATGACCTCAGGTTTGTTTGATCTTCAAAATTATCTTCTTACTATTTTATTATACTGCCCTGCTCTGACTTCCCATCAAACTTCATCTTCTGACGCTCCTGAAGAAATCAATAAAAGTGAACCTTGTTATAACATCAGTTAATATTGTTCTAGGCCAGGTGCTGTGCCAGGATTCACTTGTATTGTTGTTAAACTTCAAAAAAGAAACCTGTCAGGGAATGATTGTTTTTCCTACTTTACCACTATGGGAGCTGAAGATGTTATTAGTGAGGTTGGGCAAAGCTCTGTTGCAATAACATAGAATGCCCACATCTCTCCTAAATATAGCTGCACAAAAATCAGTGTTTACACATCACTCATGTCCAATATGGGCCACAGGGGCTTTAGTCACCACTCACTATAGACCCAGGTTGATGGAGCCTTTGCCATCTTGCAGGTTCCTGATCTCAAACCCTGGCTTTCCCATCATCAAGGCAACAAAAGGCAAGCACAGTTTCCACTTAAATGCAGGAGACTAGACTGGGACATGCACAGGAGCACGTGTGTACTGGTCAGCCTTCTCACTGCTGAGACAAAAACGTCCCTGACATACACAATTTAAAGGGAGAAATGGTTTGTTTGGCTCATGGTTTCAGAGGTTTCAGGCCATGACCAGCTGGCTCCAGGCAAGAACATCATGGAGGAAAGGTGTGGAGCAGAGTTGCGCACCTGATAGTATCAAGGAAGCAGTACAAAGTGGAAGAGCTCCTGGAAGACAGAAAAAGGGAAGGAGGGAGAGAGGGAGAGACAGAAAGACAGACAGACAGAAACAGAGACAGATTCAGAAAGACAGAGAGACAGAGACAGACACAGAGTCAGAGACAGAGATGTATAGATTGATTTTCCAAAGGTATGACCCACCTCTTCCAGCTGCCCCCCAACCACACATTCAGCTATAAACTTTAGTAGGTTAATCCACTGATGAGGACAGCACCTCATGATCCAGTCATCTTCTCTGAGAGTCTCTTAATCCAGTTAAGTTAACATCTGAGATAAAGTGGCATAACATAGGTATTTGATGAGAAATAAATGTGTGCCACAATTCTGAATTAGGTAAATAACAGTGTGCTAAACCACAAAGTTGAGACTTGAAACTGGTCTACATCTCCAGGATTCCTGTCTCATTGTGGAATGTAGAACAGTGACTTTGCTAAATCAAACAGAATTGCTATGTGGAGTTAGTCTGTGGTTCAGCCTGTTTTGGACTTAGTGTCTAGAAGGAATATGCAGGTTTATAGAAAGTACAAATGTCGGGGCTGGGGATTTAGCTCAGCGGCAAAGCACCTGCCTGGCAAGCGCAAGGTCGTGAGTTCAGTTCCCGGTACTGGAGAAACTCCCCCCCCAAAAAAAAAAAGAAAGAAAGTACAAATGTCCTCACTAACTTCAGTTGTAGCTGTAGACACAACAGCCCGGAGACTGCCTCTCAAATCTCCGCCATGGTGCTCTCACCTTTGCAGGTTCTTCCCAGCTTCTGTGGACTTGCATTAATTCCTGGCTTGCATTGCTGCTACAGTCAAAAAGTTTTATGTTATCACTTCTAACAGTGAATTTCTGCAGCATAACAAAAAATGTGTAGAAAATAAATTTGAAAAATATGGAGGGAAGAGGGAGGACAAAACTTTGAAGGCAATTCCAGAAAACGAAAGACACGTCTGAACTTCTTAATGAAATTCTGAAGAACACTGGGGAACTCGGAACATGGTTTGGTTGGAGTTAGAAAACCTTCTCTGTGGCAGGAAGGAATCATTTCCACCAGAAGAGGGAAGCATCTAGCAAAAAGACGTCAGTGAAGAAAAAAAGAAACAATGGACATCTTATGCACAGTTCAATAATTTCTGCTTCCTATGATGGAATAGAATTGAGCATAGCTGCATGAAAAACTAAATTCAGAAATAAAAGGCAAACAAGATGGCAGCCAGAAACTTCTACATAGATCTTAAGAGTCCAAAATGGCAGAACTAAAATAGCCTCCATGAAGACTGAGAACAAGTACCAGGAAAGTGTTAAACCAAAACCCAAACTCCTCTCATACTCAAATACAGAAGGCAGCTGACTACATTGTGAACAGACTCCCTTTAACAAAGGGGCCCTTGCACACTTTGTCTACCAGCCACCAAATATATGGTTTGTTACGGTTTTGTTATGGTTTGTTTCTAGATGTTGCCTTCTCTTGATGAAGTCTATTAATGAACTTTTTTGGGAAATCCTGATCCTAAATGTGATTTTCTCAAGAAATAGCAAAAAAGAACAGGTCACAAGAAGCATAACTGGAAGATTAGGAAAGTTATATATAGTATATTTGATCCATATCCAAACCCAAAAAGATACGAGTATTACTTTCCAGTGATAGACTACAACGTTTATAAAGGATTGTACTTCAACTGAGAAACAACTTGAACAATATTATATAGCTCTTAAGTGGGGTACCAAGAATTCTAACTTACCGCTAGGTAGTACCAGAGCCTGTACCCATTAATAATAGAGTAATGCCTGTTGACACCAAGTAACTTGAAGAAATGAACATTAATATAAAAGATGTATTGAAATCCCAATGTGAAAAGCTGGACACATACTTTTACTCTTCCTTTCCCTTAAGCCTCCCTAAATAACAGAAAATGAATTTTTGAAGAAAGTGTAAACCCACAAAGTTAGAGAAAACAGAAGATACAATCACTGGCTCAAACAAGTGTGTGTAGAAAATTCAAAGATTCAGCATTCTTGAACTTTCTACACACACTTGTTTGAGCCAGTGATTGTAGTAGTAGGGAGATCCAGAAAATACCTCAACTACCCAGCATAAGTCCTAAAAGATTCATGAGTTAGAAATGTCCAATACCTGTGGAAGTTGGTAGAAATTAATAAAATCCTACATTAAAAAATAATTAAAAGTCTACATAAAAGTAAATAATCTGATCCTCTCCCCAGCTGTACCCAACCTGGATACCTGCCTCACCAGGCAGAAGCCTGGAGATTTGTTCTTCAGAAGAAATAAAACAAAGGATCCTTGCACCAGGGGCCCATAGTCCCAAGTGGAGAAACTACTTTCTTAAAGGATGATGAAGTAGACTTTTTGGTATGGTTTGTTTCTAGATGTCCCCCCAAAGCCTCATGCACTTTTAAATGGGGCTTTTTCAAAGATGGCTGGATCTAGAGTTTGTGACTGAGTCAATGCTGGGATTAAGGGTGGATGATTGATGGATCACTCCACTGATTGGATTAGCACTGCCCTAATCTCAGCAGTCTGAATAAAATACAAGTGGCAGAAAGAGGTTTGTTCCCCTCTTTTGTTCTTGTTACACTGGTGTCTTCTGCTACCGTGAACAGTTGTCCCTCTGCCATGCCACCCTGCTTTAAAGCAGCTAATTATAGACTGAAACCTCTACCAACTGTGAGCTCAGTAAACCTTTAACCTTGGATTTTGGGTATTTTATCTCAGTAATGAGACAAATGTAACTAAGACACTTTTGCAAATAGAATTCTGCATTTCAAAAAATAATAGAGTACTGGTACCTGTCAGTTAAGTGCAAATACTCTAAGCCAGAAAGCAGGGAAGGAAGGAAGGTATTCTTTGTGGAAAAGACCCAAAGATACTGACATTAGAGGTTCTCTGCTGGAATGGCCCAGTCAGAACAGCCTAGTTCCAGTCCCAATCACAGTATACAAATTGCTTGGCAATCTTCTGGTCCCCACTACTTACGATGAATAAATGGTGAAAGTCACCAGGCTTTGCAGGGAAACATCTAATATAGACACCAGAAAGCACACAGAGTGAAACAAACTGGAAATATCCAGAATTGTGTGAGAGAAGATGATACAAGAACCAACTTTCATTAAATTCTCTGACAAATAAGATATTATGTCCATGAAAATAGAATTTTTCAAAGTTATCAGTCAGAAAATTTAAAGACCCCTTGGAAATTAAAGATAAAAAAGCATATATGAGAAATATAATGGAAGTTTTGTCAAGTAAAGTTAAGGAATTATTCCATGGTAGAACTGGAAAATAGAGAATAAGAGATGTAAAAAGTTAGCATTCTAAAATGACCATGTATCAAAGATTTTATTTAATTTATCAGTGAGGGAATCAGCCATGTTACAGATGGTTCCATGGAGAAATCAAAAAACAGGCAAATAAATATAATAGGAAACAAATGTGTCAATAGATGCAAAACCAGTTGCTTGGGGAAAGGAAAAAATCAATTTTCATCTGCAAAATTTATTTGCATCTCTATGGAAAAGAATCATTTATATTACTGTCAGTTTTCTGCAAGTTAGAATTGTAAAACAACTTAAAAGACAATGAAAGGTAGAAGACTTACAGAATCATATAATGCAGTCAGGTGTGATAGCACACACCTACAATCCCAGAATTCTTGGGAGGTGGAGGCAAGAGGGTTGTAAATTTGAGCCCAGCCTGGAAAATTTAACAACTTGGCAATACCCTGTTTTTAAAATAAAAAAGGACTAGGATATAGATCAGTGCAAAAGCCCTGGGTTCAACACCTAATACCACACACACACACACACACACACACACACACACAAATCTGACAGTCCCTTAAACTACACAAAGCTCTTTTTCCTGACAGAAATAAAAGATAAGAAAACTAGAAGATCATTCCAGGAATTTCCAAAGTCCAGAAACAGAACAAACAATAAGGACAAAAATCATCAAAGTAATAATTCTAGAAAATGTCCTGGCACTAAAGAATTAAAGGGGTTCATTTTTAAACACTTAACAAAATTCATGAAACTGTTCACTTGAAATATTTGTTGCATACAAATTAAACCTCAGTAAAATTGATTTTTTTTTTAACTAAAATTGGTTCAGTTAATACCTATCACGGTGGATGAACTAAGACTTGCACACAGTCACTTTATCGTAAAATTTCAAATCTCTGGGTACAAAAAGAATATCCTACAAACTTTCATAGAACAAAACTTCCCCCTCAAAAGGATGGGTGGGGCAAAGCTGAGATTGTATAACAGATAACAAAATACAGTACATAGGAGGAATAAGCTCTCATGTTCCACAGCATGAGAAAGTGACTACTGTTCCACATAATTTTTATACAGTCTGTAAAGAGCTAGAAGAGAGGTATTCAAAGGTTCCCAACACAAAAAAGTTAATCATTTAAGTACATGGAAATGCTAATGACCTTGATTTGATCATTACACATTATGTACATATATCTAATTAGTATATCGTAACTCATAAACAGGCACAATTATATGCCAAACAACAAGGTAAACCACAGAATTCAAATAGATTGAATAAATGTTCTTATAAATAAAGAGTTTTTAAAAGTCAGATAGTTTATTTTTTCTTTTTTTTATTTTAAAGATAAAAGAATGAAGACATTAACAAACACACAGACATTTACAAAACAACATAAAAACAATAAAAGCAATACAGAATTTCAGACAAGGTGCTAGGAAATTAACAATAGTTGTATTATATATTGTCATTTTTAAATTGTTTACTCAGATAAACAACTATAGGCATGTAAGATTGATCAAACAATTAAACATTAACTGTTCCTTTCAAGAAAGCAATAGAAATCAGTAGTACCATCCTGTGTATACATAGATACATATTTTCCCTTCTTTCTTTCTTTTCTCTTTTCCCTTGTTCCAGTTGTTGTTTCCTTTTGAGCAGTTTCTCTCCCTTTCACAAGAGATGGGTGATGATAAAGTAATGTCTCAGATTTATGAAAGGAAACTTTTCCTTTTTAAAATTCTAAGCTCAGGGCTGGGGATATAGCTCAGTGGCATAAGCGCCTGCCTGACAAGTATAAGATTCTGAGTTTAATTCCCGGTACCAACAACATAAAAGAACAAATAAAATTCTAAGCTCAACTAAATTACCATATATATGTACAAATGCCAGCATCTCCAAAAAAATCTGTACATGCTTTTGCCATTTCTCAGGAAGCTGCTGGAGTCTGAATTCCACCAAAGTAGACAGGTACTCACAGGAAAAGCCATGGGCTTTGGCACAGGGAAGAGGAGAGGGTCAGCCATTGGATGATGATACGGGAAACTTCACAATGATACGTGCACCAGTTGCGAAAGGCAAGCAGTCCATATTGAAGCCACTCGGCAGTCTCCAGGGGCTTCCTCCAAAAAAGAAAACTGATCCGGCCTGTAATCCCAGCGCTTGAGAGGCTGAGGCAAGAGGATTGCCAAGAGTTTGAGGCCAGCGTGGGCTACAGAGTGAGTCCAAGGACAACCTGCACTGCATAGCAAAATCCTGTTTCTATAAGACCAAAAGGAAAAAAAAAAACTAATCAGAACATCCTGTAAATAAATTTAGATCATTTGCCAAGAATGTTGGGGATGAGTAAGTGATGAGCAGATAGGAAATTTAGCAAACAAACCAGAAAAAGGGTATCTCCTAACTCCAAAAGAAAAACAAAAATAGGAAAGTAAATGTAATCTTCAGATACTACTGCTCAGTTTTAGATATATTTACATTTTAATGATGTTAATAATAAATAATAAATGTAACCAACATTTTAATATGATTACATTGGGGAAACGGTGGACACACAGGGTGTTCATGTTGTGGGGAGCATGAAAAAGCCAAATCTTTGCCTCACCTTCTACAAAACTGAGTCAATAGATACTTCAAAACTTGCTCAAACAAGAAGCAGCAATAGAAACATGTTAAAAAGAATTGGCCAAGGGAAGTTAACAGTGATCATCTGTAGAGAGAGTAAGATGTAGGGGCCCAGGGTACTCAGGAGAGTACTGTCTTTCCTGTAGATCTAGTTGTCCCGTTAAGCTATGCACATGCACACTACTAAATAAAAAAAAGTTTCAAGAAGAATTCCTTGGCCAATTTGTTATTGTAAGCTTTCCAGGACAAAAGAAAGCAAAATTTCCTGTTGTTGGTTCCAAACAGCCACCTTCCAAGTCTCTAGGGGCACTCAGTAGGGCCAGTGTGGTGTATCTCCAAGTCACAGCAGGTAGAAAGTTGTCGCATTCCAAACAGAGGCAAAGTAACCCCTTCTCTGAACTTTTGTCTGTACTAACACAAGGCTCAAGCTATTCTGGGTGGAAACAGGCCTGATGGGTAACTCAGAACATCAGTATTTTATTTCCCATTCATCAGTCATTCACCAGCTGCTGGCAAGAAATATCTTCCAGAGAATGTCTCCAGGTTTCCTTCAAGCCCTGGGACTGTCAAGATTGTATATTTGGGAGATAAAGTTGCTATAGACACATTCTTTTTTTTTTTTTTTTTTTTTTTTAAGGATAAAAGGAGGGAAACATTAACAGACATACAACATTTTACAACATATCACAAGCACAATACAGACAATACAGAGTTACAAACAAAGTGGTAGGGAATTAACAATGGTGGTTGTATTACATATTGATATCTTCAAAGTGGCTTCTCATGGAAACAGATATAAACATGCAGTACTGGTCAACCAAAGACTCATTGACAGTTTCTTTCAGCATACAAACAGCAGATAGAAGAACAACCATGTTATCTATCCTGTATATACATACATACAAAATTTCTCCTTCTTTCCCTTCTCTTTTCCCACATCCCAGAAGCCCTTTACTCTACGGTGGTTTCCTATCATTTCACAGTGTCTATCATACCTCCGAGTTTAAATTAACTCTTTCAAGTTTTACACTAGTGACACAATGCGGTGCTTGCACATGTATGTTTGATTTATTTCACTTATGAGTATGGTCTCTAGTTGTGACCATTTAAATATAAAGGCCTCGAGTTTATCTTTCTTTACAGCTGAGTAATATTCCATTATATAAAAGTACCATAATTTTCTTATCCAATCCTCGGTGGATAAGACATTTGGGTTGCTTCCACATTTTAGCAATTACAAATTGTGCTGCTATGAACATAGGTGCACATATATCACTGTGATATGATGTTTTTAGATCTTCTGGGAAAATACCCAGCAGGGGGATAGCTGGGTTGAATGGGACCTCTAAACCTAGTTTTCGGAGGAATCTCCAAACTGATTTCCACAGTGGTTTCACCAGTCTGCATTCCCACCAGCAGTGGAGAAGGGTTCCTATTTCTCCACAGCCTCGCCAGCATTTGTTATTGGTTGATTTCTTAATGCTAGCCATTCTTACTGGGGTAAGGTGGAATCTTAGTGTTGTTTTAATTTGCATTTCTCGAATGACTAATGATGTTGAACATTTTCTCATATATTTATTTGCCGTTTGTATCTCCTTGGCTATAGACACATTCTTATTCAAGGCAACATGCACAGAAAGAGCTTCTCTTTTGCAGACAGCTCTGAGACAGCATAGCAGGCGGTACGCATCAGTCCACTCCAGTTGTCCCAGTGAGTCCCTGGACCTGCACATCATGCAGCAAGGTTGAGTTCACACTTGCAAAGATGTAAGACAGAAACTGCGACAGGCGTCTGGCATGCCCAACACTCTCCCTTACAGCCCACAGTGCTCTCTAGTCAGAACATCATCCTTTCTCTGATGTGAGGGTGAACTATGGTATGAATTAAAGATTGGTTGATATAACCTAAAACCTCTTCCAAATAGCCTCTTTAATAAATTGCTCAGGGAAAATTGGATCTTCACAAGCAGTAGATTGAGTCTAGACCCAAATATTTCACCATCTGCTAAACTAAACTCAAAATGGATTGAAGACCTACATGTTAAAACAAACAAATCTACTGGAGGATAAAATAGGTACAACTCTTGAAGACATAGACATAGGCAAGGCCTTTCTGAAAAGAACCCCAGTGGCACAAAAAATAATATCCAGAATCAACAAATCATATCAAATTGGAAAGCTTCTGCACCACAAAAGAAACAACCAACAGAGTGAAGAGACAACCTACCAAATGGGAAAAAAAATTTACCGGATATTCTTCGGTCAGAAGACTAACATCCCTCTTCGTGATCATGGTATTTTCCCTGCTATTGAAAGGAACAGTTAATGTTTAAGTGTTTGATCAATCTTACATGTCTATATTCATTTATCTGAGTATCCAATTTGAAGATATCAATATGTAATACAACAACCATTGTTAATTTCCTATCACCTTGTCTGAAATTCTGTATTGCTTATATTATTTTTGCGTTATTTTGTAAATGGATGTGTGTTTGTTAATACATTTTTGTTCTATCTTTAAAATAAAAAAGGGAAAAAAAGATTAACATCAATAATATACAGAGAACCCAAAATATTGGATCTCTAAAAATAAAAAAGCCAATCAAAAACTAGACAACCAAAGATAAACTGGAAACTTTTATAGGTAAATGGATGCAACTTGAGACCATGCTCAAAGTGAAATAAACCAAACACAATGTAAACATCACATTCCCCCCGCCCCAGCATGAGAATTTAAAAGTAAATGTGATCTAAAATGTAGAATAGCAGGGCTGGGGATTTAGCTCAGCGGCACAGTCCCTGCCTGGCAAGCACAAGGTTGTGAATTCGATTCCCGGTACCAGAAAAAAACAAAAAAATAAAATGTACAATAGCATTGTAAAATGGGAAGAAACGTTGAAAGAGAAACTGGTTTAGGGGAGTGGAAAAAAAAGGAAGGGAAAAGCAAAAGGAATATATACACATATATATGTGTGTGTGTATATATATATATGTACTAAAGATAGTTAAAATAGTTATACTACTAATTTCTCTCAGTTCCTTGAAAAGATAGGTTTGTGCTAACATTGTTTGGACAATTAAATGCTGATATCACATACTGTGAGTAACTAATTTAAAGATAAAAATACGCAATGCACTAACCATTGTCACCCTCCTATCATATTGTTTTGGAATCTTGTTTTCATTTTTTGTTTTTTTGTTTCTTTTTCTGTAAAATAAAAAATTTTAAAAAGAAGCAAAAAATAGACAACCAAAATGAATAGACATGTCTCAAAAGAAGAATGGTCAATAAATACATAGAAAAAGTTCATCTCTGCTGGTCATCAGAGAAATGCAAATTAAAGCTACACAGAAATACCTTCTTATCCTGAAAGAATGGCTATCATCAAAAAATCTAATAATAAATTCTGATGAGAATGTGAGGAGAAAGGAACACCACTCCAATGTTGGGGAAAATGTAAATTATTACATACAACTACAAAAGAGTTAAATTCATTGTGTTACAAGAATACAAGCATAGTCATGCTTACAGCCACACAATTTATAACTAGATCTTGGGAAAAACGTATATGTCCATCAACACATGAATGGGTAAGGAAAATGTAGTATTTAGGTAGACTGGAATACTGCAGCACTATAGAGATAAATCACGTTGAGGCATTTGTAGGTAAAGGAGATCCAACTTGAGAACATAATATTAAGTAAAGTAGGTCAGACGCACAGGCTCGTGGTTTCTCTTATATGAGAAACACTAATAAGGAACAAATGAGAAGAGAGATAAATAGGGAGAAGTTCAAATACTTCCCCAAATTACAAATTCCATTATTTTAAAAATATTTCAATATATATGTTAATTGGTTTTATTGACACTACTAGCTTATCTTAGTTCCTTAAAAAGAAGGATTTGTGTTACTGTTTCTGTTTTGTAAGAATCTTTCTGGTTTATGTCTTGTACTTAGAGTAACTACTTTGAAGATATTGATACAGAGTGTAATAACTACTGTTATTCTCATAACAGTATCTGATTATGAAATTTTGTTTTATTTTTTCATACAAAAGAATTTATGGGAAACCAACAACATGTTAAGCACTCGCAGAGGTTGTAAGAATACAGTTTTAAATAAAAAAGAATACAAGTTTACAGAGACCTGTTTATAGATAGGTCACCATGACAATGACAATAACACCTAGCATTTTCCTAGCATTCTGGTGCTAGGCACTGTCCTGATCATGTGATATGTATTACTCTTAATTCTTTTTTTTCTTAATTCTTAGATAAAGTTGAAAGGCAATGAGTTAGATTTCAAGGTCAATAGTCACTGCAAGATTTCAGTAAAGACTTGTTTTTTTCCTTGTCAAGCTCTTTGAAAAATAGTTTACATATAGCAAATTGCATTTATTTAATGAGTATAATTTGATAAGTTGTGATTAGTTTTGTACACTCCAGAAACCACTACAGATCAAGATACAGGACATTTCAATCACTTCCAAAAGATTCTCTACACCCTTCACCCCTCCCTTAACTTCTGTCCTCTGCCAACTACTGATGAGCATTTTGTCGCTATAAACTAGGTGGCATTTTATACACCTGGAGTTATACAGAGTGACCCTTTTTGTACCTGGCTCTTGTCACTAGGCATAGGGATTTTGACATCTGTGTTGAGGGTGTATCGCCAGTTCTTATTAGCCATTGAATGATTTTCCATTGTGTAGAGAGACCACATTTGTATACTTACTTAGATTATTTCCAGTTTTTAGCTTTTGTGAACAAAGCTATTGCAAACATTCATGTCTAAGTCTTTGTGTGGACATAGGTTTTATTTCTCTTTGATAAATATATAATATTTTCTCTTTGATAAATATATAATACTATGATGTCTAGGTTGTATCATACATGAATGAAGAATCTGTGTTTAGCCTCAATCCTATGATTCTTTTTAAATGATGCACTGGGATTAGAGGGGTGCTAAAGATGTCTGTCAAAGCTTAGTCAGCAAGAATCAAGTGAGCGCCAAAAGCTAATAAATGACTATGCATTTCTAAATGTCATTAGTTGTTATGACAATACTTACTTTGTACTACCAGCGAATAAGTAAATCCATATACTTTCTAAAAGTTAAATTTACTAAAAGCTAAAGCTTATCCTTTCAATCTCTGACTTTTAAATTCTCTTAAGTATTATCTACCTCTGGTAATATCAGAAGTATGTTAGCATTCCTCATCCTCTAGAAACCCTTGTGGAACTTCTATAGCATGGATATCCAAGCTTTGGGCTTCTCTGGGCCACACTGAGTGAAGAAGTGTATCCTTAGGCTGTATATAAAATATATAATATGGTCAATGTAGGCAAATAACAAAACTTGCTTTTTTGTGTATTTTAACTTACTAAATTATTTTATAAAACAGCAGAATAAGCCCAAGTTTAATAATTAAATAATAAAAGTTACATGTCTATTTAATAACAGTAAGAACCTAGTTTTACAGGCACACATGGGTAGATAGGTGGAAATATTATTATCAGTAATCACTGTGTTTTACTGGTCAAGTTGCCCGATGCATGTAACATCTGATACACATGGGTTTGCATGGACGGTCTGTGAATGGCGGGCACAGGAGGTGGAATGAGCCTTGTACAGCACCCTCCCCTACACATCCCATTATTGTCTATGCAGTTCACACTCAAGTACCATGCAATTGAGTCACGCAACATATCACTAGCAACCACATGATAATATTAAAAGTTTATGATTTTGTGAACTTGTATTACCAGTGTGCAGGGCCACAGGCAGCCTGTGAGTCTCAGGTTGGACCCATCTGCTTTATAGCCTTCATTTCCTCACTTCTATTAAAGTGTGTCCTTACTAAACTGATGACACATGATCAGAAAGTGTTTATGTGTCATCAGTAGAGTTGGCCACATGAACTTCCAGTCACAGGACTCTATACCAAGATGGATCAAAAGGCTGCCTAGGTTTGTCTGTTGCTTAGAGATGTTCTGCTTTCTGATCTACCCCAGACCTTCAGTTTTCTCAACTACCAACTCACCTATCCAATCTACATTCACATGCATGTGTGTGCATACACACACACACACACACACACACACACACACACACATACACACACAAAGGCATTTCTTAATTCTCCAAGAAGGACAAGAAAGCAAATGACCATAAATTAAGTACACATCAGTCAAAAGAAATAGCTGCAGCTTTGTACCAAGCTGTTTAAAAACTATTCACAGCAGAGGTATTGATACAACAAAGAATAAAAGAACAACCAAAATGTTTCTTAATTGGGTAAATAAACTCATCCTGTAACCAATACCACATCAGGAGTTTTGACTGGTGCCAAGAGAAAAATGATGGCATGTAGCCAGGAGAGTATGTGAATTATTATCAGAGCCATGATGAAAGGAGAGATCTGAGCACTCTAGACCACTCCCCCAAACACTGGGGAGTGGGTAAAGATGTTGAGGAAGGATTTTCTGAGGGGACTGTTGGGCAGCCCCATGGAAGTCTGTGAGACTGATGCCCTCCTGGGGAAAGGGGTCATGCACTGCAACAGACATGCACTTCACAGTGAACACCCAGCAAGCTTCATGTTTGACCTAGAAATTGGGATGCATGGTCTGGATGACAAGAGTAGAAGATGAGCAGCATCTGTTTGGGGTTCTGTGATGCAGCTGTTTTGGGGTGGCTGCTGCCTCAAGATGTCAGGAAGGATATATGAGGGCTTCACATGGCCCCAACATGGGCCATCTGAGAGACAGAGCCAGCCTGAAAGAGTGCCTGAAAGGACAAGAGATCCGCAGCACTGCAGGAGGACAGCACTGGTGGGTACTAGGGGCTGAGGGGATGTAGCAGTCAGAAACACCCAGTGCACTGCCTATTAGAGGAGCTGCAGTGGAGGGGTCCCGGGAGGTGAGCTCAGAGCCGTCTTGACACAGGACCAGTTGGTGTGAAACTTTCTGCCCTCTTCTCCTCCTACCTTCCCGTGTTTACCCTGAATGAGACGAGAAAGGAAAAAGGGCCCCAAACTACCATTTCCAAAGGCCAAATGCCCAACTACACATATGATGTAATGTGAGGAAAGCAGGAGACAGAGAAGATTAAAGACCTAATATGTTGGACCCTCAATTCTAATTTCTAAATCTAGATTGTGTCCACTATAACAAATATTGGTGAGTGTGCAGAGAAAAGGGAACCCTTGTACACTGTTGGTGGAAATATAAGTTGGAAATGCCATTTGGAAAACAGTGTGAAAGTTGTTTTCAAAAATTTAAAACAGAGCAACCTGACGATCCAGCAATCCCACTTCTAGGTATATATCCAAAGGAACAAAACATAAGTAGCTTGAAGCGACATCTGCATACCCATGTTCATAGCTGTATCATAACCAATAGCCAAATATGGAAAGTGTCTATCAGTGGATGAATCGATAAAGAAAATTTGATGTACTCCTACAAAAGAATATTACTCTGTCTAAAAAGAAGGAAATCCTAACATTTGTAACAATATATTATGCCAAGTTAAATAAACCAGACACAGAAAGACCAACACTGTTTTCACCTATGTGTGGAACCTGAGCATGTTGAATTCACAGTTGCAGCAGGTAGAACAGTTGCCAAAGATAAGAGGGCAGGGGAAACAGGGGCCTGTTGACCAAAGGTTACAAACTTTCAGTTATAAAATCAACAAGCTCTGGAGCTCTCAAATACAATATGGTGTCTGCCGCTATATTTATGTACTTGAAATTTTCTCAGACAGTAGTTCTTAAGTGTTCCCAACATAAAGAAAAAAGGAGGCAAATGTATGAGGTGATGATGTTAACTACCTTGATTGTAGTAATCATTTCATAATGTATCTGCATATCAAAACTGTATACCTTAATTATATACAATATAATTAATTATGCCATGAGAAACCTGGGAAGTATGAAAAGTATGTTGCTGCTTAAAATGACCTAAAACTGATTAGATTAGTTGTGAATTCTTACCTAAGACATGGAAAGTGACTCTCCACTGAAACGATTTCAAGAGAGGTGGAAATAAAATGAAGCTGCATTCTGATGCTATCCCTGTAGTCATGATTGTTCAATACCCTGGTTATATAAATCATCCACCTCCATACTGTGGACTACCAGTTAGTACTTTAAAAGAGTGTGTGCTAACAGGAAAGCTCTTAAAGCATAACATCATATGGGGGGAAAGCTGGGTGCAAAATGTGTTAGTCAGCTTTCTGCTGCTGTGACAAAATATCGGAGAAAATCAACTGAAAGGATGAAAGATTTATTTTGTTCATAGATTCAGAGGTTTCAGTCCATGGTCACTTAGCTCCATTGTTTCTGGCCCTGTGCTGAGCAGAACACTATGGTGGGGAGCTTGTGTTGGAGCAAAGCTGCTCACCTCATGGCAGCCAGAAAGCAAAAAAGAGAGGAGAGAGGAAGGGGCCAGAGACAAAATCTACACTTCAAGGATATATCACAGTGTTCTACTTCCTCCAAGGCCCCATCTCCTAAAATTTTCACCACCTGCCAACAACCCATTAAGTTATGGATCCATGTGGATCCACCACTTGTGAGGTCAGAACCTCTATCACCCAATCACCTTCCAATGCCCACAATGAACACTGATGTCTTCACTGATGCCACACTGAACCAAGCCTTCAATACATGCACCTTGGGGGACATTTCAGATCTAAACCAAAACACAAACAATTCTTAAAGCCTAATTGTGTTTATGTAGCAAAGGAAAGCTATACAAGTGTGCATGTGTGTCTGTGCACTCATATGGGGTGAGATAAAACAGGATGCTCATTTCCCCCACCCGTTTTGCCCAATACCTCACTCACGCGGAAAAGGGATCTTTGAGCTCAACAATCTGCCATTGTCATGCTGTGACAGGAGATTTGTTGAGCAGGTGAGGCTTGCTTGGGATTTAATGCCTTTCTCTGAAAGATATAAAGCATGTAACTCCCTAGGATCATACAGGGGTGGAGGTAGGGACATGTTTTCTGGCCTTGGTCATAGAGCTGGACACCACCTGGATAGGACAGAGGGAAAGAGAGCAAGTACAGGGGTTTGTGGCCACTCTTCCTAGCTAACAGAGTTAAGGAACATGCTGAAGGGAACGTTAAGGAAGTATTTTTGCATCATCCTTTGGAGTCAGAATACTTTTTTTTGTCTTTTTGAGACAGGGTCTCTCTATGCAGTTCAGGCTGGCCTTGAGCTCACTTTGTAGGCCAGGCTTGTCTTGAACTTGCAACAATCCTCCTGCCTCAGCCTCCCAAGTGCTGGGATTACAGGCATGCACCACCACGCCTGGCTTGGAGTTAGAATATTTTAAGGGTCAACTAATAGCAACAGGTGACCTTTCAGGTAATAGACTTTATGCACACCCCTCCACATATGGAGGATAAAACATAGCCCTCAGGTGGAAATATTTAAGAAATATAGCAGAATGCCCACTCCTCTGTTAAAAGTGATTAAAATGGAACAGAAGGTTGAGGGCTGGTGCTAGCAGGCCGGCCAAGAGAAGAATGTGAGGGAACATTTTCACCCTTCACTCTATGCTTCTGCTGTTTTGATGTTTATAGAAAACACATGACCACATATTGATAGTGTAGTTTTTATTACATGGTAAATTTGAATCAATAAATTGGAGCCAGCAGGGTCTTTGCACAGTTCCCCTCTGGTCTCTAGGAACTGAGTTTTTCTAGCCTTTCCAGCAGTGCATGTCTGGGAGAGTCAGACTTTTCAGTAACTAGAGCATTGTGGTATAGTGTCTATACTAGGGAACCTTTGTGCTGGACATCCCTGCAGAGAAGGCACACAAAGCAAAGGCGCTGAACCATGCCACTTTTCATTCAGCTCTTTCAGTACACCTAGCTCTGCTTTCAGAATTACACAACATCAAAGAAGACTACAGAAAAGCCAGATCTCTTCCTCCTTCTGGAAAGAGACCTGCCCCTGGGAAAGAACACTCTCATCCCCCGGAGTTTTCATAATCAATGAGCAAATGCTGAATTGAAAGTCCTTCCCCAATGAGGGCACCACTCTGCTTCCCATTCACTTGAGTTCCTTACATCTGGCTGTGAATTAATTCCACAGAACTGAGTGCTGCCGCTGAGTGGCAGGCCATTCAGCCTCTTTGATTAAATTCCATTCAAAAAGTCCTGTATCTAAGAGCAACAATATAGACTGTTCTAAATTACATTAATTTTATAAAATTGTGTATTTAGTACAGAGTAGAATCTAAATACCTTTCAAGTAATAAGAATCATTCGAACAGTGCATCCACTTTGAAAAACCGTCTGACAGCTTCAGTGAATATTAAATATACAATCGCTCTAGGCCCCAGCAATTCCACTCCTACATATATATTCAAAGGAAATGAAAACAAGTATTCAGACAAAAACTTGTAACTTAATGCTCATAGCAGCATTGTTCATATTGGCCAAAATGTGGAAACAACCCCAATCCCACCCACTGATAAATGTATAAATAAAATATGGTATTGTATATCCATACAATGGAACATTTTTCAACCACACTGAATGCCTTACATGTGCTACAATATGTTGAGACTTAAAAACAGTATTCCAAGTGAAAAGATCCAGACACAAAAGGTCATGTATTGTATGCCATTATATGGCATTTATATGAATTGTCTCTTGATTAGGCAAATTCATAGGCATAGAAAATACATTTATGATTCCCTAGGGCTGGGAGATGAGGAGAGGATTGGAGGGTTATATTGGTCTGCTTTCCTGTTGCTACGACTCGATACACAACACCCACAACTTAAAGGAGAAAAACTATAATTTAGCTCACATTTCAGAGGATGCAGCCCATGGTCAGCTGGCTCTAATGCAAAAACATCATGGTGGAAGGCCATGGCAGAAGGGCATGCTGGAGCAAAGTTGCTTAGTGCATGGCAGCAAGGAAGCAGAGCAGAGGAACAGAGCCAGAGAGGATCCAGTGAGGGACCATTTATAGTACACAAGGCCATGCCTCCATGACCCACACAGATGTACTCAAGGGCGTGGTTTAACTATTATAGGATGATGTTCTGAAGTTGACTACGGTGATAATTGCATAAATCTGTTAATATTCTAAAAACCACTGAGGGCCGGGGATGTAGCTCAGTGGCACAAGCGCCTGCCTGGCAAGCACAAGGTCCTGAGTTTGATTCCTGGCACCAAATAAATAAATCAAAACCACTGAATTGCACACTCTGCACAAATTAGTAGGTGAGAGAGAGAGATTTCTAAGACCTCTTTGGGGTAAAGTCTAGCTTACCTACAATCTAGTCTCAAGGTAATTATCCTTAGACATTAGCTAGAATAGAAAGAAAAAGTTCTATCATTCATTTCTACTAGGCACCCTCATTAAGTGCCTGGCACTGTTCAGATATTGGGGATACAGATGTATGATTGCCTTGGCGAGCATCTGTTCCATTTATGGGGAAAGGCAATCATAAACAAGAAAATGTGTCTATCTCAGGTGGCAATAAGTAATTCTGTACAGAGAAAAATAAATCCAACTGAGTGGGGAGGAGAAAAAGAGGGTGGAATTGCCAGTTTTCAGAGTAATCAGGGACTTTGCTAGACAAGTGTCATTTGAGCAGAAGCTACAGGGAACAGCCCACACACAGGTCTAAGGAAAGAGAAACAGCAGTAGAGGTGAAGGCAAGACAAAGACCCTCAAGTGGGGGTGCACCTACTGTGTCGAGGGCCAACAGGAGCCCTGAGCTGTGGGAGAGGATAGAGCAAGGAGGAGAGTGTCAGAGAAAATGTTCAGAGAGGAACTGGGGGAAAAATCCCACAGGAAACCCAAGGATGAGATTTCAAGATAGAATCGGGTGTAGGAGAGACTTATTGGGAGCAAGGCCTGAGGGACAACAGAGAAAGGAGCAGGAGTGGGCAGTGTCCACAGCCCATAAGGCTGGTGTGGCACCTCTGAAAGAGAAGGGGAAGGAAGGGAGGCAGTGCGGGAGAGGGCACGGGCAGCTGTGCAGACTGTCCTTGGTCAGCCTGAGATGATCCTGAGCGACATCCCATCGGAGGAGCCCTGTCTCCAGCCAAAGTGGCCTGGTTGGCTCTAATACTCACACCACTCAGAGTGAATGGCTGGAGCAGCCCTCATGAGTGCACATTCAGCTGAAAGTTCTGGCAAATCAAAGGTCAGCAAAGGCAAATCAGAGGCGTCACCCAACTGCTCCCGCAAAGCAGGTTCTGTTGGAAGGAGACTGGACAGCACAGCTCCATGATGACCACACTATTGCAAGGATTTCAGCTTTTTTTGCAGGAGTCCCCCTGCTCCTAAATTGAGAATTCAACCATAAGTGGGCCCAATTAGTTGACTCTTATAGCAACTTGGAAAAGATGGTGATAGTTCAGTCCATCAAACCATCAGAGAGCAGCCTGATGACTAACACTAGTCAAATTCCAGGAAACTTCTAAAAAGCAGATCTGATGCTATCTGCTTTTGGAGCAGATATAGGGTGCTGAAAAAAAGAAGTGAACCAAGGAAGAGTCCAGAATGTAGGACAAGTAGGAAAACAGAACTGCAGTTTTCTGAACATCAGGGCTTCCATTTAGAAAATATTATCTCTGAGAAATCTGTGAAACACCAAGATAACATTGTGCAGGCAGCTAGCTAGGAAAATATGTCATTCAAGAGAGACATCACGAAAAGAAAGAAGGGAAAGTTATGTACATATGTATATACAGGACAGCTAACATAGTTGCACTACTGATTTCTATCACTTTACTGAAAGAATCAGTTAATGATTAATTATTTGACCAATCTTGCATGTCTCTATTTGTTTTCCTAAGAAACCACTTTGAGGCTATCAATATGTAATACAACAACCATTGTTAATTTCCTACCACTTTGTCTGTAATTCAGTATGGCTTGTATTGTTTTTATGCTATTTTGTAAATAGACATCTGTTTGTTAATATGTTTTTCTTCTTTTATTTTTAAAATAAATTTTAAAAAATAAAATAAACTTTAAAAAGAGAGACATCATGGCTGCAGGGATTGAGTGGGAAGTCTTCAGGCTTTTAATGTTCTTTGAGGCAAGAAAACCAAAATAAGACCATTCTGGGATGAGTATAAGTAAAGACAGATTTCCAAATCAAACTGAAGGTGGGCTTTGAGCCCTTCAGCATTGAGGAATAAGAAAAATGGAAGGGAGCAACCACAGAAGCAGGGAGTTGCTTCAGGAAGAGAAGGCAAATTCCTGGAAGTCAAGGAAAGACAGACCTGGAAGTGTGATCCACTGTGCAGAAACTGCTGATGGACCATGGAAGATGATTACTGTGACCTGGACAGAGGAGGTCTTGACAAGAATAGTTTCAGTAGGATACAAGGACAAATGCCCAATAAGAATGAGATTAAAAAAAATTGAAGGCTGTAGGAATCTAAAAAAAGAGATTTAATGGTAGGGAAGACTAGTTTCAAAGACCATTAAAAAGCTGAAGACCATTAAAAGGAAATTCTCTGAGGTAACCTCAAAGAAAATTATTTTCACTGTCATCAGTAGTATTGCCCAGTGCTGATCTACAGATGGGAAGAGTCAGATAGAGAAGAGCAGCTATGGGAGCAATCATATTAGATATAACTTTCCTACAGCTGCTGGAGAAAATCACCACTAACAGTGGCTGAAAGCAGCACAAATACACAGCCTTCCATTTCTGGAAGCAGAAGTACAAAATGGCTCTTCCAATGCCAATGTCAAGGTATTAGAAAGGTTGTGTCTCTTCTGGATAATCTAGAGGAACATATTTTGTTTCCTTCCCTTTTCCAGTTTCTTTGTCCAGACCAAGAGAGCAGTCACTTCTCCCCTTAGCTGGAAAAGAGCACATTTTCATGAAAATGGGAATGGTAAAAATAATAACAGTAGTGACAAGGATTATGATGGTGTCAGTGGTGAAGGGTGCAATGGTGGTGGCAGTCATAGTGATGATGGCAGTGGTGTTGGGACTGATGAATCTGATGATGATGATGAAGATAATGGTAATAGTGACAGTAATGTACCATGCATCTTGTATTTAATAACCATTAGGCATTTTACACCTTAACTCTAATTTTTATAATTCCCATTTTTGAAATAACTTAACTGAAGTCAAGAGATTTAAAATGATGTAGATTCATGAATTTACATCATCCTCCTAATGATCCTAGTGGTCGGTGCTATTCAGAGCCCACTGTAGAACTGTGGAGCCCTAAGATTCCTCTCCAAGTGAGTCACTGGTGTCTGGATAATGGGGTACTGGGGAAAGGAAAGAAAAAGAAGCAGATGGCAGTGGTGGATTGGTCACACTGGCAGTTATCAGAAGAGGAGTAACTGCCCAGAAATGTCTTCTCAGAACTCATGTGCTGCTTTTACCTTAAAAGTCGATGTGAGCAGAAAAAGTAAATCTAAAGAGACAGAAATTTGATGTGAGGTTGTGTGGGGATGAGAACAAGGATTAACTGTAAACAGGGATGAGGGATCTTATTGAGAGAAATAAAGTTCTGAAACTGTATTATGGTAATAATTACACAACTCAGTAACTTTATTAAAACTTACCAAATTTTACACTTAAAAAAAACTGAATTTTATGGCATTTAAATTATATCTCAATGAAGTTGGTTTATAAGAAAAGTTTGCATGGAATGAAGATAAAACTGAGGGGGCAGGTGGCAATAGTTTTAAAACATGGCTGAAAATTCTTTGACACTCCTTCAATTGAGAGGTGTTGATCCAAAAAAAAAAAAAAAATCAGAAAGTGTGGCAATTAACCTAGATGGTCAGTTTAATAGGCTTGAGAGCTACCCAGGGAATTAATAAACACACTTCTGGGTAGGACATGGAGGGGTGGGTGACATTGACTACTATTTCTAGACTCTGGCCTCTTCCTCTCCAGTACTGTTCCCCTGAGCTGCTTCCCTGTCACCATGAGGTGAGTCCTTTCCTCTGCCACACCCTTCTACCATGATGTTCTGACCTTACAGCCAGCTAACCATGCACTGAATCCTCTGAAACTGTGAGCCAAGTTAAATCACTTAAGTTGTGGGCGTCAAGTATTGTCAATAGTGATGAAAAGCTGACTAATACAGAAAATCTCCAAGGAATGATGGCATTTATTTGGGAATAGCAGAGCATCACAAATGGCATATCATACTATAGTAAACTAGAGGTGTACTCAAAGAAGTTGAGCAAGGAGAAGTTTTCAAAGACAAGATATTATGGTTTATATATAGGTGTCCCTCCAAAGTCTCATGCATAGGTGGGGTGTAGGGGGGTGACTGAGTCATGAGCGTGTGACACTTATCACTGCATTAGTCCACTGATGGAGGCTGGGCATAATGTTGGGAAGTGAAGCCTGGTGGAGGGTCACTGTGGGCATGGCCCATAAGTGTATATGTATCCCTTCTCCTTCGTAGATTCCTCTCTACCTCCTGCTTGCCATGCCATAAACTGTTTCTCCTCTCCCATACCACCCTGCCTTGGAACCAGATGACAATGGATTGAAATCTCTATAAATTGTGAACCAACATTAAACTTTCCTCCTTTAAGTTGTGGGTGTCGGGTACTGTGTCTCAGTGATGAGAAAGTAACTAAGACCCAAGAATTGGGAGGACCATCTCAAATATTTTGAAACAATAATCTTTCGTCAGAATGATTAAAAATAAGAGTGGTGCCCGTCTGAGGTTGAACAGAAAGTTGCTGGGCAAATGTCCTTCCAGAAGGACTTTGTTTTTTGGGGTTTTTTTATTTTAAAAAATAAAAGAAGGAAAACATATTAACAAACAGACATCCATTTACAAAATAGTATAAGAACAATACACACAAAACAGAGTTACAGACAAAGTTGTAGGAAATTAACCATGGTTGTTGTATTACTTATTGGTATCTTCAAAGTGGTTTCTCAGGAAAACAAATAGAGACATACAAGACTGATCAATCAAGTGATCCAAGAGGACTTTGTAGGTGTGGTTGTGATGACCTCCGCAAAGCCTGTGGTTCTGGCACAGGCTTGTGCTACTTACTACGCGGCATAGGAAGTACATAAGATTCCTTCCCTCAGAGCCTCCCATCCTTATTTACTTGTTTTGTTAGAGTCAACACAAATGCGTCCATTTTCAAGTTTCTTTCACAGAGGTGAAATTTATCTGTTTCTGGGCATATTCATGGATGCATCAGCCAAGAGAAGGCAGTGGAAGTGACACTTTGTGACTTGCATCTTGTTTGTGGGAACAGTCTGATGGTAACTTTACGCATGGACTTGACTGGAACATGGGGCATCCATGTTAAACATTATTTCTGGATGTGTTTCACATGACATGAGTGGCTCAGTAGGTGAACTCAGTAAAGCTGAGCACCTTCTCCAATGTTCTTACACAAAACACAGTCCTCTGGAGACCTGAGCAGAGCAAAAGATGGAGGAAGGAGAAGTCCATCCCTCCTTTTTTGCCTTACTGATGAGCTGGGACACCTCATGTCACCCTTTCTGACCATGAAACCAGCATTTATACCATCCACTCTCCTAGTTTTCTTTAGACATGGGATGAATTATAACACCAGCTTCCCTGGGTCTCTAGTTTACCAACTAGATCATGGGACTGCTTAGCTTCCACAGGCCCATCATTATTATATATAAGTAAATTGTTAATTTATCATAATATATTCAAATCCACATTTATTCTATCCTCACAAAAACCCACATAAAATGCCCAACCACCCTGATGCACTGAGGAAGCAGAGCTACTCAGAGTCCACAAGCAAGTGCTGTAGGCAAAAAGCCCCGCCGAGCAGTTGTTTCAGTCCAGGTTTCAAGTGAAGAAGCTTCCAGATGGCTCCAAACCCCAGTCCTAGGAGTCCTGCCAGCTGAGGGCCACAGCATCATGGGGCAAAGACAAGCTGTCCTTGCAATGCCCTCTTCAAATGCCTGGCTTGCAAATCCAAGAGCATAATACAATGTTGACTGCTTTCCACCACTACATCATGGTGTTTGTTCCACAGCAAGACTCTCAGAGCAACAATGACTTGATCACAGGCTCTTCTGTGTGGCATAAGGTTGTTAACCATGCACAAGAGCAGAACTGTAGGGGCACCTGTCTGAGGCCTCAAGGCTGGGTGGTAGAAATGAAGCCATCTGGACAGTCTAGGGCAGAACCTGCTCATCCCCGTGTGCCGCCTGTCCTCTCAGCGACACCAACACCTCCTTTGAGAGGAGGCTGCTGATACACCTGCCACCATTTAGGAAGCCTCTGATGATACTGCCATTCCCTGCAAATTGAGCATCACTTCCTTCCCAACTGAAGTCTCTTTTGTCTGCAATCTGAATGAAACAGCCATACCATGGAGTGCTCTTTGTCATCGTTTCCCAGAATCTCTATAAACCAGAGACTGAGACAGAGAGATGAATAAGAAATGGTGGCTCTTACCTTTCTCTCCTTCAGTCCAAGGGATTGAACCCAGGGCCTTCATACTAAGTCACCTCCCCCGCACCCCTTACCCCTTTTTTGAGACAGAGTCTCACTAAGCCATTAAGTTGCCTGCTACTGAACCCCTGCATCAGAACACCAGAGTGCTGGGGTCGCAGGCATGCACTGCCACACCCAGGAAGTCCTCACCTTTGAAGAGCTCACTGCCTAGTGCAAAAAACACGTAAATCATCTTCAGAATTACTTAGCTAATTTCATCATTATTTTAATATGTCTTCCCCACTGCACTGTAACCTCCTTAAGAAAGTGGGTCTGTTTTGCAGTTATTCTCAGTAAGCACTTGATAAATATGTACCAAGTGATTGACTTAAAATGCTGAGTGACAGCCTCTCTAACACAGGTTGAAACACAATCCACAGCATACTGTGGATTACATTACTTTTCACAGCAAGCCAGGCCAATGGAAATGTGCTCAGAGCGGAAATTAAACACCTAGAAAGGGTGGAAGATGTAATGACTTCCTCCCAGGACCAGCGTATCACTCACCAACTCTACATCAACTCTGGTTTAGACCTGCTACAAGTGACCTGACCCTGCTTCATCCTCTTCCCAGCTTTCTGACACAGAAGATAGATGAGACCCACCTGGACACAAGTAGTACTAAAAATAATTGGTGCTTGTTTACACCAAGTTCAGGAGCAGAGCTCAAAAATCATGAATAATCTCTCCTATCTACGATTTTATTCATAACAAATCCCTAGATTTCTTACCAAGTATATGAAGAACATTCTTATTCTCATCCTAAAATCTCAGTTGTTTCAAGCTGGATGGGGACCCGCTCCCGCTGGCACCCCAGATCTGGTTAGCAAACTCCATTCGTGAGTTTATGAGCCTCACTGCTCTCCACGACATCCTAAACCTGGAGCAGCATCATGCTGACAGTCTGAACTCAGCTCACAGCCCTGTTGGCTTCCTCCTTCCATCATTTCCATCTCTGTGTTGGATTTTACAGACTGTGTAGCTGTCAGAAATGAGAGAAGCAGCCTGAGATGCGCTGGGGAGAGATCCACATTCGTGGTCCTGTGAGGTTGCAAGAAAGCTTGGGGTAGCCAAGGTGAAAAGGGCTCTGTATTTGAAACAGGGTCTGGAGTCGATTCTAAGCAGGTCTTCTACAAACCCCAAGGGCAAAGATAACAAACACTACCAGCACTCGAAGCTTGGGCAGGCTTCGTGCCTTTTCCTTTGGTCTGGCGTTTGGTATATCTTCTGTTATAATTAGATCACTGGAGACTTGGCCAATGAAAACGAGATTTATTCTGGCCTCCTCTCCCTCTCTAGCTGCTCCTGGGGACTCAGGTTTGGCTGCTTAATCCCCATAATCAGGTCTCCTCTCTGGGCTCAAAGTGGGAAAGTAGGACCAGGAGATATTTCCTTCTAAGGAGGCTTCTCTCCTTCTGCTTACACAAAGGTGCCTCCTGGGTCCAGAGGGAAACTTTCTTCCTATTTTGATTTTTTAAAAATTGTTCTAAATTTTTTAATTGCTCTCTTAAAGGTACTTTTAAGCAGAAATTTTGGAAAGTTCAGGAAAAGTTAAAGGCTTATGAATTCTGTAATCATGTGTTAGACTTTCTCTTAGTTCCTTTTTTCTCTGTGGTTTGCAGACTGAGTCACTGACTGGCTTTGTTCATCCCAGTAGGCCTGACTTTCTTCACCTGTACTGCTCCTACTCAGAGGAGCAGGAGCCTGGGGAGGGAAGGGGAGGGCTCTGTGGCAGACCTGGCTCACTAAACCAGCTGAGTCACCCCCTCCGAGCCTTGGTTTCCCCATCAGAAGTTATCAGGTTCAGAGATGTGAAGACAAAGCTGTTTCCATTGTAACACTGAAATCATCTGCACCAAGC
>NW_004955459.1:8174318-8187612 GCF_000276665.1 Chinchilla lanigera
CCTCTCCCCCTGTAGCCTGAGTCCTATATTCTGGCCTCCTCTCCAGTATTCTGGCCTCTCCTATATTCTGGCCTCCTCTACAATATAGGACTCCTCTCAGTCCTATATTCTGCTGTATAGCACATGATAGGAAGTCACCCATGTCGTCCATTGTCCATCATCACAGAAACTACCCCTGCATTGACCCTATGCAGAGAAGAAAGCTGTTCTCAGAGAAGTAGTCTGGGTAAGCGGAAGAAACTCCGAGGGCTGTATATTCAAATCATTCTGTGGTCGATTAACTAATGGTCAACTTGTAATGCCTAACTGAACTGACTCAACATGGTTCTGGGTGTGAAAGGCTCACCTGAGGATTGTTCCAATAACAGAAGAACTGGAGGGGAAGATGGTGTGCTGTTGATTCTCCTGGAGAAGCTTGTCACCTGGTTTTCCTGATATGAACACTGTTCTCATCACTGGAGGAGCTTGGGTCCTCAGTGTTGCTGAGGATGGCTACGGTTCTCTTCAGGGGAGCTCTTGTCCTTACCTTGGGCATTGCTTCATGGCTCCAGTGCCAATCCCTCAGCCTGCTGGCACAGATCCTTCATCCTGCTGGTGCAGACTTTCTAGCCTCCACCACTGACCTTTGGGCCTTCCCAGTGAAGATCCATGAAACAGATTTGCATGAGACATTGTCATGGGCTCTAGGCCTCCAGCTGATCTTGTGAAAGACATTGCCATGGGATCTAGGTCTTCAGCTGGACTTGTGGAGCTCATTGCCATGGAATCCAGGCCCTCAGCTGGATTCTTTGGATCTCTAGTGCATGGACAAATCTCTTGCACTCTTCATTTGTCTCTTTGGGTAACTATTATAAAGTAATCCTATAAATTACGTGTTCTACATTAAATTTATTCCCTTGAAAACTCTGACTACAACACATTCCATTCACCAGGGGCCTTGTGGACTGGCCCAAGTGTTCATCAAGCCCTCAAATGGACTCCTCATGTGGAAATCCTAGCCTTTAAGGCTCCCCACAAGATCATCCTCACATCAAGTCCCTTACCCTTCTTCCCAGTCTGCTTTCCAGCCACACAGCATAGCAAACCCAAGTTCCTCCCATTGCTGTCCTAGGTTGGTGAGCCCATGGGCTGCCAGAAGCTGAGGCACACACAGCAGCATGGGGCTCTGTGCCACCTCCTGCCCTGTGCAGCTCTTCCATGTAGCTATTGCTGAGTTGCCTCCCTGTATAAGCAATCACTAAAGACATGGCTGTGTGTCACTGAACAACAAGGATGTGTTTGGAAAGACACTCCATGAAGGGTTGTGCTGTTGCATGGCTATCAGAGTGGACTTACACACACATAGACGCTAGCACCGATACCACACCAAGGTTATGGCTTAACCTTATGGAACCACAGTCACTTACGCAGTGCATCATTGAATGAAGGGTCGCTATGTGGCTGTGAAGTGTTTTCCTCAGTCCTGTGAGCTCTTCTAGCAAATTATCACGCTCCACAGGGGGGCCGTGAGAACTCCAAAATGGGTAGCAGCTGGTTAGAATTGTGAGCGGACCTGGGACTTGCAGCTAGCATCTGAAGTGGGGTCAGTCTTGTGGGTTCGGTACAAACTCCAGGAGGTAGTGTCAGAACCAGATTGCACTATGGCCACCCTACAGTGCTCCAAAATAGTGGGACTTTCTACTTGTGTCTGTGCTTTGGTGCTTGTTACCCAGCTACCTTTACTAACCTATCATACATTTTACTAATAACTACAAGGGAGGAGCTCAAACTCTCCAAATGCAAAGTAACAATAAGGAGATAAAATATTCATTATCCTAACTTGATCAGTATATATGATATATACATACTTCAAAGACATACTGGATAGGCGTGGTGGTGCACACCTGTAATCCCAGCACTCAGAAGTCTGAGGCAGGAGGATTGTCATGGATTTGAGGCTACACAGTGAGTTAAAGACCAGCCTGAACTACATAGCAAGGTCCTTTCCAAAAGAAAAACAAAAAAATCACACTGTATTCCACATATATGTACAATTACATATTGATTTAAAAATTTTTAAAGTAGATGTTTAAAGAAATGGGAATACTAACTACCATGATTTGATCATTGTACATGTATGGAATTGCCATACTCCACCCCATAATAGTATGCAATTAAAAACTGTTTCAGGGGCTGGGGATTTAGCTCAGCGGCACAGTGCCTGCCCAGCAAGCACAAGGTCATGAGTTCAATTCCTGGTACCAGAAAAAAAAAAAAAAAAAGAACAACAAAAACTGTTTCAAAAAGAACTGAACTGTGGAGATTGCTTAGTATTGCAGAATTCCTCCACTGGTGTGAAAAAAACACATTTGATGTCAGAAGCAGAGTCACCCCCCTTTGTATGCCCCCAGGAACTACCCTGAGGCCTCCCAATCTGGGGTCCCCAACACATGTGCAGTGGAGTAGGGAGAGGGGGAATGCAGAGGAGCCAGTGCTAGTGTGGTAGCAGTTGGGGCACAGATGCCAACCCTGGTGCAACAGCGCTGGGCCCCATAATGCCAGGGAAAGCTCCTTACCTCTGGCTTCATGTGTACAATGAAGAATTGAGACCCATAATCTCCCAGCCCCTTTCATATCTAAAAAGACTTAGCTCTAAACTGTGTGATGTTTCTGGTGCTTTGGAACCCAGGTCATTGTTAATAACCCTCTTTTCCAGTGTTGTTTGATGTGTTTGTCTACACATGCTGACAGGAAAGGGGGGAAATGGCATTTAACTGATCCTTGGTCAAAATCAATTTTTGAAAAGAAATTACTAACAATTTTTAAAAGTGTACCGACTCTTTCAAGAACTGAATCCAACTGAGGGAAGTTTTTTTTTTCTCCTAAATAAGCACAGAGTCAGCATTACATCTCTACTAGGTTTTCTTGATCCCCGGGAAAGTTCCTTTTCCTTGCTGCCCACATATTTTCAACCCTCTAATTTGGGTATTCATTTGTCAGTCCTCCCACTGCAGCTCCCAGCCAGAATCATTTGTGACTTTAATGAAGTCACTGTTGGTTTCTCCGTCCTGGAGCATTAATAATGTGGCTTAGGGATGGCGGGGTCCTGCAGGTGCCCGCAGCATGACAGATGACTGTTGATCTTAACCCGTTTTCTCCATTCCTCTACATTCCTAAATCATACGGTCATTTTCCTCAGAACAAACCCTGTGGAAGCCACCATGTTTCAAGCAGCTCCCAGAGGAACACTTGCCCTCCGGCAGCATCCATCCCTTCTCCCCCAGTGCCTCCACATCTGTTTCGCCAGGCCTCTGATCCTTCATCTCCAGTTTCCCACATCTTCCTGTCTCTCTAACTTCTAACAGTGAAGCTGGAGCTGCTAACCAGCCCTTTGGAGAAATCCAAGTGCAGTTTTTCAGTGATGCCCCATTTTATTCTCCCTTCCTTGTCTATAGGTAAAATCCACACTCCACAATCCCCAGAGCTTTCAAAGTGATTCAGGTTGTCTTGACCAGAGACGATGACTGCCTGAGTTCACACAGGGAGAGGAGCAGACACAAGATTGAGTGTGAGGCTAGGCAGGGATGGTGCTATAGCACAAGAAGCCTACACCAGTCAGATCTCCATGCCACAAGCTCACAGGATTTGGAAAAGATTATATCAAAGGTGCTAGGCTAAGAGATGCTCACAGAGAAGTCCTTCTCAGGCAGTGCGCAGAGCCTTCACCTGCCCAGAGTGAGCTCATGCCCCACTGCCAAACATGCTAGGGGACAGCAAGGTGGATAAGCCTTCCACATCCCCAATCATGTCATCCTAAAACTCCAGAGTAGTTATGCTGGGTAGTTTCAAAGCTGACAACAGCAAGTTCTAATATCCAAGTTCTGAGGAGCGTCATCTCACCACCAGCACCTCTTGGGGCTCAGATTATAAACTAATAACTGGGTACTACAACTACCCAGCCACACTGCACCTGGAGCTTTCACAAACCATGACTTTAACTTCAGGGCTTCTGGAAATCTGAGCACAGTAAGTCTAGCCATGGCTAACATAGGTACACACACACACACACACACACACACACACACACACAGAGGCTGGGCTTCTACACCAGCACAGTATCAATTATCCAGTTCACTTGTCTCACCCCAGTACTGTAGCCCCTGAAGGGCAGAGATACATTCCCCAGCTGGATCCCCAGCTGTCCACACTGCCTGGCTCAAACAGAATTCCTGAATGATCCTGACTTGAACTGTAGCATCAAGGCGGCAGTGCCTCCCAGCCTTTCCTGCTCTCAACCCCGTGAACGTCTCACCTGCAGAAGCACAAATCCCAGCCGGGCCTCCCTCACAGTACAGAGCTGGGCTCTCATTCCTCCATGGATTCAGCAGCCTGGGCAACAGCATCCTGGAGGAAGCAGCATCCTGGAAAGGGCAGCTGGAGTTTTGAGAACACACAGAGTGGTTTAATCCCCAATGTAAGTTGCTTTTGCTTATCCTAAGACCCTCAGTTTTCCTATCTACAAAATAAGGATAGGTAATTATTGCCTGTCTTGCAAGGTTTCTGGGAGGATGCTAGGTCTAGCAGTGCCTCAAGCCTGACTTCTGCTCATACTAAACTCTCTATGAGCAATATTTAAGAGTTATTAGGTTAATTTCCTCCAGGAATACCCCTCCTGCAAACTCCTGTTCAACCACCCAATGCACCACACAGTTCTATCCTCATGTCTCTGACAGATTTCTTGAGGAACAAAGTGACCTTCTAGATGTTCTGAAGGTTTATGAAGCTCAGAGCTGGCAGTTACCACTAAAAATACAAGATGCCCAGTTCCAGCCAAAGTTACACGGGACATGCTTATATTAAGAAATTTCTCACTGTCTACAAAATTTGGATGGAAAAATGGGTCCTATATTTATTTGGCAACCTTGGTGGAACTCTCATTTGATGACAGCTGATTTTGTTGGTCAGTTTTTCTGAAGGCTCCAACTGGGTCTCATGGTGAAGCTATGGTGGGAGGTTCCCCAACATCTTCATAAATGGCTTCAAGAGGAAGTTCAGTGCATTGAGTGTAAACAAAAAGCTTTCATTTACCCAGGGCCTGCCACCCCCACCCAACAGGCTCACTCACAGCTCCACCTCCATTTCCCACTGGGGAGTGGCTCCATTAATGACATCACAGTTGCATCCATAATTTTGAGGTTATTTTCAGTCAATTAAAGCAATTTCATCCTAGATTTAAAGGCTCAATCTATTCATTTCAGAATTTCAACCTAATTTTCAATTCAAAGCCCAGCTCATTCCCAGAATAGGCCAAATTCATGAGCCTTAACAATGGGAATGAGGGGAGTGCTGACCTCCCGTCCTCTTCCCAGTACCTAGCCATCTAGGATGGTGTGGGAAAGAGAAGAACAGCTGCCTCTTGTAAAACCATCCCAAAGAACTACAGTCCTCTCCTGGCTTCATACTGCTCTAGTTAAGAAGCTTGGGGCCTCTTATGAAAGCACATCTTCCACCTAAAACCCAACTATGTCACCCCCCCAAATTTCTGCAGTGACAAAAGTCCAGCTCATAGCCAGACAGAGGTCCTGGCCAGACAAACCTGGCCTATTTGTTCCCCTGGGGCCTACAGACATGAGCAGTGCCCAGCCCCTGCCTCTCAGGACTCAGAGGGGATCTTGGCCCTATTAACCAGCTGCCCCCTGAAATCTCCCAGTTCAACAGTCCAGCAGCATCAGGCACCATCATGGGTCAGGTCCCCAGAAACAGACTCTGAGACACGGTGAACATGTGGTCAATGAAGGAAATGCCACTGTTAGAGAGCAAGGGATCCAGGAAGGGGAGGGAATCAGCCAGGAAGGCCCCATACCATCTTGTGGAAGGAAAAACCAGTGGAACAGGGATTAGAAAATTAAGGCCATGAGAGGCAAGGCCAATCCACTGTTTGTTTTTGTATGATCCATGAGCTAAGGGTGATTTTGGATCTTTTAAATATAAAATGTAGAAATCTTCAGGCTCCTTTGATTTTATCTCTTGATCTACAAAACCTAAAATACTTTCCCTGTCCCTTTACAGAATCCTGGGCAATATGAAGTACTTATTTAGATCCTGATTTGAACAAAGTCTGTAAAATATATATTTTGGGAAAATGTTACACTGGTAGTGATATTAGGGAATTGTTAGTATGCTTAATTATTTAGGGTTGAAATGTCATGATGATTGTAATTTACTCTAAATGCTTCAATAAAGCAGACAAGGCAAATGTTAATGATCATTAATTTCCTTACACCATTCTCATTACTGTATGTTTGAAATTTTTACAATTAAAAATTACAAAATTAATATCCATCTTTCACTTTTTCACCTTCTGTGTCTAATCCATCATCTAAGTCGTGTCAGTCTTACTCTCCAAATTGTTCCCAAATGTCCACCTCTTTTTCATTCCTGCTGCCATAGTTTTTTGTCTCAGCCCTCGTCAAAGGCCACATAGCCATACACATCATTTCCTATGGTGGTAAAACAACCAACACGATACTGCCTTTCAACAAATATTCATGAAGTGCCTGTGGACACAGCAATGAAACAGTAGGCCCCAAACCTCAGAAACCTCCTTCTGGACACAGCAAGCCCCACCTTGGGTCTCATGGTGAAGTCCCTGAGCTATTGAGGAAGGGTTACATGACAGCCTAGTGTATCTAGTACAGAAAGATGTGCGTTGCACCATCCACTCTGTAAAGATTTCCAGGAAACAGTTTTCACCTCTTCTGTAATGGTGGCTTCTAAAAGTGGTGCCCTCTCTACTACCCCAAAAAGATGCATCAGGAGTCATCCTGCCAGGGCTGGAGCCTTGGGTCCTCCCACCCCCACCTCCTCCATTGTTCCATCAGTGGTACATTAATAAAGTGTTACTAGCTGGCTTTCTGGAAAGAGGAAAAGTCCCAATTTGTATATTTTCCACTTTTCTTGGTTTGATATTCCCATTTATGCCAAATTACTAATGTGACATCTGGGGACACAAAAGAGGGAAGAGATATCCAGAACAACACACAGTCTTTTTATCATACAGTTATAGTAAATGTAAATAACTCCAGAGAATACATAATAGTAAAATAATTAGAAATGGATGACTTTTGAAAATTTATTACATTTTTAACATATATTTTATGTAACTAAAGTTTATATATTTCCTTTTTAATGATGGACAAGTGTAACAACTGGCTTGCAAAATGCCTGAGTGTTTCGTGATGGGTTCTCATGGGCTACCATGAGCTTCTCCTGTGTCCCACTAGATAGCAATGGGACATTGTGGGCACAAACTGAATAGTACAGAGCTGAGTCAAAATGAGGTCTGCTTTGAACTGTGTTATCCCCATTCAGTACCTCGGTCCCCAATCTTGACAGAAGACCATCAAGAGCTAAGTCCCCTGTACCTCCTGAGTCATCCTGGAAAGTTCCCTAATCTTGCTTCATATCCACATCTGTACCACGCAAGTCGAAAGCCTGCCTTTCAGAATTGACATAAAGAATTAGATTAAACTTCCAGGTAGATGGTGGACCAGTAACGAGCAACAAATCAGCCTCTCCAAGATTCAGAATCTAGGCCCTGGAAAATAACTTGGGGAAGAAAGTATGGAGGGTGGTAGATCTCTAGGACCCAGGAATTATCAGATGGGAAAATTGGAGCCTACAGAGAAATTGAAGAGACAGACCACAATGCAGAAAAAGGAAGGGGTATGGGAGACAGCCAAGCTGCACTCTCCTGAAAAATGAAGCCTCTTGCCTAGATCCTTACCTGACCTTTACTTCAACACTATTCACTGAGATATGCACAGCTGGCTAATATAGGAGCAGATGTTCCCTAAACTGGACAAAAGAATGTGATCAAGTCTGGCTGAGACACCAACATGTCTCATTGCAGCACACAGGCAAAAATTGCCTTCTCCCTCCAACCTCCACCACTGATGGCTGTAACAGGGGCTCAAGCAAGAGCCTGTGAGATACCAGGGCTAAGACATGAGAAAACGTCTCAGCCGAGGCCATAAAACACCAAAGGAATTACACGTTCCTGGCAGTAAAGGGCCAGTCTTGCGTATATCAAACTATCACCTGTATTGCCCAATTGGAAGGTCTCTGTGCCTGGTACAAAATTGCTCTGTTTCTCCTTACAGCCAATGCCCACAGAGTTTCTCTTCCTTTCTTCTCTGCCTTGACCCCCACCTACCTTTCTGACTGATATCAACAAAAGCCTTGAACTTTTGGATTCATGGCCTTTTGTTCCAGAGAGAACACTGGTCATGTCAGAGTTCCTCACCTGCAGAACTTTCTCTCTTTGTCTTTACTATGCACCTGTGTGCCATATTGCCAGGTGGGAATCCTGAATCCTCCATAGGGGTTTCAGTAAAGGGGCAATCTGCACTTTCTCCTTGACTCCTGGCTCAGGGCTTGGAATAAAGGAAGACCAAATCTACAGGGACCCAGTAAAAGCAGATGATTCCAGAGGCCTTCAGAGGTGCATCAGTGGAATGGAGAAGTGGATGCTGTACACTACAGCAGCTTGTGAGTCCTTCCAGTCCATGCATCTGCCACATCCTCTGCAGAGATACCAGGCAGACCAATGTGAGGGCTTGATCAGATACCTTTCTAGGGAGAGGCCAACTGAACCTGGGACTCAGAGCAGCCATGGGTTGGCTTCATCTCAGGGCTTCCAGTGTTAAAACATATGTTGACTGGGTAAGGAACAACCGTGGGAGATGTCCATGGTCAAGGAGCCATGGTTAGGCTGGCCAGAGCCACCCACAGTATTATAAGCTAAAGGACTCATGTCCCAACCCCATGACTAGGGTCAGGTTTGGCCTGTACGTCAGTGAATTTGAAAGTCCCAGAACCAGCACCCCACACTAATCCTACTGCTGCCTTGCTGGTGACAACCAGAATGGATCTGGTCTCTGACTTCCGCCTTTTTCTACCAGTGAGAGCAGTCATCCATTTAACTGGACACTGCCACAAAACTATAGACCCCAGAAGATAACCACAGACTTGAAAAAACAAAGAAAGTTCTTTTTCCCCCTTTTTTAAAATTTTTGTTCATTTAGGGTTTCTTATTGTTTGTTTTGGATTTGGGGGAATGTGAACATTGTTTTTAGGTCTTTTGTTTTTGTTTTTTCTTCTTTCCTTCCCTCCTATCTTCTTAACCAATGTCCTGGGGCTAGGGTAATCTCCCTTTGTCCTTCAGACTTGCTTCTAAATCTCTTTTTCTTCTTTCATTTCTCTATTTTTCTTCTTCTCTTCTTTCAATTTCTCCCCTTAATTACGTTTCTCTTATTTCTACTTTCAGTATAATTTTTCTTTTTTTATCTTCTATTTGTTGCCAGTTTTTTGTACACCTTTACCTAATGCTATAGACATTCAGACTCCCCATGAGACTGAACCTGAGTGTCAGTTCAGTTGACCTCTCCTTAGAGTGGTATTTGGCCAAGCCCTTACAATGGTCTGCCTGGTATCTCCGCAGAGGATATGGCAGATGCATGGACTGGAAGGACTCACAAGCTGCTGTAGTGTACAGCATCCACTTCTCCATTCCATTGGTGCACCTCTGAAGGCCTCTGGAATCATCTGCTTTTACTGGGTCCCTGTAGATTTGATGTTCCTTTATTCCAAGCCCTGAGCCAGGAGTCAAGGAGAAAGTGCAGATTGTCCCTTTACTGAAACCCCTGTGGAGGATTCAGGATTCCCACCTGGCAATATGGCACAGAGGTACAAAATAAAGACAAAGTAAGTTCTGCAGGTGAGGAGCTCTGAGATGACCAGTGTTCTCTCTGGAATAAAAGGCCACAAGTCCCAAAGCTCAAAGCTTTTATTGATACCTTAGTACCAGTTCTCTCTCTCTTCATATCATAGAGTTTAAGGTTTCAAAGTTCTCCTTATACATCCTCTATTCCCAAAACCTAAATCTTTAAAGGCATAACCATAAAGTCTTGTTAATTTTTTGATAGTTAACTCTGTAAAATTACTGTTGAATTACTTTCTACCATTAGCAGAGAAATAGCTGTTGCATTTGGTACATATTAGCTGTAAGGCAATACTGGGTTGCGTTAATGTTTACATGATAAACGATGGTTTCTTCTCTAGGAATAAGGGTGGTACAGAAATGGTTTTTTGTTTTGCTTTGTCTTGGTTTTAGTTTTGGTTTTTTGAGGGAGGGGCTCCCTAAGTAATTTAGGCTAGCTTTGAACTCACTATAAGCCTATGCTAACCTTGAACTCATGGCAATCCTCCTGCCTCAGCCTCCCAAGTGCTGGGATTACAGGCCTGTGCCACCACACCCAACTACATAACTGGTCCATATGGTATGTTAATATATAATTTGTCTCAGGCACTACTATGGTAGCTGTTTCACTTAATATTAACAGGGTCACATAATTGTGACTATTTTTCTGTAGCCAACACTCAGATTGCCTTTGTGACATTAACAATACTAGAGTGTATTCCCAGAGAACTTGGTTGCTGGGCTAACTAAACTGCATCCTCCTTTCCCAAAATAACCAGTGTAGTTGGATCTTGGGCTATGGCAGAGGATTCCAGTTACCCATGCCCAAAGTACATTAGTGAAAAGCAACTAAAGAGAGATCTATACTAACAATAAAGTTTTTAAACTCTAAGCATCCACAAATCTCAGCACAAAACAAAACAAATGGACAAAAACAACAGAAACATGGGAAAGAAAAGACAACAAAACACCTCCCAAAACCCTCAACTCCCCTGAAGCCAATGCAGAGGCACCAAGGAACAGAATGAAGGCAATGATACCACACACCTTAATTACACAAAAGCATAGCAGAGGAGGTTAGGAAACATCTCAATGAGATACTCAGCCTGATTAGAGAAGATATAACTAAGCATATAAAGGAAGTAATAGCCAAAGAGGCAGAAGCTCTCAGAAAACATTAATAGAAAGCAAATGAGCCAAACAAAGTGATATAAAACATGAATGACCAGTTTACCAAAGAATTAGAGTGCATGAACCGGTTTCAGTCAGAAATCCAGGAGATTAAAAACCATATTGAAAGTATGGGCATCATGGGGCTGGGGATTTAGCTCAGTGGCACAACAGTTGCCTGGCAAGTGCAAGGTTGTAAGTTCGATTCCCGGTACCATAAAAAAACAAAAAAACAACAACAAAAAAAGAAACTATGGGCATCAGGACAGACCAATGTGAGGGCAGAATTTCAGAACTAGAAGACAGTGATGCCTTTAAAAACCAACTACTCAAAGACACATTAAGAACGGCAAAAGGAAATGAAAAACTGATTCAACAACTGCTAGATGATGCAAATAAGACTGATCTAAGAATAACTACAATAAGCATAAAATCAGAAGACAACACAAATGGCATTAAAAACCTGTTCAGAGAAAGAATTGCAAAAAATTTATCAAATGTAGGTAAATAAATAAACATACAAATAAATGAGGAATACAGAACACCAAATAGCCATGACCAAAAGAGAAACTCTCCACTCCTTATTATACTCAAAATTCCAGAAGTCCATCACAGGGACAAAAATCTTAACAGCTGTTAGAGACAGGCAACAAATCACAAACAAAATTAAACTCATTAGAATCACACCAGGCTTTTCTACACAAACCTTTCAGGCTAGGAGGGCTTGAAGTGAAGTGGTTAAGCCCTAAAAGATAGCAAATTCTAACCCTGACTTCTGTGTTCTGCAAAACTTTCCTTAAAACTCATTGAGAAATAGATATTTGCATGACAAGAAGTACCTCAAGAAATTCATAACCACCAAACCAGCATTACAAAAAATTCTCAAGGATATCCTACCAGGAGACAATGAAGCCAACACTATCAATAAATCAAAAAGAATGAATACCCCTCCCTGGTGAGATGAGAAACTAAGCAAAAGGAAAAAACTGAGGAAACTGGCAACAGAAAAATAATGCAATGACAGGAACAAGTCAACGCCCCTCAGCAATAGCTCTCAATGTGAATGGTCTCAATTCCCCAATCAAAAGACACAGACGGGCAGAATGGATCAAGAGAGAAAACCCAAAAATATGCAGCATAAAAGAACCACATTTAATTCAAAAAGATACTAACAATTAAAAATCAAAAGATGATAAACAATATTTCACACAATGGAAACTCAGAAAAAAAAGTAGAGTTGCTATCCTAATTTCAAAATGGATTTTAAGCTAAGACTAAGAAGAGACAAAGAAGGTCACTATATATTCATTAAGGGAAGAATTTAACAGGAAAAGTTAACAATTATATATTCACCAAATACAAGCACACTCAACTTTATAAAATAAACACTAATGAACATGAAAAATCATATAAACACAAATACAATAATAATGGGGTACCTCAATACAGCACTGTCACAAATAGAGAAATCAACCTAACTAGATGAAAGATCAACAAAGAAATATCAGAACTAAACAAAACCATTGAACAAATAGTAGATATCTACAGAGTGTTTCATTCCAAAACAACAGAATACACATTCTTCTCAGCAGCACGTGGAACTTTCTCCAAAATACAACACATACTAGCACACTTAACTAAACACAAAAGAACTGAAACTATCCCATGCATATTATCAAGTCATAGCACAACAAAACTGGAAATCAATAGCAAAAGAAACTGCATAAACTATTCAAACACATGGAAATTAAACAATTCCCTCTCGAATAATCAATTAGTCACAGATGAAATTAAAGTTTCTATAATCAAACAATAATGCCAGTATGACATACCAGCACCTATAGGATGCAATGAAAGCAGTCCTAGGAGGGGATTTGATAGCAGTGAATTCACACATCACAAAAACAGAATGAGCTCAAATAAATAATTAAATATGCACCTTAAGATCCCAGAAAAACAAGAACAATCCAAAGCCAAAGTCAATATGAGGGGCCAGGGGCATAGCTCAGTGGCATGGTACTTGCCTGGCAAGCATGAGGTCCTGAGTTTGATTTCCAGTATCAAAACATAAAGCTAATATGAGGAAGAAAATTATAAAGATCAAGGCAGAAATTAATAAAATTGGAACTAAAAAACATACAGAGAATCAATGACTTGAACAATGGGTTTTTTAAAAAATTAAACAAAAGTAGAAAAATCCTTAGCTAATCTTACCAAAACAAGGAAGGAAGAGATACAGACCCATGAAATTAAAAATGAAAAAGGTAAAGCTACAATAGATTCTGCTGAAATTCAGAAGATTATCAGTAACTACTTTGAGAACCTGTATTCTAATAAAATGGAAAATTCAAAGGAAATGGGTAACTTCCTACATACATATGAACC
>NW_004955459.1:8188732-8190025 GCF_000276665.1 Chinchilla lanigera
CAATCTACTAGAAGACAAAATAGATAAAACTCTTGAAGATATAGGTGTATGCAAAGACTTTCTGAACAAAACCCTGGTTGCACAAGAAATAATACCAAGAATCAACAAATAATACCACATCAAATTAAAAAGTTTCTGCACAACAAAGGAAACTATTAACAGAGTGAAGAAACAACCTACAGAATGGGAAAAAATTTTACAAGCTACTCCTCAGACAAAGGACTTATATCTAGACTATATAATGAACTAAAAATTTCAGACCTCCCCAGTTCAAAGAACTAATCCAAAAATGGGCATCAGAAATGAATAGACATTTCTCTGACAAAGAAATACAAACAGCTGATAAATACATGAAATCATGTTAACATTGTTGGCCATTTGAAAAATGTAAACTAAAACAACACTGAGATTACATCTCACTCCAGAAAGAATGGCTACCATTAAGAAATCAACCAAGACCAAATGCTGTGGGGAGAGAGGAACCCTTCTCCATTGTTGGTGGGAGTGTAACCACAACCACTATGGAAATCAGTATGGAGATTCCTCAAAATAACAACAGTAGAAATTCCATTTGATGCTGCTATTCCCATTCTAGGTATCTTCCCAAAAGTATTAAAGGCATCATACTACAGTGATGTATGCATGCCCATATGTAGCACAATTCATAATAGCTAAATGTTGGGTTGTGAAAATGGTTATACTCCCAAAATTATTATACAGATTCAATGCAATATTAATTAAAATACCATTAGTACACCACACAGATCTACAGAAAACATTCCTAAAAGTCATATGGAACCAGAAGAGACCCAGAATAGCAAAAGCAATCCTGGGCAACAAAGACAAGTCAGGTGGCATCACAATCCTTGACTTGAAATTATACTACAAGACCACTGTAATAGAATCAGCAATAGTATTGGCAAAAAACAAAAAACAAAAAACAGACCTGAGGATCAACAGAATAAACTGGAAGGAGCAGCCACACAGTCAGCCAACTTATTTTTGACAAAGGGGTCAAACAAGTTCACTGGAAGCAAGATAGCCTCTTTGATAAATGGTGATGTAAAAACTGGCTCACCACATGCCAAAGACAGAATCTAGACCCATGTCTATCACCATGCATCAAACTCAAATCATAATGAACCAAAGATTTAAATATTAAAACAGAAACACTAAATCTGCTAGGAGAGAAAGTAGGTAAAAATCTTGAAGACATAGGGATAGGCAAAGAGTTCATGAGCAAAAACCAAACTACATGGGAAATACTTCAAAGAATCAACAACTAGGATTTCA
>NW_004955459.1:8198650-8200429 GCF_000276665.1 Chinchilla lanigera
GTGCAACAGCGCTCACCACCGTGTGGCTTCCTGTGCACCAGAGCCCCTCCTCCCAGGTGCCCGTTAGGCTGGGGGCCAGCCCAAGGGCCAGCGCTCCCCACCCTGTGGCCTCCCGGGCACCAGGGGCCCTCCCTCCAGGGCCTACGAGGCAGGAAGCTAGCCAGCCAGAAGACCGACACTCCCCACCCATGGCTCCCTGTGCGCCGGAAGCCCTCCTTCCAGGGAACTACGAGGCCGGGAGTGAGCTGCCAGTCCAAAGACCGGCACTCTCCACCCGAGGCTCCCCATGTACTGGGGGCTTTTATTGCTTTATTGAAAGGAACAGTACATGTTTAATTGTTTGAGCAATATTACATGCCTATATTTGTTTAACTGAGTAACCAATTTGAAAATAACAATATGTAATACAATAACAATTGTTAATTTCCTATCATCTTGTCTGAAACTGTATTGCTTCTATTGTTTGGGTGTTGTTTTGTTTATGTCTGTTTGTTTGTTAATGTGCTTTTGTTCTTTATCTTTAAAAATAAAAAAATAGCTAAATGTTGGAAACAACCTATATTCCCATTAGCAGATGAATGGATTTTGTAAATGTGATATTTCTACACAATGGAGTACTATTCTGCCATAAAGAAGGATAAACTTGAGTCATTTGTAGGAAAATGATTGCACCTTGAGACCATAATTTTAAGTGAAAAAAACAGACACTCAAGCTTAAATCTTGCAGGGTTCTCTTATATGAAAAAAAATCAATATATATAGTACAAAATAAAAGATAGAAATAGGAAAAAAAGACAAAGAAAAAAAGATATTGTAATCCAGCATAGACAATAGATCTGAAAGTATACCTTGACTTAGTACAATTGTTTTTCATGTTTTATATGTTCTTTGCTCTACTAATCTGATTTTCAATCTGTACATATGACAATTAACTTTATAAGATCTTCTAAATAAATGAATCCAATGTTGGGAAGATAAAAGCAGATAGAAGGAAGGGGGAAGAAGGGAATTGAAATGTGTTATGTACATTTACTAATCCCCTACAGTAAATGTAATTATTATACACTGCAAACATGTACTAATAAATGTCAAAAATCAAATAAAACAAAGGATAAATATTAAAAGATATGAAAAAGAATGAATTGGACCCTATATGGTAGGTGCGGGGGCCCTTTAAGGAGCAGCAAGGTTAACTTCAGCAGAAAATAGCTACAGCACTTCTGCCAGAAACAGCTCTACTTCTGCAAAATTGCATGCTAAAAACTTTTTTAAATTGATTTTATTAGAAAAATAGGAGTAAGATCAGACAGACCACTCACAACCTAGAAGTCCTCATAGCTAGAGCACTGATAAATAAACACAGAGTTAAATCCTCAGTAACACTTGGGATCCGTCCCTCACATTCCTAAGCTCCAGGGCTGGAGCTTCCTACAAGAGGTAGGCCTTAGGCAGTGGCTCAGTGGTTGAGTACTCACCTAGCATGTGTGAGGCCCTGAGTTCAATCCCCAGCACTATCCAAAAAAATAAAATATGTGTTTGAGAGCATTTCCTTCCAGTATGGATGAGTGAAATCAGAACTTAAAAGCTGATGCAAAAATAAAGCACTGATCCAGGGTGTCACTTGCTTTGTCCATCCTATTGTTTTTAACACAATGGGAAAAGTGCTCCCAGCTTCACTTCATTTCTACATGGCTCAGTTTTGCATAGAAAGTGCAGGTTCTTTGAGTCACCAAAACACTCATTATAAACCCCAAGTTGAAGCCCTCCAAATTCTTCAGC
>NW_004955459.1:8200594-8207122 GCF_000276665.1 Chinchilla lanigera
CTTCCTCTCCCTCTCTAGGTTTCCTTACATAGCTGAGGCTCTCCTCTCAAGATAAGAAAGCTCAGCTCCCCTCATTTCCACAGGCCTTCAAACCTTGACCTCCAGATAAAGAACAAGAGGCAGCCCCACATCTCAGTGACTTTGGTCTCCATTTCAAGCTCTGTGCATCAATTTGTACCACAGAAACAAATGTTGGGGAAAGTCTTGCTTCAGGTATGCCTTAGGCGTAGTTAAGCAGAATGAAAATCACTTCCCTTCTCCCCAAAAGCTCTACGATTCTACAGGCCCCCATGCGGGAAGGCTGAGGCTCAGGAACTGTGGAATCCGAAACAGAGCTTTCTTTTCCTAGCAATATTCATCCCTCATTAAGCAAACCTATATTTAGGGCTGCATATTCTTCAGGGTAAACACCTGCTTTGCACCTGCTCAGCATAAAGAAAGAAATGAACCGTTGGTTCCATTTACCTATTTAGATACCTACACACAGCGCCCCTCCAAAGCCTCAGTTCTTCACCTGACAAGGAAAGTCCTATGCATTGTAGGACATCAAGCAGAAACCCCAGCCTCTACCCACTAGAAGCCAAAGGCACCAGTCCCAGGATATAATCACCATAAATGTCTACAGATAGTATCAACATCCCCTGGACAAAACCATCCCAGACAGAGTCACCACTCCAGACCTTACTCCTACCCTGACACTGGCACAGAAATTTGATCAGAGGCGCTGCTGTGAAAACACCAAACTGAGACTTTCCTATCCTAAAGCCAAGACATCCATGGTTTTCCAAGGAGCCCATAGCCCCATGAAGTTCAGTAACTGCTCTGGGTGTATATAATGGACCAGAGAAACTGACCATCTCATGAACATCAAGGGAAGGCACCAAGGCAAAAGGAGTTGAAAGAACCTGCCCACCATCCTTGCCTGAGGACCTGCAGGTAGCCCAATCCCAGAAGGCCAGTGGTGTGAGGAAGCTGCTTGGAAGTTCTGAAGTGGGCTAGACTTAGGCTAGAGGAACAGTCCCGGTCTCCTCGGCAGCCTTTGCCCTCTGAGTAGTGACATTTATGGTGTTGAGCAATGGCATGTCCATCAGCAGTGCCCTACGGAGAAACCCCTTCACTACATCAGTGGCATTGCCACACCTCTCACAGGGTAACTAAGGGTTCTTTCATATTGCCTAGAGAGCACAGCACCTGGCCAAGCAACTGGAAGATATGTGTGGCTCTAGAAAAGAAGTCAGTGGCCCTTTGCTGAGAGCAGGAAGAGGGAACAGAAGCCTGGAGATGAGCCAGCTTGTGCCCTTGGGGCAGAATCCTCAACCAAACTTCGGAATAGTCAGATTCTAAGTTCCTGTTTCTGGAAAGATCAAGTCTGAATCCCTTGGCTGAGTCCTTAGGGTCCTGTGTCTCTAGCTTGACTCTCATCTCACCCCATTACACCCCAGCACTAGTGAAAAACACCATCACACATCTATTCCCACTCTGCCCAACATCGAAATGCTCTTCCCTTTTGTGGCTCTCATGCCCGCAAACACCACACAATTTTTTTTTTTTTGTACCAGGAATCAAACTCAGGACCTTGCACTTGCCAGGCAGGTGCTTGTGCCATTGAGGTATATCCCTACCCCTAGACTCCACTCAGAGGCCAAGCCCCACTTAGCGGCCCACAGACAAAAGTGTCCCTCCAAGTAATCCCCTGGAGGTTGCTGCCAGCTGCCACATCTTTCTTTGTCTACTCATCTGCTCATCCACCTGTCCTCCTCCAGCATAGACCATGGGCCCCAAGAGGGCAATGACCCTGCCACCCTCCTCCTCTGACTGCAGTGCAGGCACAGGCTGAGAACAGAGCAGGTACTCGTGTTTGTGGAATATATGACATCGCTCCTTGTCCTCTCACTAGGCCTCCTGGACTCTGCAGAAAAACAAGAAGGGTAACACAGGTCTATGGGTGAGTATTCTATCTGAGGTGTGAAAGGCTAACAGTACACATGTTCTACCTCAGGTAACTGAGACATCATAGGGAACTTAAGTGCCTTTCTGCAGAGAAACTGTAAGGAGTGTGGGGTCCCCTGGACTGACACTGTGGAACAGCTGGCTGTCATTTACTTCTTCCCACCCTGCTACTGGGATGAATGGCTGCTTCCTGTGGCAGATGAGGCTGGGACAGATGTTAACAGCCTTGGGAGAAAAATGCAAAAGGGGGTCTCCTCTGGGGTCTGGAGTGAGGATGAAGTCAGCAACTGTTTAGTGATAAATGTTGGGAGCTCCCTGTGGGGATACATGGCAGAGTATAAAAGGACAAGGACAATGCTGTAAATGACCAGCTCCAAGGAAAGGTACGACCTGCCCTCAGGTAAGAGCACCTTGGGAGGATTTTCAGTGAGAAGCATAGGGCCAGAGATATAGCTCAGACACACAAGCACCTGCCTGGCAAGCACAAGGTCCTGAGATTGATTTCCTGTACAAAAAAAAAAAAAAATTAAAAATCTTCTCTCTCAGTGAGAAGCATGATCATCTGACAGACAATGCGGAAGTGGAGCAGTTCATATTGTGGGGGTTTTTTGGGCTTGGTTCATTTGTTTGTTTGTTTGTTTGTTTTGAGACAGGGTGTCACTGTGTAGTCCAGGCTGATCTGAACTCACTGTGTAACCCAGGTTGGCCTCAAATTCACAAACCTTCTGCCTCAGGGATTACATTTGTGCATCACCATGCCTGGTTGAGTCTTTTTTTTTTTTTAAATAAATCTCTTTTACAAGGAATGATGAATGAGAAGTAGAGGGCTCCCAATAGGAGTGATATCTCTAGAAGAGAAAGGAAATAAAGAAAAATGTGCCACACTGATAACCCCAGGACCTGATGCCAGGGCACAATTGACAACACCATAACAGAGGTGCCAGGACCACCTTATGCATCCCATTCGCTCGTATCTCCATGAGGCTAGGGACCTAACGGTGATGCACACCTTGACCAAGCTTTAGTCAGCCTCCTCTGAGCCTTCTTTTCAGCTAGACTTTGTCCTGACCGGCTAAGTCCAAGTTTAGCAAAGAAACCTGGCTTTGATATTCAGTAAAGCTCTGTTATCTAGTCATGTTTCCCTTAGTAGTTCTCTATCTAGTCCCTCACTTTGCCTGTGAGTTCAAGTCTCCTCTGGTCCATGCTGTATGCAGAGTAGAATTCCATCTCTTTCCCCTAGTGCAATCGATTTCATCTTCTTCCATACAGTTTTCAACAAGTGTCAGAATAACTTCTTTTGTGCACCCTGTCTTTATACACCACTAGACAGTGCCAGACATGGAGTGGGGTCTCCTTGTACTTACCCCTCACAGTAATTCAGAAGTGCTAGGTAAGCACCTACAAATTTCATTTATAAGTGAAACATTTTTTTGGCTGTGAGCAATAGGGGATGGAGGAATAGATGTTGTGAATAGAATGGCACCAGTGGGTCAGTTTACAATGAAATGTCTTGTGGGGAAAATGTCCCATGTTTTCTTCCACCTGGTGACTATTTCCTGCTCAGTGGCTTTGGATCTAGTCAGATCTTGCAGTGCAAAGGAGTACCTGCCTGATGCCCAGACCTTTGTTCCAGGTCAGAACAAAGGGCAAAGTTCAGAAAAGTAGAGAAAAAAGACTATCCCAAATTGAAAACGAGGCCTATCTCTGTGTTTATATTATTACCCTATAAGGGAAACAACACTCTTCCTGAAATTCTAATCAGAGAACAGTGTCTTCAAGCATAAACACCAAGAAATCCTGAATAAATGCAACAAGCACCACTTTAAAACATGACAAAACCTCTGGGGATGAAAATGGAAATCCCCAGAGGCCAAAAAAGGACATCAGCTGCTGCTGGGACAACCTTGTCAAGAGGATAAGACATGAAGCAGGCAGGAGTTATCGAAGCTTAAGGGGATCAGGGGTTGGTGCTCCAGTGGACTGAAGCTGACAAAGCAAGAAAATATGGACTAGAATAAAAATCTTGCCAATTCTAGTTGATGATTTTTTTAAATCTTAGCTTAGACTTAAGGTAGAAAATAAATAAGTAGAGAGATAAATAGATATTTCCCAGGGAATTTGTAACCATACGCTTGCCTTCACATAGATTTTGGGCTCAAATTTATATAATCTAAGTTGATCTGGGAATCCCCAAGCTTAGAAAAGCAACATACAACTTGATTCTCAGCTAATGATGCCCCAGGGGACTTGGCAAAAGCAAACACACTGGGTCAGATATGATTAGAAGATCTAACTTTATAAATATGTCTGTTTGCTCCAAATGGATTCATAGATTCAACAGAGTCCTAGTCAAAATCTCAGCAAGTATTTTTATGGCAATCAATAATCTGATACTACAATGTATATTTGAATGCAAAAGACCAACAAAAAAAAACCAAAGGAGAACAAAGCTTTAAAGTTATTTAGTAAAGACTAACTGCAAAGCACAGCCTCTCTGGGACCTGAAATTCAGACAGCTGTAAAACAACTTAGTGAAGAAAAAGAAAAAAATAGATCTCCAGAAACAAGAAAGAGTCAAGAAAACTAGAAACTACAGAGAAACTGGAAAAACTAAACACAATAAAGAGAAAGAATGTAGAGACCTGGAAATCTGAGTCCAGCTCCCAGGGAGGGAGATCTGTTTCCACTAACACAGGGTAAGCTCAAGAGGGTTGGCAGATCAAAGGAGAAACAATGGACCTGGGAAAAATCCATGGTTACTGCAAACTGCAAAAGCAGCATGGGGTTTTACTCAGAAAGTAACTCCTTCCACGTAGCAGGCTAGAGTTGGAGAAGAAATCCAGGGCAGCAACAACCACATCTGAGAGTGATTAATCAAGACCCACTTTGCAAAGTGGTTAAGATTGAGCTACATACAGAACAACTACACCTCAGGATTTTTTTTTTTTTTTTTTGGTACCAGGAATTGAACTCAGGTCCTTGTGCTTGCCAGGCAGGCGCTTATGCCACTGAACTATATCCCCAGCCCCACTTCAGGATTTATGAGTTCACTCTACCACTAAGACTAAGTGGGAGTCAGCCGCAAGAAGTAGTCATGCAGATGGTGTGGGTTAGACATAGATTCCTCCCCGAGAAGTTAAAGCTCAGGCTTGGAGGACACAGGAATCCAGTCTTCTGTACTGAGATGTGAGGCTCATTGTGTGTGGTTTTAAGAGGGTTCTGGACTGCTTGACACCACCACCACCATCCTCGCTGTTCTGCTGCCTACATCCTGCACAGAGTTCAACTGTCTGTTTGCTTTTCCCATCTGCCAGCATGATCAGGGATACACCTCAGATTGAACAGTTGCCATAGCCCTAGGTATACAGACAGAGGAACCTCTGGAGCAGGGAACCACTCACAAACCAACAGGCTGAAAAGCTAAATAGAGAAAACAGTGAATTGGGGCACACAGAGGGACACAGAAACTGGGAGCAGGTTGGCGGATGAGGCCTGCAGCACTGGAGTGGTCCCATCTCTGTGACCTCTCCATTGGTAGGTGAGGCCTGCACATATGCTCCACCCCTATCCTTTGGGACAGGGAAGCAGTTCGAGCCAGGAAAGTGGAGCCAGAGTGGCCCTCTCCATTGATGGGTGAGACCTGCTGTGCAGGACTGGCCCTAGGCTCTGTGGTCCTCCAGGTTGGAAGGTGAGGCCTGCCCTCCCTCAACCAGCTACCTGAGGATGCTGGAGCAGTGGCCCCTGTCTGGCCACCATCAGATTCATGGCTGAGACCTGCACACTTTCCATCCACAGCCTGGAGACCCTGGTACCAAAGGCTAGTGTTCCCCTTCCATCACAGTTGTGGCCTGAGTCATGCATCTCACAAATTGCCTGGGGATACTGGGCCTAGTGGTCCACCACATTCTACCATCTTGGGATAAATTTGATATCAAGGTAAACTAGGGTCCCTAGAGTCCTTCGGTGGGCTACCTGGGTAGCTTGTAGCTCAGCACTTTTCACCTGACATCCAAAATGACAAGACGTAGGAGCAAAATGCAATCTCAGAACTCAGCTCCACCCAGAACAAGTCAAGAAGACACTGACATAGGAGAACTTAGAAGCCACACACCTTAAATTGCTGAAATGACTGCAATGAAAATAAATAAACAACTCCATCAGGCCACAGAAGAGATCAGATGAGAAATAATCTCTCAGGCAGAAAATGAAATGACAATAAGAATGAAAGAATTGCTCAGCACATCTAGAGAAGAAATATATTAAAAAATAGATGAACATAGGCAACTGATGGAAACATTACATGAACAATATAGGAATAAACTAGAACACATGAAACAGACTCAAAGAGATTTCCAGGAAATCAAAACTTCCTTTGAAAACTGTCAAAACTGCTTCAAGGAAGCCAAAGATAGAATTTCAGTTCTTGAAGACAGCATGGCAGCTAGCAATCATGAAAGGAAGGATCTCTTAAAATCAACAAGGATCTAGGAAAAATCAATTCAACAGCTGCAAGATGAGGCAAAGAGAAATGATATCAGACTAATAGGAGTCAATGAAAGAGCAGGGGGCAACACAAAT
>NW_004955459.1:8217831-8219309 GCF_000276665.1 Chinchilla lanigera
AGTAAGTATTTAACCTATGTCAATATTTGGTTTACCTTAGAGCCAATATAACTAAGGCAGATCTCTTCTCTATTGTTAAGAGTGTTTCAGTGGTGGTTTTCATCATTCCTTATGGTATGTCAGTATCCAGCTTATCTTTGACTATATTATTGTTGCTAATTTTATTGCGACTTCCAAGGTGACATAGTTCTTGCTATTAATTGGTTTGTACTAGATGTAAATATATGCATTGTCTTTGCATTATCAACAATATGGTGATTCATATTTAGAGAACAAGGTGCTCAGCCAATTACACTGCATCCTCCCCTCCCCAAATTAACATAGCTGATTCAATGTTAGGACAGAGGCAAAGTCCTATAGTTAGCCATGCCCAAAGAGCATCATGGTAAAGCAGACACCAACTAAAGAGACCTCCATACTACCAATAAACTATTTCACTGTAATCAATCTTCAACCCTCAGGACAAAAAAAAAGGAGAAAAACAATAAACTTACAGAGAAAACAAGTCAATAAATGACTTCAAAAACTCCCAACTCTGCCAAAGCTAATACATGGGGCATAAATAGGGAGAAAATCAAAAGCCAAACCCCTGAATTAAGTGATAAAAGAGGAGACAAAAAATTGATCAATGTGTTCCTCAGCAAGATCACAAATGATTCAACACAAGAAATTTAGAGAAGATTTTATGCAACTACTCCACAGATTCTATAGGGAAGCAATACTCCTAAATTCCTGGAAGCAAGCATTATCTTGATACCAAATCCAGAGAAGGATCCAAAAGGAGAGCTACAGGCCAATCCCCTAATGAACACAGATCAAAAATTCTCAATAAGATACTGGCAAACACAAAGCAGCAAATCATCAAGAAAATTATATACCATGACCAAGTAAGTTTCATCTGGAGGATGCAGGGATGGTTCAACATTCACAAATCAATAAATCTAATACACCATATTAGCAAAATCAAGGACAAAAACCACATGATCATCTCAATATATGCAGAAAAAGCATTTTAAAAAGTCCAACACCCACTCATGATAAAAACCATACAAAAAATTGGAATAGATGGTCTCTATTTAAATCTAATAAATGCCATCTATGATAAACCAACAGGCAACATCATGCTAAATAGTCAAAAACTGAAAGCTTTCACTCTAAAATTAGGAACAAAACAAGGATGTCCATTATCACCACTCTTAATTCAATATAATTATGGAAACATTATCCAGAGCAATTAAATAAGAGAAAGAAATAAAAAGAATAAGGATAGGAAAGGACAAAGTTAAAGTATCCTTGCTTGTGAGTGACACAAAACTCCACATAGAAGACCCCAAAAGTTCCACCAAAAGACTCACTCCTACATTTAATAACTGAATTCAATTGTGTAGCTGGCTACAAAATCAACACTCAAAAATCAATGCATTCTGTATGAAAACAGCAAACTCACTGAGAGAGAAATTAGGGAAATCACACCCCTC
>NW_004955459.1:8219624-8225351 GCF_000276665.1 Chinchilla lanigera
AAACCTCCACAAACTGTGAGCTAAATGAACCTTTTCTTCCTTAATTTTGGATGTCAGGTATTTTGTCTCTGCAAACAGAGAAAAGTAACTGAGACAAATATCAAAAACAATTCTGGGCAACAAAGGATAGGCAGAAGGCACCACAATTCCCAATTTGAATTTATACTACAAAGCTACAGTGATAAAAACAGCACGATATTGGCAAAGAAAACATACCTGAGTATCGAAAGAACAGATTAGAACATACAGAAACAACTGCAAACACACTTTGCCACCTTATCTTTGAAAAAGGTGTCAAACAACTTCACTGGAAGATAGTTAACCTCTTCAACAAATGGTGGGTGGAGCCAGGTGTGGTGGTGCACACCTGTAATCCCAGCACTCAGGAGGCTGAGGCAGGAGGATTTCTGTAAATTCAAGGCCAGTCTGGGCTACTAGTGAGTTAGGACCTAAACTACATAGCGAGACTATTCCTCAGAAAAACTAAATAAATAAATTAATAATAATAATAAATAGTGGTGGGAAAACTGGATTTCCACATGCAAAAGACTATAAAACTAGACCTATATCTCTCACCATACATGAAACTAAAATCAAAATGGATCAAAGATCTAAATATTAAAACAGAAAAACTAAATCTGCTGGAAGACAGAATAGGTAGAACTCTTGAAGATATGGGTGTAGGCAAAGACTTTATGAGCAAACTCCCAATCACACAGGAAAAATCACAAAGTATTAAAAACTGAGATCTATCTTATTAAAAGCTTTTGTATAGTGAAAGAAACACCAACAGGGTGAAGAAATAACCCAGTCTGGGAAAAAAAATTGCCACTTGTTCCTTAGACAAAGGACTAATCATCTAGAATATATACAGAGCTCAAAAATAATCAGACCCCCAAAATTTAAAGACTTAATCAGAAAGTAGGCATCTGAGACGAATATACTTTTATCAGAGGAAGTACAGATGGCAAATACATAGATGAAAAAATGCTCAACATCATCGATCATTCAAGAGATACAAATTAAAACAATGTTGAAATTCCATCTCACTCCAGAAAGAATGGCTATCATCAAAAAATCAACCAATAACAAATGCTGATGGGGGTTTGGGGAAAAGGAACCTTTCTCCACAGTTGGTGGCAGCGTAGACTGGTGACACCACTGCAGAAAGCAGTATGTAGATTCTTCATAAAACTAGGATTAGAGATCCCATTCAACCCAGCTACTCCCCTTCTGGGTATCTTCCCAGAAGAATTAAAAGCATCACACAACAGCAATATATGCACATCCATGTTTATAGCAGCACAATTTGTAATAGCTAAATCTTGGAAATAGCCCAAATACCCATCAACTGATGAATGGTTAAAGAAGATGATTTTTTTTATACAATGGAGTACTACTCTGCCATAAGGAAGGATAAGCTTGAGACATTTCTAGCTAAATGGATGCACCCTGATACCATACACTTAAGTAAAATGAATTAGACACATGTGTTCAAATATCCCATGGTTTCTCTTATTGAGAAACCAAATGTGTGAATAGGTACCAAAATGCATAATAGATACTGTGAAACTGGAAAAAAATGTTCAAATGGGGAAGGGGAACTAAGGAGGTGAGTGGGAAAAGGAAAGAATGAAAGATGGAAAAAGAGAATGGACGGAAAAAATAGAAATAAAGCTTTTACAAATAAGGAGGGGGAAAAGGGTTGACAGGAGGGGAAAGAAAGGACAAAAAAGAGGAGTCAAGATATATCATGTGGGCCAGGGGTATAACTCAGCAGTATGGCACCTGACTGGCAAGTGCAAGTACCTGAGTTCAATTCTGAGTAAAAAAAAAAAAAAAGATATATCATTTATATTCCATATGATGAAATTCCATATGATCAATGTTATCATTATGTATATGTATAATTACCAATAAATTAATTGATTTTAAAAACAACCAGAGAACATGAATAATGGATCTAACCACTTCTAGACAACATAAAAAAACTAATCAATTGAAGATTAATTGTAGTTAGCAAAAAATCAGAAGACAGCATGAACGGCATAAAAAGTCATTTTATAAAACTAATACCAGAAAGCTTTCCAAATATGGGAAAATATGGGAAAACATTTAACATAAAGATTAAAAATGTGCATAGAACCCCAAAAGTCACAATCAGAAAATAACTTCCCCGCAGCACCTCACAGTCAAAATTCCAGAAGTTTTTTTTCAGGAGGAAAAAAAATCATGTTTTGAGGATTTACTGTGTGCTCACAGTGCCTAAGACTTGGCTTAGAAAAGCATGAGATGTGACCTCCATCGTGGATAGCTGCTGTTTGGCTCTGCCCAAGATCTCCAAAATCCCAGAAGATTAACACAAAGTCAGAATTTTAAATAATGTAAGAGAAAAGCAACAAATTACTTGTACAATGGGCCCCTGAAATTTGCAGGGGTTATATTCCTAGAGCACCTGCAAATTTTGAAAAACCATGAACTTCAGATATGGTCAGAAGAATGCCTGCAAATGCCTATTTTTATAGTCTAACACTTAAAACTGCTATGTCCCCGACAGTCATTTCACTTAATTTAATAAAATATTGTATTAAAAAACCCTTAGAAGGTGCTGGGCTTTTTGGCAGCATCTTAGGGATCTTCAGGCTTTAAGAAGAGCAAAACCAACTGATCAGAAAAGAAAAAATATATATACATATGTACTACAAGATAGCTAAGATAATCATACTACTAATTTCTATTAGTTCATTGACAGGAATAGTTTGTGCTTATACTGTTTGATCAGTTTTGCATGCCTGTATCTTGTAATCTGAGCAACTAGTTTGAAGGTAACATTATGCAATATAACAACCATTGTTAATTTCCTATTATCTTGTTTAGAAATTCTGTATCATTGTTTTTGGGGTTTTCTCTCGCTATCTAAAATTTAAAAAGAAGAATAAAACCAAGAACATTCGAGGCAGCTACACATGGTACTGCAACTTATTATGATGCAGGAATGCTGGTGCATGTGCTGGAGAAGGGTTGCAGGGCAGCAACCATTCAACAGCAAGGAGAGCTCAATAACACTCTCAGATTGGCTATTTGCAAACCTCCTACCAAAAGAACAATTGTGGAGTACATCAGTGGTTTCTATAAAATTGTGGGGGTTTCCATGAACAATGGCTAGTTAGGTTCTAAGGAAAAATCCTCAAGTGACTGTGGCTGCAAACTCTGAACCATGACTTTGTGGGGATGTACTGTACATGTCAACCCATTAGAATAGAGTAAACTTCTCAAAGTAAACCAAAATATAGTCAAATGGGCTTAGAGTGAAGTGCCTCAAGCCCTAAAAAAAAATGACTTCCAACAAGGACTGAAATGTCCTGCAACACTATCTTCCAAAATTGATGGAGAAATATGGGCTTTCCACAACAAAGAGCAACTTAAAAAATTCATGAACAACAAACCAGCACTCCAAAAAACACTCTAGAAAATCCTAGAAAGAGACCATATCATTGCTGTCAAAAAGTCTAATGAAATAAATGTATCAGGTAGGGTGTGCAGTTAAGCAGAAGAGGAAAGAAAGACTCAGTAATGGGAAAACGCGATAGCAGGAATCAGTCAGTATTTTTCAGAAACAACTCTCAATGTGAATGTTCTCAGTTAAACAATCAAAAGATATAGACTGGCAGATTGGATCAAAAATCAAACCCAACATTAGTCTGTGTACAAGACGTATATTTCCAAAAAGAAATTCATGGATGAAAAAAATCAAAGGATAAAAGTTTTGTGCTAGTATCTGTTTGTTTCTTTGTAACAGAACGTCTTTTTTGTTGATGTCTTGTACTCTGAGTAACTACTTTAAAGATAATAGTATGTGGTGTATTAACTCCTATTGTTCTCTTGTTACATTGTTGTGCAATTTGGGGTTTTTTAACAAAATAAAAAAGAAAAATATCAAAATATGGAAAACAATATTCCATACAACAGGAGCCCAAAATTAAGCAGGAGTAACTATCCTGTTTCCAGACAAAGTGGACTTGAAGCCAAAATTGACAAAAAGAGGCAAAGAATGGCACTACATATTGGTGAAGGGAAGAATTCATTAGGAAGAGTCACATTATAAATATATATACTCAAAACACCAAGGCCTGCAACTTCCTAAAATAAACACTACTGGACATAAAAAAAATCAATACTACCAATAAAATTTGGAGGGTACAATACCTGTCACAAATAGATCAACGAGACAAAAAGCCAGAGTTTAATGAAATTTTTGAACAAAAGGACTTCATGGATAGCTATAGACTGAATCTAACAACAATAGAATACACATTCTTCTCAGAAGTAAGTGGGACTTTCTCCAAAATATGCCACATTCTAGTCCAAAAATCACACTTAATAAATGCAAGAAAGTTGAAATTATCCTATACATATTATCAGATCAAAGTTCAATGAAACAAAAAATCAATGGCAAAAGAAACCACACAAATTATGCAGATATATGTAAATTAAACATGCCTTCTTGAATAATCAATGAGTAACTGAAGAAATCAAGAATGAAATTAGGCAGTTCCTAGAATCAAATGATAATGCCAGTATAATATATCAGAACTTATGAGACACAGTGAAAGCAATACTCCAAGGGAAGTTTATAACTATGAATTTCCAAATAAAAAAAGCATAGCAAGCTCAAATAATCTGATATACCTTGAATTCCTAGAGAAAAAGAACAATCCAAATCTAAAACTAGTACAAAGAAGGAAATAAGGACAAGAGCAAAAGTTAATGAAACTGAAACTGAAACATTTTATATATATATATATATATGAACCAATGAATTGAACAGCCAGTTCTTTGAAAGAACAATCAAAAGACAAACCCACAATCATTTTACTCAAAAAAAGAAAGAAACACCCAAATCAGGGCTGGGGATTTAGCTCAGCAGCACAGTGCCTTCTGGTACTGGAAAAAAAACAAAAAAGAAAGAAAGAAAGAAAGAAAGAAAGAAAGAAAGAAAGAAAGAAAGAAAGAAAGAAAGAAAGAAAGAAAGACCCAAATCAATGCATTTAGAAGTGAAAAAGGTGAAATTACACTTTACACTGCCAAAATCCAGAATATTACTAGGAACTAGTTCAAAAATATTTCAAAGAATTAGAATATCGAGAAGAAATTCAGAGATTCCTGTATACACATGAATTACCAAAACAACCAAGAAGACATAAAAAACCTGATAATCCAATAACAGGCAATAAAATTGAGGCAAGGGGAAAAAAGATATCCTGAGAAAAGCTCAGGACCTGGATCCACTACTGGATTCACTACTGAATTCTAAAAGCACTTCAAGAATATCTAACATGGGGCTGGGAATTTAGCTCAGCGGCAAAAGCTCCTGCCTGGCAAGCGCAAGGTCGTGTGTTCGGTTCCCGGTACCGGAGAAAAAAAAAAAAAGAATATCTAACAAAAATACTCCTTCAGCTCTTTAATGAAAACGAAAAGGAAGGAGTACTGCTAAACTCATTCCCTGCAGCTAGCATCCCCTTGATTCCAAAACCAGATATGGTCTCAGCTGAAAAAACTATAGGCCAATCTCTTTAATGATCATAGTTACAAAAATCCTGCACAAGACACTGGCAAAGAAAATGCAACAATACATCATTAAAAAGATACATCATGACCAAGTAGGGTTCATTCCAAGGATACAAGAATGGCTCAACATACAAAAATCAATATATGTAATATATCACA
>NW_004955459.1:8228587-8241982 GCF_000276665.1 Chinchilla lanigera
AGGCTCCCCGTGCGCCGGGGGACCACCCTCTGGGAGCCACCAGGCAGGAAGCTAGCCAGCCGGAAGACTGGCGCTCCCCACCCGTGGCTCCCTGAGTGCCGGAAGCCCTCCTTCCGGGGAACGACGAGGCCGGGAGTGAGTCGCCAGTCCGAAGACCGGCGCTCCCCGCCTGAGGTTCCCCACGTGCTGGGGGCCCACCCTCCAGGAGCCAGCAGGCAGGAAGCTAGCCAGCCAGAAGGCTGGCGCTCCCCACCCGCAGCTCCCTGTGCGCCGGAAGCCCTCCTTCCGGGGAACGACGAGGCCGCCAAATCAAGAATTTCTGTAATTGGATAAAGGGTAACCCACAGCACAGGAAAAGACATTTGGGATACATTTCTCTTGCAAAGCATTCTTATCTAGAATGACAAAGAACTTCTACAAATAAATAAGAAAAGAAAAAAAGGCAATCCAATAGAAAAATAAACAAAAACCTTGAACAAGTACTTCATGAAAGAGGATGTTCAGATACCAATAAGCATAGAAAACTGCTAAATTCATTAGTCATCAGAGAATAAAAGTTAAACCACAGTGCAATACTTCCAATCACTTGTGGCTGAAATGAGAAATACAGACAAAACCAAGTGTTGGTAGGATGAAAAGTAGAAAAAAGCCTTGCATATTGCTGGTGGGAGTGTGAACAGGAATGGTCATTTTGGAATAATAAGAGCACCTACAAATGTTGAATATATGTACACCATAAGGCCCAGCAATGCCACTCCTAGTCCCACACAAGTCCTTCTTCATGGGTGCACATGAACAAGAACATTCACAGCAGAACTATTTATAGCAACCAAAACCAAGAAGCAACCAAAATTTTCTTCACCTGTGCATGGGTGAGAAGCATTAAAACAATGAAAGCTATACAGCAACAAAACAAAAGGTCAAATTGTTTTCACCTTTTCCGGCAAAAATGAATAAAGCTGAGTGCAAGTAGTCAGGCACCAGCAGGCAGATATTGTATGGTAGTGGGCCCTAACCTGTCCCCTCCATGGCCTGTTATGACCCAGCCCACAGAGCACAAGGTGAGGTACAGGCAAGTGAGTAAAGTTTCATCTGTATTCACAGCCATTCCCTCTGCTTTGCTCATGTTTCCCCACGCAGCTCGACCTTATGTCAGATCAGCATCCCCATTAGATTCTTATAGGAGCAGAAGCCCTGCTGTGAACTACACATGTAAGTAATGGAGGTTGTGTGCTCCTTATGAGAATCTAATGTCTATTGACCTGAGGTGGAGCTGAGGTAGTGATGCTAGCACTGAAGGGCAGCTGCAAATACAAATTAGTGCTAGCAGAGAGGTCTTATTGTGCAGAGATCACAATAAATCAGCTGCTTTCAGACTCATATCAAAGTGCTATCAGTGAGTGGCAAGAGACAAGCTGCATCTGGTGGTAGGCCAAAGTGAGATTTTTGGAGCAGACTGGACATTAGCAACATATTTCAGATCCCACTGTTTCTCATCACCCTCAGAAAAACAAGCTCATAAGTCCCACTGAGTCTGCATCATATGAGTTATATAATTATTTTATTATATATTACATTGCAATAATAACAGAAGTAAAGTACACCATAAATGTAATGCACAAATGTTATCCCAAAACCACTCCAGCCCACCTCAACTGTGGAAAAACTGTCTTCCACAAAACCAGGCCCTGGTACCAAAAAGTTTGAGGACTGCTGCTGTATGATTCCATATGTCTGAAGTTCAAAGGCAGCAAAGCAACGTGAATCTCTGCTTCTGGAAGTCAGAGCACTTTTTACCATTTGGAAGTACTGACTAGAACAGGATACAAGGGAGATTCAGAGCAGGTGGTGATGGTCTATTTCCTGACAGAGGGGTGATTACACACAGATCAAGAGGCTTTTTTGCAGATACATTGTTATATACTTACAATGCACGTACTTTTCCATGTGATGCTATACTTCAATAAAAGTTTACTAAGAAATTTGTTTAAATCTTCTCGCAGAACTATGCTGCCCACCCATCTCACACAGGGCTGAATGCCAGAAACAAAGCTTTGGGGAAGATGAGCTGAGCATTCAAAGCACAAAATTACTAAAGGGAAATGATCTACTATGAGTAAAAATCAGAAAATGTAGAAAGGGAAAAAAATAACAGGGTTAGTCTTCCAAGAACCATCAGAAGAGGAACAGGCAATGCAAGGCCAGTGGTCTTCAAATTGGATCCCTAGGCCATCGGTGGTCAGCATCACTTCAGAATTTGTTAGAAATGCAAATTCCCACATCTTCAGAATCAGGCTTTCTGGGGCTGTTTGACAGGCCCTCCAGCTCATCCCAACACACAATAAAATTTGACAACCTCTACATTTAGATGAATAAAGCTTAGTTTTTGTAGAAACATTTTTCCTTGGATTAAAAAAAAACTTTCTGATTGTCAAGGTACGATGTGTGAGGCTAATTATCTCAGGAAATATAGCTAGGCAGGGGATACAGGGATGCCTGTCAAGCATGAGGCCTTGGGTTCAACCCCTAGCATACACACACACATACACACACACACACACACACACACACACACATCTTTTTAAGGTGTGTTTTGAAAAGTGGTTACAGTTCCTTCCTTCTGCTTCACTCAGCCTAACACTTGACCAGTCCCCATTTTATGCTGCGCTACTGCTGCATAAATGAATCTTATCTCCACCATAAAAAAATCCATAAGCTTCTGGACACCAAGAGCTGAGTTAGCACCAGCATGGCCATGGGTTGCCTCCTGAAAGAGCAGTCTGTCTGACTTTCTCCCTTAACAGATGAACAAACCAGCAGCCCCAGTGCTACACAACCACTGGTGGAGGCAGTGTGGTTTTGAGAACCCACATGAGCCATGCTGTTTCCATGTTATGGTCCTTCATGGAGGGACCCTGAATAGTGCCACACCTAAAACAGTGTCCTTAATGCCTGCTGAGTTCCCTGACTCCATTCCTCTCCCGCCCAGTGGAACACCCCAATAAAAGAAGAGCCACCAAGAGCTACTCTGGTGGTGCTTTCCAGAGTTCAAGGACAGCCAAGTATTTTTCTCACATGAGTATTTTCCCACTGGTGCTTAGAAGTGAGTGGCTGACAGAAAGGAGTCTGAACTTATTTCATTTGCCAGCAGTTACTTGAAATTCAGTGCTACAAGACACTGGAACAAAAAGAAACCATTTAGTTTTCTTTGATTGGAAGCTGATGAACTTCTTGTTGCATCAGAAAGAGATTTTAACTGCTCTGGGCTTCAGTGAAAAAAAGTTGCTGTAGCTAACATCATATTAAATGGTCAAAAACCAAAAGCTTTCACTCTAAAATCAGGATCAAGACAAGGATGTTCATTATTACCACTCTTATTCAATATAGCTCTGGAAACATTAGCCAGAGCAATTAGACAAAGGAAAGAAATAAAAGGACTAAGGATAGGAAAGGAAGAAGTTAAATGATCAATATTAGCAAATGACATGATACTCTACATAGAAGACACCAAAAACACTACCAAAAAAAAAATTGTAATTTAATATCTAAATTCAGTAGTATAGTGGCATATAAATCAATACTCAAAAACTTAATAGCACTCCTGTACACAAACAACAAACTCATGGAGAGAAAAATTAGGGAAAGCACACTCGTAACAATAGAATCCTAAAAAATGAAATATTTAGGAATCAGTCTAACAAAGGATATAAAAGAGCTCTACACTGAAAACTATAATATCCTAAAAAAGGAGATTGTAGAGGATATCAGAAAATGGAAAGATACCTCTTGTTCTTGGACAGGAAGAACCAACACAGTGAACATAGCCATACTCCCAAAACTGCTATACAGATTTAATGCAATCCAATCAAAATACCTTTAGCATACCTCACAGATCTACAGAAAATATTCCTAAAATTCGTTTGGAAACAGAAGAGACCTAGAATAGCAAAAGCAATTCTGGGCAACAAAGGAAATCAGGGGACATCACAATATACTACAGAATTACTATGATTAAAACAGCATGGTATTGGCAAAAAAAAGAAAGAGAGAAAGAAAGAATGAAAAGAAAGAAAGAAAGAAAGACAGGCCTGAGGATTAGTGGAACAGAATAGAAGATGCAGACACACCCCAAACACACTTAGCCACCTTATCTTTGACAAAGGATCTAAACTTGCTCACTGGAAAAAAGATAGTCTCTTTAATAAATGGTGTGGGAAAAACTGGCTTTCACATGCTAAAGACTAAAATTAGACACATATCGGTCACCATGCACTAAACTAAAGTTAAAATGGATCAAAGATCTAAATATTAAAATAGAAACACTAAATTTACTAGAAGAGAAATTAGGTAAAAATCTCAAAGACATAAATGTAGGCAGAGACTTCATGACCAAAACCCAGACTACAAGTGAAAGATTACAAAGAATCAGTAAATGAGATCTCACCTTATTAAGAAGCTTTTGCATAATGAAAGAAATCACCAACAGAGTGAAAAGACAACATACAGAGTAGGAAAAATTTATAGCCAGTTGTACCTCAGACAAAGGACTTATATCTAGAATATATAAAAAATTGAAAACAATCAGACCCCCCAAATTCAAATATCCAATCCAAAAATGGACATCTGAATTGAATACACATTCTCAGATGAAGAAATATACATGGCAAATAAATACATGAGAAAATGTTCAACATCATTGATCATCTGAGAAATGCAAATTAAAAAAACCCTGAGATTCCATCTCATCCCAGAAAGAATGGCTATCATCAAGAAATCCACCAATAACAAATGTGGAGTGGCTGTGGGGAAAAAGGAATGCTTCTCCACTGCTGGTGAGAGTATAGACTGGTGCAACAGTGGAAATCAGTGTGGAGATTCCTTTAAAAATTAGGAGTAGAGGTCCCATTTGGCCCAGTTATTCCCCTTCTGTGTATCTTCCCAGAAGAATTAAAAACATTATACCACAGTGATATATGTACACCCATGTTTATAGCAGCACAATTTGTAATAGCTAAATCTTGGAAACAACCCAAATGCCCATCAACCAAGGAAATGATTAAAAAAAGATGTGGTTTTCTTCTATAATGGAGTACTACTCAGCCATAAAGAAGGAGAAACTGGAGATTTTTATAAGTAAAGGGATGCAACTTGAGACCGTACTTATAAGAAATAAAGCATACCCATATGTGTAAACATCATATTGTCTCACTAGAGTGAGACAATGAATGAGTAAATAAGATACAAAATGTACAATAGATATTGTGAATTGGGAAGAAACCATTCAAAAATAAAGACAAACTGTGATGGGGGAAGGGGAAAGGAAGGAAGGAAAAAATATATATATTTATACACAATATAGTTAAGATAGTTATACAGCTAGTTTATCTTAGTTCATGGAAAAGAAAGGTTTGTGCTAATATTGTTTGTACAAAATATCATGCCTATACTTGTACTCTGAATAACTACTATAAAGACAACAATATACAATGTATTAATTATGGTAACTTTCCTACTAACTTCTTTTGAAACTCTGTTTTATTGTTATTTTTATTTTTTTCTCTCTTTAAAATGAAAAAAAAAAAAAGAAAGCTGTTTTTGTTAATTGTAGAATCGTGGGGTTTAAGGGTGCTGCTGGGGACCAGTATTACGGGCAGAGGGGTCAATCTGAGAATGGGTAGGAAACAATAATTCCTTGTGTGCCGGATCCAAAAGGGCTATAAACAATATTTTTCAAAAATATTTTACTATGACAGTACATGTCAGTGTTCTGCCTGATGGATAGCTTGTTTTTCAGCTTGGATCCCTGTCAGGAGTGCATCTTTCCAGCAAGTTGGAAAACAACATAATCCTTCTCAGTGTTACACCATATTGAACATAAACCACTCCCAGGAACAGAACTAGTAGATTCAGGGAAGCATACGGCACCACAAAGCCATGAAAAGACTGGAAACCATTCCCTGGTTAATAAAGGAAGAGAATCCCACCTCTGTGAACCTTCCCTGACCACCCACGGCTACTGCAGTTCCCTCTCTCCTGGGATTCCCTGCCCCAAAGGAACTCCTTCTAACTGATCAGATGGGAATAGCTGGCTTGAGTGTGTCCCGTGATCATGAATTTCTCCATCCCTGAACTCCAGTACCCAAAACAGCAAGTGGAGAATGTGGATTTGGAGTGAAATGGATCAAGGTTTAGACCCAGCTTCATCACTTATGTATGCTCTGCAGCTCCTGGCAAGTTATCTCACCTTGCCTAGCTCCAGATCCTCAAAGGTAGAATGAGAAGTTACTGGTGCTACCTCACAGGTAGAAGTTAAATAAAGTTACATAATTATCCCTCAGTGTCCTAAGAAGATTGGTTCCAATACCCCATCAGATACCAAAGTCTCCCAGTGCTCAAGCACCTTGTGTAAAATGGCCTGATATTTGTATATAACCTACACATATCCACCTACATACCTTAAACCATCTGTAGATTTCTTGTAATGTTTAATACGGTAGAAATGCTATGCAAATACTTGTTATATTAAATTGTTAAGGGAATAATGACAAGAAAAAGTCTATACACAATATGATTTCAATCCATAGTTAGTTGATCTACAAAGACAGAGGGCCAACTGTATTTTTTTCCCCCCCGGTACCAGGGATCAAACTCACGACCTTGGGCCTACCGAGCAGGCCCTGTGCTACTGAGCTAAATCCCCAGCCCCCCAACTGTATTTTAAAAGCATCCAGAATAATTTCTGGTCAATAGCAAGCATTCAGTGAACATTAGCAATTAATAAGAGGAGTTATTAGTTCAATAACTTTGTTATTTTTGCTACTGCTGCTACTGTTACCAATAGGAGCAATTCACAAAGCATATCTGAAGGAACAAACCTCCACAGGAATCAGTAAAGATCACAGTTAAAGAAATATTTGAGCAGCCCCAGTAGCACCCCAAATGGGGATTTGGCACAAATTAGAAAAAAGATTCCCACAAGACACATTACTACAATTTTCTAAAAAACTTGTTCTAGCAATTCCCCAGATCTACAAGGCCTGCAGTTTCCAGCACAGCCCCCAGGTGTTAATAAAGGAGGTAGGCTGTGAATAGACACAGAGGAGCATCCAGAGTCAGGAAGCAGAGCCTGGTGTCCCTTGGGAGCATAGCCACAGCCCAGTCCCACAACAAATAAGAACCACGCAGTACGTCCATCGAGCTGGAACCACAGAAAACAAAGGGTCAAGGCAGGCTTCTTAGCCTTCTCTAAGGGTCTGTCAACTTCTCCAGAGATTTTTTTCTTTTCTGTTAGGGTTTTGTGAATTAAGCATTTTCTTACCAAATATTTTGTGTAGTCCTTGCCTTAGAAAAACAACCAGAGAATCTCAGGTTCTAGCAAAATGACAAAGTAAGTTCACGTAAATCCTTCTACCTCAAATATAGTGTATGGCTTGTATCTAGATGTCTCCCAAAAGCTCATGCACTCATACATGGGGCTTTTGGGAGGTGGGTAGATCTAGGATGTGTGAATGTGGATAAAGGGTGAGTGAATATGAACTAAGATGTGATAACTAGATTGGTCTACTGATTGGTTTAGCATTGTGCTGAGTGTGGGAGATGAAAAGCCCCACCCAGGGTGTGAGTGGCACCACCCAAAAGGCCTGTAGCCTGGACGGGATAAAAGGGAAGAATGAAAGGCAGCTGCTGCTACTCGCTGCTTACTGCTGCTGCTTCCTGCCTGCCTTGTCATGGACTATTTCTCATCCACACTGTCCCTCTACCATGCTGCCCTGCCTTGGAGCCAGCTGACTATGGACTGAAACCTCTACCAACTGAGCTGAAATAAACACGTCCTCCCCTAACTTTGAGTTCTAGGTATTTTGTCCCAGCAATGAGAGAAGTAACTAAGACATACAGTAATGGGTCACTTATAATTGCCATCTACCCTACAAAACATGTCCTTAGGTAATTTTATCAATGTGGAAACATATAGAGTATGTACTTACACGGCTAGTACAATGTCCCCAGGTGATTTATCCTTATGAGATCATGGTCACATATATAATCAGTCCTTGTTCAAATTATTGCCATACCATACATGACAGTACATAAAGATTCTAGATAAATCAGTACCAAAAATATATTTTAATCAACTACTTTTCAAAATTTCCCATGATTCAGATAAATATTAATTGGAAACTCCATTCTCAAATGCTACTTAGGAGGAAATACACCAAGGAAAAATAAGTACTACCCCAAAGGAGTGGGACCAGGACAATTATGTCCTGATCTAATGAGAAGAAAGATGAAAACCTCCACCACGTGAGCAGCAGCAGGGGGTCTGTGTCCTCCTTTTTGCCACAAGAGCCACCTACCACAGCTTCTCTTTTCTTAAGTGCCAGGTGTAAACAGAACCAGTTTGGGAAAGGAAAGGACGCTGGTCTCTGTAAATGTCCCACGCTAGTCCTGCAGTCATCGTGTAAACTGCCGATCCTCCCAGTGGACTGCAGTGAACACTTGTCCAAAGCAGAGCAGGGAGCCACTCACAAAGAGCCATTTAAAGGCTTCCCTGCCCCAAAATACTTTCACCACTACATAATGGTAGCCTGAGATTTCACCATCAAGATCCATTATTTGAGGATAATCATTTAAAAGGCAAAAGAATAGGGGTGGGGGGTCTGACTGCCTCTGGGTTCTGTAGGAGCAGGAGCAGGAGGGCTATAAGGCGGCAGGTGGCTGCTGAAGGCCAGCTCTACAGGATGTGGCACTTACCGGGGGCCTAGGGTGCAACATGTTGGAAATGCTTGAAACTGAGCCCCAGAGAGAGGGTGTGAAGTCAAAGCCCAGAGTAAATCAGAAGAGAGAAAATGAAGAGGATCGATAAAAGAGTTTAATGAAACATAAACAGGTTCAGGGAGGGCTTAGATAAATTCACGGCCAATCCATAGCTGGGAGTTAAGGAGCAGCCCCGGCTCTTGGAGGTTGATGTTGTGGAAAACAACCATACCTCCTCCCATCATCCCCAGGGATAGGGCCAGACACTGAGTTCCTGGCTGCAGGAGCCCAGCACAGACTTGCAGAGGGGGAGAGGAAAGATGTCCTGGATAATGAGTAATCGTGGGGTCAGAACAGGAGCTGGGCAGCTGCCCCAAAAACACTGGCAGGCAACACTTGCTGCACTGCACGACACTGATTTGGAAGGATGGAACTAGAAAGCTGGTACAGCTTCGCTGTGATTTGTGAGTCGGCAGCAGCCCTGGAGGCAGGGAGAGTGGGCAGCATGCATTTCCACTGCTCCCACTGGGCTGCCCCTGCCAAGAGATCCAGGGATCAGTGCCAAGCCACATGGGAGAAGGGGCAATCCAGGCATGCCAACTCGGACCCTCTTCCCCATGTCATCATGCCCTGATGCAGAACCCCAGGTGGTGTTGGAAAGGTGCTCCACCCCCACACCAGAAAAGACAGCAAAACCCTACGAGATGCTGCCTTCACCCTCCCTGCTGGGGGTGGAAGGACCAAGTCCCCCACTCTGCTAGCTGCTTGCCTCCCTCTGTAACTTTTCTCCAAGGGCAAGGAAAAGGCCGGCCACAAGCTCCTACCTCACTGAAGCACTTCTGCCACCGAGTGCTCCATCCTCATAGGAGTGCACACCTGTCCTAGTTAGGAAAGGCCTTCTCTCTTCACCAGGGACGAAATCCTGTGAGCTGAGGCCAGAATCAAGAAACTCCAAAAACAAGGTAACATTTTCCCCTGATGAGCTGGGCCATCCACAGAGGTCACAAGTTTCTCCAGATGCCGCCTGCTTCCGAGTGGGGGTGGGGTGGCAGTTGGCCTAAGCAGCATGTTTCTCTCCCCAGTTCTTCAGGCTGGGCTAGGTTATTCCAGGTACCAGGGGAAGGCTCCACCTCCCAGAACTGCAGCCAGCACTGCGGGTCACGATGCAGCCGTGAAGCTTGGTTTCCACCTACTGGCCCCAACTAACACCACCAACCTCAACCAGGGGACTTACCTGGATTGGAACAAACTGTCCCTGGCCTTAGGGAAAGCCGTGTGGGTCTCACATGACAAGGCAGGAGGCTGCATGGGGGGCTACTACCAGGCAAGGGGACCCAGCCTCCAGCCCCACCCTGTCCTCTTCCCCTGAATCAGTGCCTCACCTTGCTTTGGCCTTCCTAGGTCAGGGGACACATAGACATCTGAGGCTCGAACCACTAGTTCTCCTATGAACAGTCTCTTTCTGACCAGCCATGGAGACCCAGCTGCTCCTCCAAACATGTCTCTTGAGCTTAAGTCTCCATTTCTGCAGCCAGGTTGGCCTCTCCCAGTGAAAACTGCCTTTAAAGCATCCCCAGCCTGATAAGTGTCTTTCAGTAACTTTCCTTGCTCTTATTTCTTTCTCTCCAGAGACTCCCAGGAACCTGCCTTGCCCCTCCTTTCCTCCCCAGGCCCCATCCCTGACCTCTCCCATTCTGGTCTAGGGTTGTCAGCCACCCACAGTATATATTACCATAGAAGCCTTCTAGGAAGTCCTAAGAGGGATGCCCAAATATGGTGGGTACACCTTCAGCCATCTGAGCTCATCGCTGTGCAAGCCTAAAGCATTTCATTTACACTGACTGGTGGTAATTTCACTTTCTATACCTCCCATATCCTCAGCAGTCACAGACAGGGTGTCTACAAGGAGAGGACAGAGAAATGAAGGAAGTTTGCTCTTCCCAGACCAATTGGTCTTTGGCCTTTGTGGTAGTTTCTCAGCCACTCCTGGTTCCAACAGTGCCATTTCGGGTAAATGGTTCCCAGACAGATAGCCCAGTGGCCGGGAGTCTCAGAACTGAGCCCCAGGCTGCACCAGGATGAAAGCACAGGTTGCCCTCTCTTTCCTGCCCTTCTGTGGGGAGCCAGGTGGTCCAAGTGGACCATCTCCAGCCAAAGTCTGATTCCCCATCTACCTTCCGTTGTAAACTTAGCTGCTATGCGTTCACAGACAGCTGACACAGTGTAGAAGGAACAATAAAGGTGGCACAGAATGTGTAAAGAGCAGGATCAGAGACAATTCAACTTTTCTGACTTTCTTTTCTAAAACTTAAAAGCCCGGTTTTCTTGGGACCCTCAGGCCTACATGTTGGAGCAGAAGCACCCTGATACCACTGCACTCATAATGACTCAGGCCTCCATGCCAGAGTGGAACCCTCCAGCAAGCGGGGCTGATGAGCACCCTCAGGGAAGAGATGAGCACACTACAGTCAGCACAGAAACCGGCATCTGCCAAGTGGACAGAAGAGACTGTCACCAATTTAGAGAAGGACAGAGAGCTCCACCCACCATTTTCCGGTCTCCCTGCAAGTCCGAAGTGTGACAGGGACAGGACAGGCCGGCTGGAGAAGGTGGAATGAGAAGCTGGACTGTTTTCTCATCTTTTGGTTAATATTCGAGGCATAGGCAAAAGTAAGAACAGGATTGCTTTATAGGTCAGCTTTGCCCTCTCCTGCCCCTTCCTTTCCCCCAAGGAAATTTCTGGCCTTTGAAAGCCCAGCTTCATGTATTTCTCCAATTCATCTCCTCAGTGGTTTGCCAGTCGGCTCCCCAAATATCTAAAGATTTCCATTTTCTTTATTGCTTTGCTCTCCCTCTCTGGACTTCATTTTCCTCTCCTCTTTTCACGTCTAGCTAAAATGAAGACTTGAGGCTTATTAACACTGCTGGCCCTTCGACTTCTGCACTGAACACCTGGGTGTTGGGATATCATAACCAGGATGTCACTCAAACCTTCTCCCTGCATCAGATGTCACTCCCGAGATACAGCAGAGTTGGAAGCAACCCGGACTGATTAATCCACATAAGGGAGCATGCAGCAGGGATGTGCAGAGTCATGAGGACCTGCCTCACGGACCTGGACGCGGTCACAGCCCACGCTGGGCTCCCACAGTCTCCTCCACTCCCCCGACGTCCGTCCACACCGAGCTTCAGACTAAATGTAGTATTTTCCACTGATGCCCATGCCCTGGGTCAGTTCTTTTCAGCCATAAGTGCTCCCCACAACCTCTGGCTTGTGTAGAGGCAGGCTTCAGCTAGCAGGTCTGGAAAAGTCACATCCAGACACGGCCCCACCCGGTCCCTCCATTGAAGAGCGGCAAGCTCTGCCCCTGCCTCCCATGGATGGATCTGCCATGCTCTGCAGGACAGAGGATGGGAGAAAAGGGAAGAAAGGAAGCAAGGAAGGAACCGAAGAGTGACTCCCGGATGCTGGCACCAAAGCTCTGCGGGGGCTGGCACACATGCCACACTGCCAAGCACAGAGGCAGGGCTGTGCTGCCTCTAATCACATCTGCTACTCGAGGACCTTCTGCAGCTGCTTTACCCTCTCCACCTGATTCACAAATCAGTCGTGAACTATGGGCACCATGACGGTCACAGCCATGCTGCCCGCATCCCTCGCCACTGTCATGGCAGGGGGCAGGGAGTCTGGCCCATGGGATGGTTTCCAGCCTCACTTGTCAGGAATTCCCTTGGAGGAGCCAGATCTGCCTGGGTGCTTGAGGGTGCCTGAGAAGATGAGAGGTGCTCAGGAATGGGTTAAGGGCAGCAAGCAGCTGTGCCAATAAGCACCTGAGCTGCAGGGAAGAGGTCCAAGAGGTCCCAGGCCAGACCTACAGCAGGCGTGGGGGCCCTTACCAAGATGCCTCCCGGACCGAGACTGCAAAGCCTCAGGTAGGAGATCTGGAATGAAAACCTCTGCCACCAGCACCTACCCTTGCCTGCATAAGAGCCCTCTAGACCGAGCTACCCGCTGCAAGCCCAGCCACCGTTTGGTTCGTGCATCCTGTATTGTTGTTTGTTGGCTTGCTTTCGCTGTTTCCTTTCCTGTTTTTCTTTGGTTTTTCTATTTATTTATTTCCTTTCCTGTTTTTGGCTTCCTCATTAACATCATGTTCTACGAAGGATTATGTGATTCAGAAGCTTAGTGAAGGGCCAGGAGGCACAAACCAGACCAGGGTTTCCAGGCGCCTTGGAAAGTACCGCCGTCTTGAAGCCGTGTGAAATTGTTTGTTTCTAGTGCCCTCTTTTGGCCACTTGTGAGAACTGCAGCTACCTCCGCTGATCCATCGTGCCTGCTAGCCTTAAAGGCTAAAAAAAGCCTCTTGTAATTTAAAGGAAAGGCTTCACTTGGCCGAAAGTCTGAGCTGGAGATAATTTCTGAATGAGTTGATGTGGTAGAGCTTTCCAGAGCCAGGGGACAGAGCCAGAGCTTGGCCTACTCTTGTTAAAAACACTGGAAAGGGCGCCTAGGCAGCAAGTTCTCCGGGAGCGGCAGGGCTCTTGGGTCCGAGTGTGGGCTGGACGAATACCACCACGATTCCCAGCTGAAACGCGCGCACAGAGCCAGGTAGGCCCCATCCAATCCCGGAGGCCAGGATG
>NW_004955459.1:8247887-8256270 GCF_000276665.1 Chinchilla lanigera
GTTAATTCCCTACCACTCTTTTTGTAACTCTGTAATGTCTGTACTGATCCTTTGCTATTTTGTAAAACGTTGTCGATCTGTTAGTATTTTCCTCCTTTTATTTTTAAAATAAAAAAAAAAACCTCTGGAAAGTTTCTTGATGGTTAAAAGTCAGCAAGTAGCTCAATCTGGTTTGATGGCAGTACCCAGATAAACTCAGTTTTACATGTGAAAGTGGCTCCTGGTTTTTGCCCTGAGGAACAGCCCAGTGGAGTGCTATTCCAGGCCACAACCCTGGCCCTTCCAGTGCTTCCTGCCTGGGCTCTTAGGCAGCATCCTCTCTGAAATGCTGCAGGCGCATCCAGGTGACCTACGGCCCCTGGGCAGTCAGTGCCCACAAGGGATTTCTCCTGCAAAAGCCTCAGCTCCCATAAGAATCATGAATTCAGACTGCCAGTGGCCCTTCTAGGCTACATTCTTCAGAGAAACACGCATATGTGGTAGCACTGGTATAAAATTACTTGTGATGCTATTGTTTTCCTTAGAGAAATATCAGCAATACCTGAATGGCTCTCAACAAGTTAATATGAAATAAACCTTGGTGTAATGATGTAATGAATGGAACCCCTAGCACCACAAAAACAAACAGAAAATTACACTGGCACATCAGGTAGCTATAAAAAGTAGTAATATACAAAGATCTCCAGGTCCTATGTTACAGAGAAAAGTGCCCGTGGTAGGCTGATGTACACATGCACATAGATTATATATGCATATGGATGTATAGCTTTCTTCTCTGTGCTTTATATTCCTCTTTTCTCCCCTAGCCAGAGTAAAGATCTGAGTTGTGTTAAAATTGCTGGCCTTCACCTTCTCCACACTGCACCTGGGTGTCAGATGTATACCATGTATAGTTAGAGATATAGCTATTGACATAGATGCAGATACAGATGCTTGCAAATGCAATCAAATATTTCTAGAATGGTAGTATCGCTGAACTCTTTGGGGAGGAAACCAGGTAGCTTTGTAATTTTTCATTTTAAATAAGGATACAATCAACTCTCCCTTACCACAGGTTCCAAATCCATGGATTAAAACAACTACAAATCAAAAATACTCAAAAAATTGTACAGACTTTTTCATTACCATTTTTTCTTAAACAATAGAATATGAGACCTGTTTATGTAACATTTATACCGTTAACTAGTACAAGTAATCACCGCAGGATTGAAGGTACGTGGAGGGGGTGCATAGGTTATGTAAAATTTGCCCCACTTCCTAAAAGGGATTTGAGCATTTGTGGGTTTTGGTATCCAAGAGGGGTCCTGAGACCAGTCTCCTGTGGATGCTAAGGGATGAATGTATTGACTTTTTCCGAAGTGTGCAAAGATAACGGCCTCTGTCATGGAGAGGCTGGTGAAGAGCCTGGAATGAAAGCATCCCACGGTGGAGCACAGCCAAAAATAAGTGAGATGCCTCTTGTAGACAGACGACCAAACTGCATGCACTTCCCTGTACAGAGCCCCTGGCTTACTACGAGTCCTCACAATACTCATCAGAGTATTAGTATAAGCTCGGCTTCCAGGTATTTTCAGATATTGATGGATTTATCGGGGGTAATTGCACTGTAAGTGGAAGCGCATCTGCAGTCCCTTCCAGGGACTGATTCCAGGACCTTCAGGAAAGCACTGTTTGTGTGTCAAGGCTCACACACCCAAAGTGCTAAGAGGAGGATCCTGCCTTCAGGGTGCTCTCATTTCTTGAGGTCAGCAGACACGTATACAACTCTGAAGTTAATGAGTTAGTGTATCTGTTGCTATACAACAAAACACCACAAAATGTAGTGGTTTGAAACAAACTTTATCGTTACGCAGTCAGTTCTGTGGGTTAACTGGTATGTACTGGGAGGCTGTTATTCAGGACCTGTCCATGTGGTAGTTGTCTGAAGGTGGCTGGAGTTGGAGCCTTCTGAAAGCCCAGCTGGGCTGGGCACTGAAGATGGTGTCTTCACTCACTTACTTGGTCCCTCAGCTGGGCTGCCCTGTGGCTCACACCACACAGCCTCCCTACGAGGGTAATGTGGCTTCCTCACCACACAGCTGCCATGGATGGCAGATGGCTCCTTGAAGGAGCTGCAAGGCTCTCAGTGACCTAACCTTAGAAGTCACGCAGTCTCTTCCAACTCCTCCTATTGGTCAAAACTGAGTCACAGGTTTAGGCCTGCTGCAGGGGGAGGAGCCATACAAGCACATGAATACTGATGGCAGAGGTGATTGGGGGACCCTCTCGGTGCACTAAGATAAAGGCAAATCCAGGATGCACGGGAGCTCAGAGCTTGACCCTGACTGGTCACCGCTCCAGAACTTGTTCCAATCTCTGAAGGATGTATGCCAAAATGCCTTTGTAAAAAGAGTTTGGGGAGGTTAATATTTATGACTTAATTTTCTTTTCTTTTTGGGAAAATGTGTTGGAGAGGGTCTCACTATGTTGCACAGGCTGGCCTCAAATTCATGGCAGTTCTCCTGCCTCAGCCTCAAATGCTAGGATTATAGGCATAAGCAAATGCTGGGATTATAAGCATGCACCACCATGCCCATCTATGACTTCATGCTTTTCTGGTGGGGGAGGGGCCGGGAATTGAATCAAGGCCCTGTGCATGCTAAACATGCACTCTACCACCAAGCTACCCTCAGCCCCAACTTCAAATTGTAAGTCAAGAAAAACAATCAGAAAGACTGTAAATGTTATTTGTTTTACTGTACTAGAAAGACATCTTGCCAAAAGACACACCCTAGACCTGCTTTATGTAACTCAAAACTGTGGAGCTTAGCAGGGTCAAGGACAGCCTGGATCTAAGTAAGACCTTGTCTCAAAAGAACAATAAAAAATGAAGAAAACAAAATATATACACAGGAAGTTGTGAATAGGTTATGTGCAAATATTATGCCATATGATATGAAGGACTTCAGCATCCTTAAACTGGTAGCCACAGCATCCTGGAGCTGATCCCCCACAGACACTGAGGAATAACTGAATTGAGTTTCATTCCTTCTAATCCTTTCAGGTGATTCTTTTCTGGCCTTAAATATTTTACAATGGTGTGTAACAGCCAAAAGTTGAAAAGGAATAATAAAATTTGGAAGATTTATTTAAAAAAAAAAACAACTGAGGAGCTTGGGGAATGCTAAGGTGAAATCGAAGTCACCTAGAGGACATATAGGGGACTTCTGGGTATCAAGGCCACTCCCTCTTTCTCCACAAAGCACAAGTGCACACACGCACACGCGCACACACCACAAATACACACATACCACACACACACACACACACACACACACACACATACAATCTTAGGGAATAAGATTAACTTTCTCACACTCTTCTCCATCTTGTTCTTATTGAAACAAAAATTCTGTTGGGCTCTTGCTTGCCCCCCAAAATGGACCTAAATCACAAGGAAGTTATAATAAATGTTCAAAATACTTTTGAGTTCATCCTTATCTTCCTTTATCTAGCCATACAGAAAGTGGAATAGAAATGGACTGTCTTATAGAACTAATAAAAAGTCTGTGCTTTGAGCAATATATAATGGCATAAGAAAGTGATCGCAGTCAAAGTTAACAGCAAAAGGAGAAGGCACACAACTGTCCACACTGAAATAAAGATTAGCTGTAAATATTCACAGTGCTTCTCTCTGGTGATAAGATTAAGAGAGACTTTTATCATTATCAGTAATACATTTCTGTATTTCGTACCATGAACACAGAGCCCTTTTATGATCAGACAATAGCTCTCTATATGCATATGGACCTGCTCTGGTGTCTTCTCTCAAAGGCTTCCCACTTCCCAGACCTCTCCTTGACTCCGGTATGAGCTGACAGCTGAACCCCATGCCCCTGGGACAGCAAGTGGGGTGCCAGAAAGCCTCCCTGATCTTTGTAGGAATTTGAGTGGATCCACATGTCCTGCTCACTGACACTGGAAAGAAGGGTCTGGTTAGAAGTCCGAGCCACTGTGGACAGGTGTGCGGCAGGGCTGGGGGTTGGTGTGGTGAAGAGCACAGTTAAGCAGGTAGCTCGAACAAAAGACCTCTAACTGCTGAGAACAAAAGGAACTGGACGCCTGTTTCCACGTGGAGCCAGTTGTTTCTGCCAGGGGAAAGCACAGTTGAGTTGTAAACATACACAAAACCGTATGTCATGTCCTCAGGCTTCCCTAGCAAGTCACGGAGGTTCTGCCATTGTTGAAAGGGCAAATAGGCTCTCATTAATTCCACTCCATCACTTGGCATTTCTGATGGCTTTGACATTCTAAAAGCAACTGTGTTGGTGCCTTAAAATATATATTACTTGGAAGGCTGCCCAGTGAGATGGAAGAAGAGGAGAACTGGATTGGAAGCCATCAAATTCCAGCCAGGCTCCAAATCAAAGACTAGTATGACCAAGAATGGACCCCTGCCTTTGGGGGCCTCATTTTCTTCAGCAGTTAAATAACAGCTGTCAGGTTCTCCCAAATTCTGATATTAGATCTCCTGTTGATTCCTCTCTTCTGAAATTCCCTGCCCTTTCCACTGTTTTTTATCTTTCCACCAGAACATCAGCAAGTCTAGCTTTTGTCCTTCCCTCAAGGGGACTCCTTAATCTTAAATCACCTATTTCCTCTAATTTTTGCAACGAGCCTAGCTGCTTGGACTAGATAGTGGAGAAATCATGGACAATATCTTTGTTCTAGCTCTGTGATTCACTAGCTGTGTGACCTTGGACAAATTATTTAATCTCCCTGTTTCTCCAACTCGAAAATACAGCTAATTCATGGTCACAGTGTAGCATCAGATGAGTGGTCTTTGAGGAGACCCTCAGTGTCTCTGGGTCTCTCACCTCCACTCTGGTGGGGAATGGAGCAGTGAAGCGAGACTGGCTCAGAACCGAAGGCCCCCAGGAGAGAATGAGGAAGTCAGGCCAGAGAAGAATGAAGAAGTCAGAAATGAAAGTAATGCAAAGCAGAGGTTTATTTATAGTATTGCGAAGGCGGAGGCAAAGCTGCCAGGTGGCAGGCCACAAGGCAAGGAGAGCTCAAATGAGCTTCTCAACCTGGTATCTTCGCTCTGCCCATCCTTATAGGGGTAAATGGGTCCCTAAAAATAACTTTTACACATTGGTTTAATTTAAGCTAATTGGGATTTTAGCTTTTGTTTCTGGGGTGAGCCAAGGGTCCTGGGGTCTAAGGATACACAGTAAATGCATGCAAGCTAGGCCCTGAAAATAGCTGCTTCACACCTGTAAAGGTTTCACAAAGGGCAACTTCCTCAAGTAAGCAGGTGGTCATTTCTATAACCATCTGCCACGTCAGCCATGCCATGTCAGTCACATTATCCCTACATCCCTGCTTCCTCTCCTCCCTACAATAGGAATACTGTAAGGCTCAAATAAGATGATGTATGTAAAGGACTTAGAATAGTCCCTCCTATGCAGCAAGTGTTTCATAAACACTGACAACAGCCACTAATACTATTTTGATCAGTGGCTATTGTTCTTGTTGCTAGTCTTTCTTTGGTGGATCTCCCAGATCCTATCTGTTGGTGATTTTAATAAAGACATTGTTATGGCTTGTATCTACCTGTCCTCCCAAAGCCTCATGCAGTCATAGGTGCGGTTTTTTGGATGAGGCTGGATCTAGAGTGTGTGATGCTTGGATTAAGGAAGTGAAACTGCGATTGATTCACAGTGTGATGCTAGGATTAAGGATGCTCCTACCCTGGGTGTGAGTGCTACCTGCCCTAAGGGTGGGTAACCTGGATAGAATATAAGAGACAGAAAGAGGGCTGCTGCCATCATTTGCTGTTTTCTAACTACTTCACTGCTTTGCTGCCCTCTGCCTACCATGAACTCTTTCTCCTCTGCAATACCCCTCTGCCAAGCCACTCTGCCTTGGAGCCAGCCAGCTATGAATGGAAACCTTTACAAACAGTGAGCTACAAATAAACTTTTCTTCCTTTAACTTTGGGTTGAATATTTTGTCTCAGCAATGAAACTGTAACTAAAACAGCCATTTTGAAAAATCCATCTGCTATGGTTTGGGTGAGTGTCCCTGTGAGTTAAAGGAATGGTCCCCAAGGTGGCAGTCTTGGAGGTGGTGAAATCTTTAGGAGGGAGAGCTGGGAAGTCCTGAGGTCCTTAAGAGAGTGGGATTCCTCTTCCTGTCTCACTCTGCTTCCTGGGTCATGATACAAATGGTTTGTGCCACCACATGCTCCCACCATGACATGCTATTCTTACAGAGGCTCAAAGCAATAAGGCCAATTTTGGACTAGAACCTCCAAAACTATGAGCCAAAAGAAACCTTTCTTCTTGTAAGTTAAATGTCTCAGGTATTTTGTTATATTGATGGGAAACTGACTGTCCCTACAAGGAAAGAACCAAAAAGAAAAAGGAGGAGGGAGGGAGATGAGGAAAGAGAAAAAAACTCAAATACTACCACCAGATACCCCAACAACAAAGTGATTTAATCACAGAAAAGGAAAATGCCATTAAAAGTTGTAATTCTTGATTTCCAATAAATTATAATCATTTGAAAAAGAGCATTGAACTCCTGCTTTCTTAGGAGAAGCATAAACATTTCTGGAGAGCTAAAAATGATCTTATATAAAAATTTAGTTTTTTAATTAAAAAATGATTATAGTATTTAATTTCATCCTACAAATATGTCAATAACTGGTCCGGAAGATCTTCACTCAACATGCTGAAGAATTTGGCTATAGGTGAAATGGGCAGGAAAAAGCCAGGGCCCTGATCACTTCTCACTGACAGCCAATTAAGCAGCAGAGTGATGTCACCCAACTCCAAGTGATGGGGACATGCCTCAAGCCCCCACTTTACTATCTAACACTTGCAAATACACATACAGGGACTGTCTGAAATACCTTCATCCCTCACAGAGAAAAAAATGACCCAATCTACACTGAAGTGTTGCCTCTCCAGAAATATATATATATTTATGACCTTTTGATCTCCAATCCAATTCTATGAGCCAAAGAGAACTGAAGTGATTCTTTTGGACTGAGTAAGATAGCTCTTTAACATACCAAAAACTATCTGCTATAGTTTGAAGTCTGGAGAAGCCCATGTGTTAAAGATTTGAGGCTCAGCCTATGGTGCTATTGGGAGGTGGCAGAACCATTAGGGCAGAGACAAAGTGGGAGAAAGTAATGGGACTGGAAGTGTGCCCTTGAAGAGGATACAGAACCTCAGACCTCTCTCTCCTTCTCTCCCTTGCTGTCTCTCTCTTTCTCTCTCCCTCTCTCTCTCTCCTCCCTCCCTCTCTCACATGTTGATGTGCTTTCTTTCCAGCCATCAAGAGGTAAGCATACCACATCCTCTTGCCCCGATGTGCTGCCTCACCACAGGCCCACAGTAACAAAGCCAAGTCACCATGGACTGAAACCTAAGCCATGAGCCAAAATAAACCTTCTGCCTTAATAAGTCTGTTTCTCAGGTAATTGCTACAATGATGCAAAGCTGACTAACGATATCTATTTCAATTCAACTATTCTCAGCATACATCACAAACTCAAAGGTAGCATTTCACCAACTGTGCCCCTGGACAACTGACACATGAGAGGCTTTACAAAATAAAGGAAGAACAGGATATGTCCTTGTCTGCCACCACAACTCCTGGAGATGTACAGTGGCCATTGTCCTACTAAGAATCTGAAACTGTATGATTTAAATTTTTTTATTTTATTAAATAAAGAATCAGCAGCACAGTGCTGAGAGCTAGATAGAATGATTTACTTTAGGATATTTATGGCTTCAAGTTGCATGGCAAGGACCTAGGGATACCCTCCAGCCACTTAATGATATTACATCTTTAGGAGACTTCTGGTAAGATGGCAGAGTGGTGAAAATGCAGATACAACTTACCAGAACCTGTGAGATGCAATGAAAGCAGTCCTAAGAGGAAAATTTATAGTGGTGAATTCTCACATCAGGAAAACAGAATGAGCACAAATAAACAACCTTATACTGCACCTCAAGCTTCTACAAAAAGATGAGCAAGTCAAGCCCAAAGGCCAAAGAAGGCACGAAATTATACAGATCAGAGCAGAAATTAATTCAATGGAGACTAAGAGAACAATACAAAGAATTAATTAGCTAAACAGTTGGTTCTTTGAGAGAATAAATAAAACTGATAAACCCCTAGCCAACCTTATCAAAAAAGGAAAGAAAAACTCAAATTCATGTAATAGGGATGAAAAGGGTAAAATCACTATACTATAGAAATTCAGAAGATCATCAATACCTACTTTGAAAATCTTTACTCTCCCAGGATGGAAAATACAGAAGAAATGGAAAGATTCTTAGATACATATGAATTACCAAAGCTGAATCAAGAAGATATAAAAATT
>NW_004955459.1:8257131-8264742 GCF_000276665.1 Chinchilla lanigera
ATAACTAAATTCAGTAGTGTAGCTGGATACAAAGCCAACACTCAAAAATAAATAGCAACCCTGTACACAAGCAACAAATTCATGGAGAGAGAAATTAGGGAAGCCACACTCTTCACAGTAGCATCCAAAAAAATGAAATATTTAGGTATCAATCCAACAAGGGAAGTAAAACATTTATACATTGAAAATAATACTACTCTGAAAAATGAGATCAAGGAGGATATCAGAAAAATGGAAAGATATCCCTTGCTCATGGATAGGAAAAATCAACATAGTGAAAATGGCCATACTTCCAAAATTGTTGTACAGATTTAATGCAATCCCAGTCAAAATAGCATTAGCATACCTCAAAGACCTAGAGAAAATATTCATAAAATTCATTTGAAAACAGAAGAGACCTAGAACAGCAAAAACAATTCTGGGCAACAAAGGCAAAGCAGGCAGCATCACAATCCCTGACTTGAAAGGGATACTACAAAGTTACTGTGATAAAAGCGGCAGGGCACTAGTTAAAAAAAAAAAAAAAAAAAAACAGGTCAGTGTAACAGATTACAAGATGCAGGAACAACTACAAACACACTCCACCACCTTATTTTTGACAAAGGAGCCAAACATGTTCACTGGAAAAAAGATAGCCTCTTTAATAAATGGTGCTGGAAAAACTGGCTTTCCACATGGCAAAGACTAAAACTAGTCTATCCATGTGTATGTCCATGGACATAGGAATAGGCAAAGATTCCATGAAAAAAAATCCGGTCACATGGAAACTACAAAGAATCAGCAACTGGGAGTTCATCCTATTAAAAAGCTTTTGTACAGCAAATGAAATTACCAATAGAGTGAAAAGATAACCCACAGACTGAAAAACTTTTAAGCATTTGTCCCCAAAAGGACAAATATCTAGAACATATAAAGAACTAAAAAACATTAGACCCCTCAAATTTAAAGACCCAATTCAAAAATGGGCATCTGAGATGAATATACACCTCCCAAAGGAAGAAATACAAACAGCTAATAAATATATGAAAAAATGTTCAACATCACTGGTCATTTGAGAGATACAAATTAAAACAATGCTGAGAGTCCATCTTACTCCAGAAAGAATGGCTATTACCAAGGAATCAATGAATAAATGCTAGAGGGGCTGTGGGGGAAAAAAGGAACCCTTTTCCATTGTTAGTGGGAGTGTAGACTGGTGAAATCACTGTGGAAATCAGTGTGGAGATTCCTCAGAAAATTAGGACTAAGGTCAGGCATGATGGTGCATGCCTATAATCCCAGCACTTGGGAGGCTGAGGCAGAAGGATCACTGCAAATTCAAGGTCAGCCTGGGCTACGAAGTGAGTTCAAAGCCAGCTCAGACTGCATAGTGAAACCCTGTGTCATAAAGACAAAAAAAACTAAGAATAAATGTTCCATTTGACCAGATATTCCCTTTCTTGGTATCTTCCTGAAAGAATTAAAACCATCATATCACACTGATATAAATATCCATGTTCATAACAGCACAGTTTGTAATATTAAATATTGGAAACAGCCTAAATGCCCGTCAATCAGTGAATAAATAAAGAAAATGTGGGATTTTTATACAATGGAGTACTCTCAGCTATAAAAAAGGATAAACTTGAGACATTTGTAGGTAAATGTATGCATCCTAAGACCATACTCTTAAATGAAATAAATCAGACTCACATATGTAAATATCACATTGTTTCTCTGGTGTGAGAAACCAAAAGTGTAAATAAGGACCAAAATGTATAACTGGTATTGTGAAATAGGAAGAAAATGTTCAAATGGAAAGAGCCACAGGGGAGGAAGGGAGGAAGGAAGGGAGAAAGAAAAAATGAGAAAAGAAAGATAAAATGGGGGGCTGGGGATTTAGCTCAGCGGCACAGCTCCTGACCGGCAAGCACAAGGTTGTGAGTTCGATCTCCTGTACCAGAAAAAAAAAAAAAAAGAAAGAAAGATAAAATGGGAACAAAGCTTTTATAAATAAGAAGGGAAGAAAGGCAGATAGGAGGGGAATAGGGAAAAATAAGAATTGGGATTTATCACATACAAGTTCCATATGATGAATGTGATCATTATGTATATCTAAACTGCACCAAAAAACTTAATGATTTTTTAAAAAGCAGATCCATGTTCTCCCTGGATGACTATGTGCATACTACCCATCCTACCTGCACTTTGATTTTCTGACTAGTAAGGAGATACTGGTCCCTCATCTGACCAAAGGTAGGAACTGGATAGGAAAACCTTTCAAAATTCCCTTCCAAGCCTGTGAGTACGTGACTTACACTATCTCAGAAAAACACTTTCCACTACAAATGCTTTTAACATATTCTTTGAATTTGAGGACTAAAAATTTTGAGAAATCTGTCTCCCTTTTATCACCATGCCTTAAATTTTAAACTATATTTAGTGATCTTTTAATTCTACAGCAATATCAGAGCTATCAGATGTGGCTCAATTTGTTTCTCAAATTTCTCTTGGCACATATTTCTCTACCTTAAAGAAAAAAGCAAAATCTGCACCAAGAATAAAATATGAAAATCCTGTCTCAGAATTTCTGTAAGAAAACAAGAAACTGACATATGAGAAGGAAAATTACATTAGAGCAAATTAAACAGATAACTACGGATTGTCCATCCAAGAAGACATGAGCTACAGGAGACAGTAGGGGGAAAACAAATATTCAGAAATTAGGTCACTATTTGGAAGATACTCCTATCAGCCCAGTTGAGCTATAACAACAACAAAAATATTACTTTTCAAAACAGGAAAGTTCTAAAGGCATTATAAGTACAAGTTATTTTTATGAGATTCTGACTGGTTTGGTTCAGTTTAATCCAGTTTGGTTTGGTTCAGTTCAGTTCTGTTTAGTTTTTTGAAACAAAGTCTTTGAAACAAAGTTTCACTATGTTCCAAGTTGGCCCTGAACTTCCTATATACACTTATAGCCCAGGCTGCACTCAAACTTGTGATCCTTCAGTCTCCCCAGTGCTGGGATTACAAACATCCATCATCACACCCAGATAAAATTTCATTTTAATGAATAAATGTGTCCATACAGCCAACCAAAATCTCCCAAAAAGTCTTTCTTCCCATAAATCACTGTCACAGTGGGAGATTTAGCCACAACCAGAAGCTGAAATACGTTTAGCCAAGCTATGTTCACTACATCTTCTTGCCTACAGTAACAAAGAGAGGCTCCCATAGCAAATGAAGTGTGACACATGGGGCAGGGAGCATAAAGTTGCTGATGATGGTGCTGACCACTCAGCCTGAAGAAGGGGGAAGAGGGTGGGAAACAAACCACTGAGCAAATGTTGGATGCAGATGTGGAAATCATTGTTTTCATGAGCTCTCTTTTGTGGCTAGCCTTATATTTGGCAGAGTGGGCAGCTGTTCTGAATTGTGACCTCAAATTTGGCTCACAGGAAAAGCTCACTAATCCAAAAACATTAATCCCGTTCTTTGCCTTCATTGTGTTTCAGAGCAGGCCTTCCTCAGCTGTTTGGTGTCATTCTCTACACTTGCAAAACATTCATTTATTCTGTAAGAATTCACTGAGCATCTATTAAGCGAACAAACCAGATATAATTCCTGCCCTCATAGAGGTAAAACCACCATAGGAAAACAACTGCAGAAACTGTGATGACTGCTCTGAAGGAAAATGCAGGTGGTTATGAGAGGTATAAAAGTGAGCTTCATTTACAATGAACAGACTTAGAAGTGGTCTCTAAGGAAGGGCCATTTACCCTGAGATCACAGAATGAATAGGATACAACTGGACAATGAGCACCGCAAGCAGAAGAGAGGGTACAAAGCCTTCACTATGAGTAAAATATGACACATTCTAGGACCTACACAGCCATGGCAAAGCTCAGTAAGCCACACCAAGGCTGGAGAGAAGCAGTGGTCAGTTTGCATGTAGTGTCACAGCCTTGATGAATTTATCCTAAGGACAATGGAGGCACTGTAAGAATTTCAAGGTTGCATTATGGACAAGAGATTAGAAGAAAGACCGCAGCAGATTCAACTAAGTAGTACCATGCAAAGTGAACAGAAAGGGATGATTTGAAATCCTTATTTAATGCAAAGTAGACAAGTCTCTGATGGGAGCAGAGGAATAGGAAAAAAGTAGCCAAGGTTGACTCATTGTAATCAACAGGAAAAAAAGTGTAAATAACCCTTAAATATACACAAGCTCAACCAAGTTCACAATAAGAAAAAGACAAATTTAAGCCACAAGGAGATGCCACTTATCACTTGTGTTATGGTTTGTGTCTGGACGTCCCCCTCAAGCCTCATGCAGTCATGGAGTGGGCTTTTAGAGTGTATGATTGATCCATGATCCAATGCTGGGATTATGGGTGTGAGTGCTACACCCAGCCTGGGGTGGATAGTTTGCAGATGTAAGGGACATAAAGAAGCTGCTTGCTGCCATTCCTTCCTTTTTGCTCTTGTTGCTTTACTATTCCACCACCATGAACTGTTGCCCTCTGCCATGTGCCTTTCTGCCTTGGAGCCAGCCAAGTATGGACTGAAACCTCCACAGACTGTGAGCTAAATAAATCTTTCCTCTCTTAATTGTGGGTGCCAGGTATTTTGTCTCAGCAATGAGAAAAAAGTAACCAAGACAATTTGCCAAACAAAAATTTATAAACTAAAAACTCACTCATAAGAAATTCTTATATCATTGATGGGAATGCAAAATGGTGTGACCCTGATGGAGGAATTTGGAAATATATAGAAAAATTACACATGCATTTATCCCTTAAACCAGGTAGCCTACTTTTATCCTTAACAAACACTGACCAAAAAATTTTTAATGCCACAAAGCTATTTATCATAGCACTACTTTTATTACCAAAGACCAAAACCCCCAAATAGTCATCAATGAAGAACTGGTTGGATCAACTATGAGACATACATTGGAGTACTATGCAAGTAGAAAAAGAAATGAAGACAATCTCTAATACCAGTATTGAGCAATCATAATGTTGCTGTTAAAAAAGAGCAGGGGCCTGGGCAGCAAGAGAGGAGAGCAGCTGCCCTCAGCCATCTCTGCGCCCATGGATTCTGTGCCCTGGCCATGTCGAACCACCAACTCCTAGCTGTACTGTTATTCCCTCAACACAGGGCCATAGAGGTGACAATTAACCAACCAACTTGATTATGGACAAGGCCAAAGCCCCAGGAGAGAAGGTAAACTCCAGAATCAGTAGCTCTGAGGAGAAATAAAGGACCTTGCCATCAAGCAGTGCTAACCCCAAGAAAAGCCCAAGCTGCTGTAAACTGTAAAAACAGCATGAGGTTTTACCACAACAGTGACTCTCTCATGGAAAAAATAAGGTTTGCAGAAGAAACCATGCACAGCATCTCCCATATTGCCAGACAGAGTTTAATCTGGCATCATTTGGGGAAGGGGTTAACTGTATGGGATTGAGCTGCAGAACAACTACTAAAGTTTCTCTCCAGGACTTCCAGTGTAACCCTAACACAGGGACTGGGTGAGACAGCCATAGGAGACAGACACAGAGAGGGTGAGGTCTGGAAACAGCTCCCCTGAGAAGTTCAAGCTCAGGCCAGCAAGGACATGGGATCCACACTCTGTGGGAGAAGGCCAGGCCTGGTGGGTGTGACACTGAGAGGTGGCTGGATCAGAAGGTGATGTCATTGACTCCAGTAGTCTGCTTGAGCCTGCACCAGCTGCCTATACCCTGCAGTAGTCTGATTGCTTTCCTGCTTATCAACGTAAATGGAATGTGCTTCAGCTTGGACAACTGCCACAGACAGAGGTTTCCATCCAATTGGCCTCTGGAGCTGGGGTGAGGGTACCCCACAAACACATAAGCCATAAATTTGGTCAGAGAGGACAGAAACTTGCTGGATTACAAGACTGCAGCTCAGATCCTGAGGATCAGGACCACTACTTTGGAAATATAAGGAATTTTTGGAGTCATTTTTTTCTAGTGTGGGGTGTGTGTGTGTTTAGGGATGTTCTCCCTTTCTTCCTTTTTTTACTTTTTATTTTATTGGTACATTTTAGATATATATAATGATAACATTCATCATAGTGAGTTTATTCCTGTATATAATGTATCTTTCTTCTTCTTCCCCCCATTTTTTCCTTTTATTTTCTGAATTTTCTATCTCTCTGTCTGTGTCTCTCTGTCCTCTATCTCTCTCAATTTTTTCTTATTATTTTTTCTTTTTTTCCTTACTTTGTTTCTTTTTTCTTCTTTTTCTTGTTTGTACTTTTTCTGTTACTGTCATCTACTACTGTTAATTTACTTTTACTCTTTATTTCACATTTCTGAACAACTGCTCATCTTCAGTTGCTTACTTTTTAAATTTTACTTTTTCCATAATCTAATTTTCCTTTTCTCATGTGTTTTTTATAAAGGAAAACTCATTAAGATAACAACAGACTTGTCAACACAAACCTTAAAGGTCAGAAGAGTTTGAAGTGAAGTGTTTCAAGCCCTAATAGACAAAGAAACAGAGAAAGAAATATCCAATAGAGAGAGAAATATCCTTCAAAAGTGTATTGCAAAACTGATGAAGAAGTAAAATAGTCCCATGATAAAGAGCACCCACCTGGCAAGAACAAGGTCGTGAGTTCGATTCCTGGTACTGGAAGAAAAGACAAAAGAAAAAAAAAAAAAGAGCACCCAAAGAAATTTAGGCACCAAACCAGAATTCCAAAAACTTCTCAAGGATATCCTAGAAGGAGATAATAAAGATAACAATGCTAAAAGATCCAATACAATGAATATACCAGATAGGGTAAGCTCTTAAGTAGGACAGAAAGAAAGGAAATCAGCAACAGGAAGATAATACAACAATAGAAATAAGTCAATAACTTTCATAATAACTCTCAATGTGAATGGTTGAATTTTTCTTTTCTTCAGTCAAAAGACACAAACTGGTAGAATGGATCAAGAAGCATAATTTGGGGCTAGGGATATAGCTCAGCAGCTCAACACCTGCCTGGCAAGCATGCAAGCACAAAGTCCTGAGTTCAATTCCTGGTACCCCCACAAAAAAGACACATAATTCAACAGTATGCTGTACACAAGAAACACATTTAACCCAAAAAGAAATTTGTAGGCTAAATATCAAATGATGGAAAACAATATTGCATGCAACAGGAAACCTAAAACAAGAATAGTAGCTCTCCTATTTTCAGACAAAGTGGACTTCATGCTAAAATTGATCAAAAGAGGCAAATATCAGTATGCATTGGTGAAGGGACAATTGAAAAGGAAAAAATAACAATCATAAACACATATGCACCAAACAACAGCATGCCCAACATCATAAAACAAACACTACTGGACATGAAATATCAAAAAACATCACATAATCTGTTGGAAGGTAGGATAGGTGAAACTCCTGAAGACATAGGTGTAGGCAATGACTTTATATATTACAAAGAATGAACAACTGGGATCATGTCATAGTAAAAAACTTTTGCAACTTGCGCCCCAACCTCCTGGAGGTCACAGGCATGGGCAGTCTGTGATTGCTGTTTGAGTGGCCTGGGTCCAGCTCCTGTGCGTGTTCTGAACTGACTAGAGAAGCAGAACCAGGAGGGCTGTG
>NW_004955459.1:8264842-8266280 GCF_000276665.1 Chinchilla lanigera
GGATCACGTCATATTAAAAAACTTTTGCAACTTGCGCCCCAACCTCCTGGAGGTCACAGGCATGGGTAGTCTGTGATTGTTGTTTGAGTGGCCTGGGTCCTGTGCGTGTTCTGAACTGACTAGAGAAGCAGAACCAGGAGGGCTGTGACCCGCTGCCACTACGGTTCCCAGCTGAAAGCTGCAAAAAGAGCCAAGTATTTCCTATCTACTTTCTGGTGACAGAGTGGGCGACCCAGGACCCTGCCACCATTACAGTCTGAGTCTCTGCTCTCTGTGCACCCACGGCATACAGGAGTTCCTCACTCAGAAGGCCCACTCAGAAGTTCCTCACTCACCAGGGTTTGCATGTGGGCCCTCCCTGTGCATGCCCTGCACCAAGTGAGGGGACGCCCCATGAGCTGCTGGTACCGCTGTTGAAGTCTGTGCTTTACTTGCACCCTAAACTCCTGGAGGGCACAGACATGAACAGTCTGTGATTGCTGTCAGTGCGGCCCACATCTGGCTCCTGTACACATCCTGAACTGACTGGAGACACAGAATCAGGTGGTCCATGAACTGTTGACCCTGCAGTTCGTGTCTGGGTTTTGTCTGTACCCTGAACTGCCTGCAGACACAGGTACACTGGACCGGGATTGTGCCACCAGTGCAACACGAGTCTGGGCTGTATACGTGCCCTGAAGGGGCAAGGGGATGCTGGATCAGATGGTCTGCCATCCGCTGACACCAATGCCCACGTCTGAAACCTGGAATAACTAGATACACTTCAGCAACTGCCAGAAAACCCCAGATTAGGTAGTGCATCTCAGCAGACACTGAGGGGCAAACCTGACCAACAGGAAAATTAGGGACACTAGCAGCCTTTGCTGCACAGCCACTGAAGAGGGAAACTGAGCTTTCTGCATCCAATATCAAACATGACAAGATGAAGGATTAAAACACAATCCCAGGACTCCACCCCACTCAGAACAAGTCCAGGAGACATCGATATAGGAGAACTTGGTAAACCCATGCCTGAAATTACTGAAATGATTGCAATGGCAGTAAAGAAACAACTCTATAGGACCATAGAAGAGATCAGATCAGGAACAATCTCTCAGGCAAAAAATGAAATGACAATAATAATGAAAGAATTGCTCAGAACGTCTGAAGAAGAAACGTATAAGAAAATAGAGGAAAATAGGCAGTGGATGGAAACATTAAATGAAAAATATAGAAAGGACTTAGAATGCATGAACCAGATTCGAAGAGACTTCCAGGAAATCCAAGCTTCCACTGAAAGCTGCCAGCACAATTTGTAATTGCTAAATTGTGGAAGCAACCCAAATGTCCATCCACCGAGGACTGGATAAGAAAATTGTGGTACTTTTACATAATGGATTATTCCTCAGCTATAAAGAAAGATAAACTCAAGGCTTTTATAGGTAAATGGTCAAAACTA
>NW_004955459.1:8270665-8271871 GCF_000276665.1 Chinchilla lanigera
AGGCTATTTTGTAAATGGATGTCTATCTGTTATTATGTTTTCCTTCTGTTATTTTTAAAATAAATTTTTTAAAAAAATAAAACCCTGTATATGAACTTCTTGAGAAAATTCAAGCAGGATTTCAATAGGATGGCCTAGACCTGATGTTAGCCTGAGGTGTGGGATCCCAGCACTGCCTCTCAGACCAGTGAGTAAAAGTTTTCCCAGGTTCCCTCAAGATTTGGACAGTATAAAAGGATACAGCAACACCATGAAGGCTTTGCTCATACTTTTCTATGACAGCCCAGGCTGTGTTTCCCAGACGCAGTATGTACTTTTATCTTTGCTCTTACCTTCTTTTTCTATTTACTTGGTCCAAGCTTGCTCTTAAGAGCCAATTTCTCTCCCAGTCTTCATTTTTGCTTTCTTGAATAAACTTTAGCACTGCTTTTTGCTCATTTTGTTCAGTTCTTTGTTTGAGGTGAGAAGAACCTGGAATCCAACTCCAGATGGAGAGGTGAGCTATCTAGAACCTGGTAACATTTAGTGGATGAGCCACTTTTCAGAAACAAGCTATCCAATAACAATGGAATATCACTTAGCCATAAAAAGGGAGTGAAGTGGGGGGGGGCAAGGTGACACATGTCTGTAATCCCAGCTACTTAGAAGGCTGAGGCAGGAGGATCACAAGTTCAAGACCAGGCCAGGATAGTGGCTTAGTTACTTTTTCTCATTGCTGAAACAAAACACCCAACATGAAAAGTTAAGAGAGGAAAGGTTTATTTGGCTCTCAGAGGTTTCAGTCTGTAGTTGGTCAGCTCCAAGGCAGAACAGTATGGTAAAGGAGCATCTCAAAGGAGAAACAGTTCATGGCAGACAGAAGAAAGCCAAAGCAGCAAGCAATAGACCCAAGAAAGCCTCTTTCTGTCCCTTTTATCTTGTCCAGGCTACCCACCAGCATTCACACCTTTAATCCTAGTGCCCTTGGTTCTAGCATTGCACCATGAATCAATCCAACCCACTTCTGAAAAGCCTCACCTATGATGAGGCTTTTTTGGGATACCTAGACATAACCTATAACAGTGGTACACACCTATAATCCCAGCATTTGGGAGACTGAGGCAGGAGGATTACTGCAAGTTAGAGGCCAGCCTGAGCTAGACAATGAGTTCAAGATCAGCCTAAACTACATACACCCTGTCTCAAAACACCAAAATGAAAGAAAGA
>NW_004955459.1:8272155-8301532 GCF_000276665.1 Chinchilla lanigera
AAAAGAAAAGTAAAGAGCAAAACAAGTTCAAGGCCAGCTTGGGAAACTTAGGGAGATCCTATCTCAAAATTAAAAATTAAAAAAAAGAACAGAGGATATAGCTCACTTTGAAGGTCCTGGGTTCAATACCAGTACCACAATAAAAAAAATAGGGCAGGGGAGAGGAAAAGAAGGAAAGGAAAAAAAGAACAGAAAAGAAAAGAAAGCAGGCAGCATGAGTATAGTAACAAAGCAGAACAGCAGTTGTCAGGAGCCAGGAGCCAGGATTAGGGAAAGGACTAACAGTAAACAACTAAGATGAAACTTTTAGGGTTGGTGGAAATGTTCTAGATGTTGATAGTGATGGTAGTTATATAATTATATTCAAAAGTTCTGGCAATTGTATGCTTAAATTGATGAATTTATTTAAATTTTACCTTAGTAAAGTTGATTCTTCAAAAAATATGGGCAGAACAGGTAGGGGAAACCTTAATTGGTCACATTTGAGGGTTGCTAGGGCAACAATTCATTATTGTGAAAACTGACAATTAAATCAGGGCTGTGGATGGAGCTCAGCAGCAGAGCACTTGCCCAGCAGGCACAAGGTCTGGGCTTCCAGCCCCAGCCCCACAACCAAGCACTCAATCAGTTAGTGGAAAGGACCAAGCAGTTATCTGCCTTCCTTTTGCCAATTTACATTTCAGGGCCTATCCTCTCCTGCAGTCATTTTAATTTCTACTAAACATTCAGCCTGATAAGCACACCAGGGCCAGGCCAGGAATCAGCCTCTTGGAAAGCCATGGGGCAGGACACAGGTGGCCAGCAGGGCAGCACTGGGTTCCTGCAAGACAGCTTCTCACCCCCTCCCCTTGCGCTCGTCCCTGCAGCAGTCTCTGCCCAACCCTAAAGCCTTCCCAGTAGCTGTCCTCTCCACAGGAGACAAGAAAGTGAGACCCATAGCACAAGGACAGGAGCCATATTGGGGTACAAACCTCCTACACACATGACCAACAATGCCTATGATGGGCAAGTGTCCAGAGCTCCATAAGAGGCACTGCACCGAAGGACACTGGGAGCTGGCCTTTTCCAAAGAGGCATGCAAAATTTTCTTGGCCCATATGCTACTTTAGAAGGTTGCCACATCAAGAGGGGAAGTCATGGCTGGGCATGGTGGCACACAGCTGTCACCCCAGCATTCTGGGAGCCTCAGGTGGATCACAAGTTCAAGTTCATCCTGGGCAAGGTAACAACTTAGCAAGATCCTACCTCAAAATAAGAGGGGAGACAGAGTGACTGTAGTGCAAAGGCCCCAGGTTCAATCCCTAGTGTTGGAAATAAGTCCCCAGACTCAAATTATCAGTGCAGATAATAAAGCTCATAGACATCAAGAAATCTCAACAAGCATTTTACTTCTACAAAAGGGTACAGGCATGAGGTAGCAGGCATACAGGTCAAAGGAGGGTTGCCCCTTTTATCCCTAACGCAGCAGGAGCAGCTGACCTCTTTCCCATTGGCTGATCTGGAGGCTCATAGTCTATTTTATTGGCTGACTCAGATTGTACAAGGAGAACCTGAAGGGCTGCCAAAGGGGAGAGGAGCAGGGCATAGGGAGGTGTGGAGACCAGAAAACCCTTGGCTTGTGATAAGCTATCTTTGATAGCTGTGTTCCCAGGATCAGAAATGAGCAGGCATTTTCTGCAATTCAGTGTTCAGGATGGGGTAGAGTTCAAGATGGAGACACTCTTGATAGAAAAGATAGAACTTCTTGTTTTCCACACTATTACCACCAAAAAAAAAAAAAAAAAAAGACAGTGAAGTCCTCCGTTTTACAATGCTCATTTTACTACTGATGTATTTTCTTAACTACTGAAAAATTTTAAATAATAAAGCTGATGCAAACAAAATACAAGAAAACAGATTCACATTTCTAAATTTAAAAGAGGCAAGTAACAAAGAGAATGTATTCTATGTTCTCATTTTTGTAAAATTTAGAACCACAAAAAACTTAATAATGGATATTTTTAGATGTTGGTATTAGGAAAAGATAAAGAATAAAATGGTAGAAAGATCCACTAGGCCAGGTGCAGTGGCACTTGCCTGCAATCCCAGCTACTCCAGGCTGAGGTGGGAGAACTGTGAATTCAAGGCCAACTGAGCAATTTAGCAAGCCTCCTGTGTCAGAAAGAAAGAGTAGGAGGAGGGGGAAGCCAGACATTGTGGCAAAATCCAACAGTCCGAAGGCTGAAACAGTTTCATGAGTCAGAGGCCAACCTAGGCCTCACCACAAGACTTTCTCTTAATAAAAAAAAAAAAAAAAAAAAAAACAGCAACAGTAGCTGTTATATTACATATTGTTATCTTCAACTAAGTTGCCCAGATTACCAGATGTAAGAACAGCACCTTAGCACCCGGATCTAGGACTTTCCAGACTTCCCAGCCTCCAGAGCTGTGAGAAATAAATTTCATATCGTTTCTGGTACTTAATGTTTGGTATACTGGTACAGCAAACTGAGCTAATACATTTTTAATTTAAAACTAGGAGTTTCAGCAATCTATCAGGAAGAAATGACTTGAACTAAAGATGTTCATTAACACTAGTCTTTTTAATAATGAAAAACTGGAGAAGCTGTAATCAACACAACTCTTGTTTGTTGTGGTACTGGGGAATGAACCCTTGTACATGCTAGGGAAGTGCTTCACCACCAAGTTCTTATTTTTTATTGCAAAATGGTCTACGTTGCCCAGGCTGGCAAGCCCCTGACTTCCCCTTCCTGAGTTGTTAGGATTACAGGTATGTACTACCATGCCCAGCTAATGCAATACTTTATAGTGACAGAAAAAATTGGAAAGATAAAGTCCAAATTTTTAATAGTTTCCTCTGGGTGGTAGAAATAAAAATTTTAATTTTTTTATAAATCATTACCTTTTTTGATCCACTAATGACCTCTTACTGCTTTTAAAATATGTGGGGAACAAAGCTTTTGCTAAAAACAACAGAGATAAGCCAACAGTTTCCTCCCACTTCACTCTCTGGGAAAACGTACCTCTTCATGCCCTTGGACTTGACCGCCAGCTCTGAGGACACGCATATGAGAGAACAGCATCTGCACCTTGTTCATGTAGACAATGTTTGGCTGGCTTAACAAGAATGCATTCCTCTTGCTGGGGATGGCTCAGGGGCATGGCTCTGGGGGATTCTCTCCCATTAGACCATTGTGTGGTATCAATAAGGTGTACCTTTGTTATCAGCCAGTGCCCTTAGGCAGTACCACAGAGTACTTTGATGTTGCCTTCTAGGTCAACCTCCAAGGAGCACAACAGATGAGAGAAAAGTGGTGCATAGAGCCCAAGGCTGTGTTTCCAGCCCCCTACGTCAAAGGAGCAGCTCACTACAGCAACACTGCAATTCAGAAGTCTCCTGGAGTCCAGTTCTAACATCTTAGTGTACACAGGGCCTGGGCTAATTTTCTCAGAGAGCCAGTTCTCTCTCATAACAAAGAAGAGACAGAAACAGTCTAGGATGAAGATAAAAAAGGAGTTGGAAAGCTGGAGCACAGTGGTACATGCCTATAATCCCACAACTCAGGAAGCTTAGTCAAGAGGATCACCATGAGTTCAAGGATAGCCTGGGCTACATAATAAATTCAAGGCCAGCCAGGGATATGGCTCAGTGGCACAAGCCTGAGCCTGGCAAGTGCAAGGTCCTGAGTTCGATTCCCGGTACCAAAAAAAAAAAAAATTTCAAGGCCAACCTGAACCATAAAGCACTACCCTGTCTCCTCTCCCCCCAAAAAAGAGCAGGAGAAGATCTGGAGTTAGAAGCTGGTGCCAGTCACTGCTCCTGACCCCGAAACTGATCTCCAAGGATCACAGATCCAAGGATGACAGAAGCCCAACACAGATGGAGATGTGGTGGAGAGGACTTAGAGCCTGCTCACGGTCAGGCCTTTGGGGCAGCAGCTGCCTTGTAGCGCATCTTATAGCAGCTGCATCATAGCATGGAGCCAGGGCTACAGAGCAGTAAAGCAGCCCTGCACATTTCCAGCGGGTCTGACATAGGATGTAAATCAAATTCCTATGCATACAGTAGGGTGGAAAAGCCAGTAGAGAGAGCTGGTATTGCAGTGAGGTCAAGGGGAAGTCACAAGGTCACATGTGGGCCATAGGGCTCAGGTGAGGCAGAGTGAAGAAAATATAGGCTTACCCCTCTAAGGCAGCCAGCCCAAGGCAGAGTGTAATCAAGACCAGCCACATACACACACACACTCACACATGCTCACTACCTTGCCACAGAACTGAGATTCAGTGACAGGGGCAAGGAAAAAAGGAAATCCTGAATTAGACTCTCATGCAAAAGCATTGAAAATGCCCTTTAAATCACTGAGGAAACACAAACTGGCACTGTTTATTAGTATCAGAGAAAAGAAATTCAAGATGGAAATTGGATTCAGTGATAGAAAACTTGTTACATTTTTGCATACCTAAGTTCATAGCACGTGAAAATCATACTTGTGCCATGTCTTCTCCACATGCCGAAAGGTACAAACAAAAAAAGGTAGGAACAAGTCAAATGTCCAAGAGAAACTGTGTGCACATACATGCACTGAAAAGGTACTCAGCCTGGAAATGAAGATTATGGCTTGTATCTGGATGTCCCCCCAAAGCCTCATGCCCTCAAGGGGGGAAGAGGGGGTTTCTAGAGTGTATGATTGATTCATGGTCCAATGCTGGAATTCTGGATGTGACTGCTACACTTGCCTTGAGGCAGACAGTTTGCATACAATGTAAGGGAGGGAAAGAGGCTTGCTCTTCCAGCTGCCACTCCTCCCTTTTGCTCTGGTTGCTTTTGCTATCTTCCACCACCATGAACTGTTGCCCTCTGCCATGTGCCACCCTGCCTTGGAGCCAGCTGAGTATGGACTGAAACTTCCACAGACTGTGAGCTAAATAAACCTTTCTTTCCTTAATTCTGGGTGTCAGGTATTTTGCCTCAGTAATGACAGAAAAGTAACCAAGACAAGGAAGAACACTGTGCTGAAAGGCATAGCACGATGAACCTGGAGGCATTATGCCAAGTGAAATGAGCTGCTCCCACACTGTATGATTCCACTGTTAGGAGGTGTTAGATAAACAGCGACAATCCAGTAAAGGACACAGTGCCAGCCTGGATTAGGGGCTCTGGGCAGGACCTCATGGAGTAATCCAAAGGAGAGTTGAGCCAAGTTTAATGAGCTGGGTCTTTCATGGGTAGGGTTGGGGTGTGGGGAAGTGGGACAGGATTAGGTGGGTTGAGGCGAAGGGCCGGCATGAGACTGGGGGAGCAAGAATTGCTAAGTATATGTCCAAGCAGACTAGGCACCATTACCCAGGCTCAGGGAGTTGAGAATCAGCCATCCCAGGAGCTCAAGTGGCAGGAAGTTGGTGCGGGGGAAGACACATCATTTCCTGAGTGTTAAGGATAAGAGAAAAAAACAAGGCAAGAGGTCAGGTATGGAGGCGTAGGTCCTCATCAAGCTGCTTCAGGCTGAGGAGGGCAAAGTTGTGGGGCCTATCAGGGCAACTAGTGAGAAAAAAGGCAGTGGTCACTTGAGAACCAAACTAAGACATCTGTGTTTGGACGAAACAAGACAGCATCTGAAAGAGACAAGGACAAATGTGATTAGGGGGAGTACTGGAACAGTGAGTCCAAAATGAGGTATGGGCCAGGAGCTCCAGGAAGTGGCCAGCCAGCCAGGAAGGGTCCAGAATGAGGCCTGATTTTGTAGGGCAGTGGCCTGATAACGCAGCCTTTTGATGCCGTCTCATATGAGGGTGGACTGTTGGTGAAGAAACAGCAGGTCTCCGGGAGAAAAGCACAGAACTCACATATTTGTGGTCAGCAAGTTCAGACTTTGGAGGTTTTGGAGCACAACAGCAACCAGTGAGTCTATTTAACCTTGCAGGTTAGTGAGTTCAACAGAAAGAGGGCAGAAAAATGGTGAAGGGGAGAGGAAGTTTCATCAGGCAAGGTGGAGAGTAGGGCATTTGCGAGGGGCGTGTCCAGGACTGGGCAGTAGCAAGTAACTTTGACTTTGTGTACCAGGGCAGTGGACTTTATTTGTTCTCTGCTGGGATCTGAGGTTGTCCTCATAGGCAGCTGTTGGGCAGGGGCTGAGGCTGGGGCTGACTTTTAGCTTGGCTGGCCAGGCACCAGCACTGGTGGCTATTTTGACTTTTGTCAGGAGGGGAATTAACTGAATAGTCCAAGAAAATCATTGTTTGTTATGGGTAATATGGTAGCTGGATGAACAGAAAGTGGAGGCATAAGGTAAAGAAGCTGATCTGGGTTGGCGGGAACATCGATGCAGGTGCCCTGGAGCCTGCAGTGATTATTTTGAGCAGCAAAATTGAGATGTATAAGGGAAAAAGTAAAGCAAGTTCAGGGAGCAAGACAGTCCTGAGGACACAGGTAGCTTTCTGGGGCAAACCTGTAAGGAGGAGGCACAGAACAGTCTGTCATTCTTGGGTTTTAAGGTTAAGTAATAAAGACAGGGTGGGAAGTGCAGCAGAAATGGAGATGGTCAGGACTGCATAGGGCCTCTTTTATGTCGGTTCAAGGGTGGCCTTTTGTTGGCCAAAGAGGGTAAGGGAATAATGACTGTGAAGGCAGGGGAAGAAGAGTTAGCATGTGTGTATGAGGGCGCAAATGGCCTGAAGTGAGTGGGAGTAGCAAAAGAGTGGGGGAAATGGCATGATCATATATTAGCTGGGAAGGACTCAGGCCTATGGGCTGTTTGGGCAGAGCTTGTGTATGGAGGGCCAGGGGTAATGAGTTTGGCCATGGGCAGTGGAGTTTAATGATTGATATCTGGGAACAAGGGAAGAAAAGCAAGGTGACTGGGGTATTTTGGAGTTTGGGTGAGCGTGAGAAAGTTGGGAGGAAGCTAGGATAAGTGTCTGGGCTGAGTTTTGTCTGTAGCGAGGTGGTTTGGGAGGAAATGATTGGGATCCTGAGCTGGGGAGACCAAGAGGGTATGGGTATTTTAGGAGGCACTACGAAGGAGTCTGGCTACAAGGCTGAAGTTGGGGATGCAGAGGTGGAGAAAGCCAGCTAGGCTGAGGAATGAGAGGAGGGGAACTGACTGGATGAGAGCTCTGTGATCCACTGTGATGGCCCATGCAGTGGAGTAAGGTGGAGCCACAGACAGTACACGGCAGTCTGGAATAACTGGGCCTTGGAAAGTGAAGCACAGGACCTGTAGGCGAGGAGAGGTGACTGAGTGAGTCTTGAGAAAGGGGCTGTAGATGAAGACATCATCAACATACTGGAGCACTTTACCATTGAGAGGTGGAGTCCAGTCGAGATTGTGGCTGAGACCCTGGCTGAGTAAGGGGGGACTGTCCCTAAACCCTTGAGGAAGCATGGCTGGAGGGAGGGTAGTCCACGTGAAGATGAAAAGGTTTGGGGAATTGGAATGGAGGCAAGAGATTGGAAGAAGGAATAAGGACAGACTGTGTGGAGAGGGAAGGAGGATTTTGGAAGATGACCACTGCCCAGAGCTTGAGAAGGAGGTTTTATCCCAGGAGGGCAACAGGGTACTGGGGAATTATCAGGAATAATTATTTTTAAATTTTTTGCGAAATATACATAAAACTTACGCTTTTAGCCATTTTTAAGCACAGTGCTGAGTGACAGTCTTGAGAGAAGGGCTGTGTTGCCATGGTATATTGGTTGGTTGGTTGGTTGGTTGTTTGGTGCTGGAGATGGAGGACTTCACACATACTAGGCAAGTGTTCTACCACTAAGTTTAGTTTTCAGTTCTCTTGAGTACATCCCTAGCAGTGGAATGGCTGTCACAGAGAAACTTGTGTTTGAACTCTGAACACTACCATTTCCACAGCAATTCAGTCTGGGGTTGTTTTTGCAATGCTAGGGCTTGAACCCAGTGCCTAGGCATGCTAGGCAAGTGCTTATCACTGAGTTACACCCTCAGCCCTTTTTAATTTGGAGACAGGGTCTGGCTACGCTTCCCAGTGAGACCAGGAGATAGAGAGGACAAAGGGCAAGGGGCTGAGTAAACTGAGAAAAGCTTAGGAAATTGGAACACAAGGGACAAAGGTCTAATTGGAGCACAAAAGATTAATAGAATCTGCTGATAACAAGAAGCTATTCGGTGGCAACTTCATACGTTCGTTTGGCACATCTTTCTGCCCCTTTCTCGAGCCCTTTCTACAGCCCTTTCTGTAGCCTACAGCTACATATAAGCCTCTAGGTTTGACACTTCTTTGGCATCCTCCCTCAGAACCCTCTCAACTAGCAAGAGCTTTCTTTTCATTCTAAAAAACCACACCCAGGGGATGGGGATTTAGCTCTGCGGCAAAGTGCCTGCCTGGCAAGCCCAAGGTCGTGAGTTCGATTCCTGGTACCAGAAGAAAAAAAAAAAAAAACAACAATAAAAAAATAAAAAGCCACACCCAGTCCTAGTCCCCAACGCTGTCCTGAGAGCATCAATGTTCCCTTGCCCTAAGGAAAAGAGCCCAAAAGGAGAAAACTGATTACACTAGGCTGTACTTGAACTTGAAATCCTCCTGTTTCAGCCTCCTCAGTAGCTGGGATCACAGGTATGTGCCACTGTCTTCAGCCCAGGATGAGTTCTGAACTCCTGGCTCTGAAGATTCCAAGAAGTGATCAGAATTCAAGGACAGGGCGCTGGGCGTGGTGGCACACACCTGTAATCCCAGCACTTGGGCAGCTAAGGCAGGAGGACTGCCGTGCATTCGAAGCTAGGAAACACTCATCAGCCTGAGCATGTGACAGCAGAGAGAGGATAGGCTGACAGGAAGAAGTAAAATTGCAGGGTACCTTCTCCATCCATCTGGTGGTCACACAGAATGGGCCACACAGAACAGGTCAAAGTGCAGCTTCAAGAGTTAACCATCACGACAAATGCAAAAGTGCTTTCACAAATCACAAAGTGACACAGCACTTTTTCCACTTTCACAGGAATATCCAATTGTATGTTTACTTCAGTAATGCCAGCTTTCTACAAAAGGGGTAGTGTATATTGTGCTGCTGAGAGGCAGACACAGCTTGACTATAGAACTGAGCTTGCTGGAAAATGGAGATCAGTGTAACCCTTTGCCTTAACAGGAGATCTTCAAAGAAAAGGGGCACTCACATGAGCAGTCCGCCAGATGAAAATATTCTGATCAAAAAGAGTAGAATCCATAAAGTATCTCAAAAACTTTTTTTTTTTCTGGTACCGGGAATTAAACTCAGGACCTTGCACTTGCCAGGCAGGCGCTGTGCTGCTGAGCTAAATCCCCAACCCCTCAAAAACTTTTTAAAACCAGCATTGTATTTAAGTAACAATGCCAAAAATGCATCTTTACTTATTTTTTAACTTCCCAATTTTCTGATTCAACAATTCTTAATAAAACACCTGTCAAAAAAAGATAATCTACCAAAAAACAATGATACATACACTTAAATATCCTCCAGAAAGTATCTCTACCACCCCTACTACCCCTCTGAAGAATACCAGGCAGTATCAATTACTCCCTCCCTCCTCCCAAAGTGTATTTTTAAACTGGGGATTGAAATCAAAGTTATGTTCAGCTCAGAAATGCTTGTGCCAACTGTTTCCTTTTGTTTCTCCTCAGGGAAGGTGTCTGGGGAAATATTCCCACAGTGTTCAGTTCAAGGAAAGGTTGGGCTACTTAATGACACAATGCAGGCTGCCAAGAACCCAGGCACCCATTTGGCCACTTTTGTAAAACAATAGAAAGCTATGCCCTTGGAGGGGTGGGAACGCACGTAAGACAGGGAAAGGCACCTTCAGCCACACAACTCTTCTCCTGGGCAGCTCTCTTGCTGGCTCCCTGCTGCTGTCCACATGAGCACTTGTTGTAGGCACACTGATGGCTGAACTCTCTAAGGCACAGTCAAAAGAAGTGAACCATCCACCCATCCTGCTAATTTCAACGTTAAAACTTGGGGATACAAGCAGTAAAGCCAAAAGGATCACTCATTTTTAACAAAGATTGACTGTGAGTCTTTTAGATGCATTGGTCTGGGTCTAACAGTTTATCCGGCAGAAGGGCCCAATGCATTGACTACACTCCCAAAACAACCCCCTCAGTGAATTACAACAATCTTGCAGGCTTCCTCTAGAAAGCAAAAACAAACAGCCTGTTTTACCCAGTTGTGAAAAATACTCTGGCTTCCCTTCCACTGTCAGGTTAAGCAAAGGCTTCATCCCTGAAAGATCTGACAGCAGAGGAAGCTGAAGGGAAGTCCCTCCAACTTCTGAACTAGTCTGGCAGGCAGGTCCAGCTAGTATGTGGTGACAGCAAGGTCAGCAGTCTGTCACAGAACACAGCAGCCATCGTTGAGTGCAAACTCTAGCCAGAGCAGATGGCAGTGTGTAAATATTAATTAATATTAAATGACACCAGATGAGCACAAGTAACTGATGTCACAGTGAGAGTAAAATAATACTTCCTCTGTATATTCTTAGGAGCCCCTTTCTTGTTTGGAGACTCTACGTCTTCATTGATCTGTTTTCCTTCCATCAAAATCTTCCAATAGGTAAAAGATTTCTAGAGCAACAGAACAAAGTACCACGCATACGTCGCACTTGGGCCTCAGCTCCTGCATTAGCAGACCTGGACACAGGCCTCTGGCTCCTCTCCTACCTTCCTGACATCTTCAATCATATCCAGGGGCTCCTCGCATTGATTACTAGCACACATCTCTCTACCAACCCACAGTCCCCTCCTTTGCAATCACAGGCTCAAGTATCCACTCTACCTAAAAGACTCCCTCAACTCCAGGCTCCTAGAATTCTAGCTCAGAAAGTACAGTGGCCTGAATTAAGGTCCCCCTATCTTAGCCAGCTCAACACCTGCAAAACTGGACTTCTCTTAACCCAGAAACTGGTTTCAATTTCCCTACATTTACTCTTTCAGAAGCCTGGGTACCTCTGATTCCCCACAACTCCTTCTCTGTCTACCCCCAACCCCACCAGTCAGCAGGCTGATTCCATCTTTCTCCAGAGTGTACTTTATCTGTCCCTCACCCTGTCATGCCCATCACCAGCTACACAACCTGACCCTTGTTAACTGAGAGCTAGAGCTTGCTCCCTGCTCAGGGTCTCTCCCCATTAATAACATGACACAGACAAGGTTCAAAGTGAGGGCTGTCTGGCTCCAAAGTTGCTCCTCCCTGCTTCAAAAAACTTTGTCCTCCAAAGCCTATCGTTTGAAATCCAAACTCCCTCAGTTTAGGCTTTTCTAAATCTAACAATTTGACCTTGCCAGATTTTCCCCTCCACTACAATGACTGATAACACCATCCTCATTAAATGGGGTATGTTTCTGCTTTGGTTTCAATATTCCACCCACCCACAGTGATTTTCTTCCTAGTTCCATGCTTTTCTAACGCTTTACTTCTTTTACAAACTAGATCAAGCGATACTGTATATCCTATATTCCTACAGACATCATTCACAAGTTAACTTAGCAATTATGTACTGTCATTACATCTCATCTATTACTGTCTTGAACTTTAATTCATAGAAAGAACTCATACATCATTGTAAACATACAAAATGGCATGGTCACTTTGGGAAGTAGGTTGGTAGTTTCTTAGAAAGCTAAACATAAAATTACCATTTTTACTGTGTTTAGCAGGGCCACACATGTCCAAGCAATGAATTGTGAAATTAACGTGTCACTTCCAAATCAGAAGTTTGTGCTAGAATCTCCACAGCTCCTTCCCTCACACTACAACCAGCAACGGCAATGGCTGAGCCTAGACAAGGGCAACATGAAGCAGATCCCCAGCTAATCAGCAACACATAGAGACTGCAAGTGAGAAAGTATGCTGTGACTACACTCTCTGGAGCTCTACCGCAGCACAGCACAACACAGCTGGACACACAGTTGTGGGGCTCTGAGGCCGTGAAATTACATATTTTAAATCTCTCATCCAAAACTCTTCCTAAGATCCCTGATTCTCCGGGTCTCCGTGACAAGCCACTCTTCACCCTTCACCTTCTCTGCCCAGCTCTCTGACCCTTTCTCCACCTCTATTTCCTTATACATTCTATTCCTTCTACTTACCTGCTTAAACCACGCTGTTGACCAAGGTTTGTCTCAGCTTATGACTCATCTTTTAGTCTCCCGAAAGAACTTAGCACTTGGGATTTCCTCACCTACCTGCTCCACAAGTATCACAAACTGAACACATCCTCAAGCAAAGGCTTCGGCTGTCCTGCTGCTGCACCGCATTTCCTCCTCCAGCTCCCGTCTCAGGTAACAGCACTTCTTCACCCAGATGGGCAGCATGGCAGGCTGCCAGTCACTCACCATTCTCCCTCACTCCACCCTCCATCAGCCAGCCCTGCCAATCCTACCGCTTTCACCATGTGCTGGTACTGTCTAGACTGTTCATTTCTGATTGTGTAATGCTTACTATATTATATATTATGGAAAATTATATCAGGCTCAGGAAATGTCTTACTTTAGTAACAGAAATGGCAATGATGCTCGATCCAAAACAAACACTTCAGCCCAGATCAAGAAACAAGAAAGTTATAATTTGCGAGTACACAACTGTGAAACTTGGCCCATAGTAACCTTCATGGTATTTCATATCTTTAGCCACCTGTTCAAGCAAAGGTCTCAACACAGTCCTTAATTATTTAAAGATGCTGTCCTTAATTATTCATATTATGATTTAATACAAAACAAATCCCACCAAATATTTATGTCTTGTTTTCTTCTTATAAATGAATCCATGAGAAAATATCTCCTGTCATCTTACTTTCTCTAAATTATTTGATTTCTAAACTGAAAAAATTCTGGGGGCTGGGAATGTAGCATAGGGCAGAGCACATGCTTACCATGCACAAGTCCCAGAGATCAGTCTGTGGCACCACAAAAGAAAAAGTTGGCCAGGCATAGTGGTGCCCGCCGTGCTGTAATCCTAGCACTTGGGAGGCTGAGGCAGGAGGATCGTTGCAAGTTCAAGACCAGCCTGGGCTACAAAGTGAGCTCAAGACCAGCCTGAACTGCAGAGCGAGACCCTGTCTCAAAAAGACAAAAAAAAAAAAAAAAAAAAAAAAAGAAAGAAAGAAAGAAAAAGTTAATTCTGCTGTACAAAACAGTACAGTATCTCAACACGTTCAGCACAAATACTTCCCCAATCAAATGAAGTCCCTAACCAAAGTAGCCCACACAAATGTCACCTGTACTTTATAATAAAATGCTGTAGAGTGACTGGCATCTTTTGGTTAAAGTAACCATTACACAACAACACATGCTTATCATTCTTTGGTTTTCAACCTCAAAAAAGTCAAAATTTATTCTCCACATGGAAAAGTTCTCACAGGGGCACACTAAGTTACAAAGACAAAAAAAAAAGTATTTTATCACTTTACAAGCCAGCAGTGAATACAACTGAATAACTATAAACATGACACTTCTAAATTCTCAAATGGAGCTGAAGACCAGAATGTGTTTCTCTTAAAAGTGAGTTAAAACTGAAATTTCAAGAGCCAGGCAAGGTGGCACACCTCTGTAGTCCCAGCAGCTCAGAAGGCTGAGACAGGAGGCAGCTTTAAGCCCAGGAGTTCAAGAACAGCCTGGACAACATAGCAAAACCCCATTCCACCAATGCTCCCGTTCCCCAAAATCCACAACTTCTGGCAAGAACTTTACTTTTTGTACCTGATCATGAATGCTCAATCCAGGCAATGCTATTACTGCACATTTTAAGCAACTACCTAAGCATTTTTAACAACCTAACACCTTGCCTTTAAACTCTGCAAAAAGAACTGTTAAAAAAATTATTGTAAAGCCCAGAAGGGCAGAACTACTCATACCTTGTTTCCACTTTTCTCATGATGAAAAAATGTCAACACTTAACTGGGTGTAGTAAAAAGTTATCAAAGCAATGTCAAATATCCCACTGCACAAACACTAACCCAAATTGGTATTAGGCAACAAACAGTAACACTTTTAAATAGCATATATTATTCTGGAAACACTAGCAACTTCCTTTCAGGGTACCACTGTGTGTGTGTGTGTGTGTGTGTGTGTGTGTGTGTGTGTGTGTGAACGCGCGCGTGTGCGCGCATGCGTGTATGCAGGTATGGATGTGTGCACACATGCTCAAGAGTAGAGCTTGAATCTAGGACCTTGGGCATGCTATGCAAGTACTCCACCACTGAACTACAGCCCAGCCTAAGTCACCATTTTAATAATTTCAATTCAACAGCAAGAGTTACATGGTAAGCACTCATTAATATATGAAAATGGGGGAGGAAACGGGGGCACCAACAAAAATTGTTTAAGCTGATATTTTATCTTTCTTCAAGATCAAGCATAACGTTTTTCTTTAAGAACATCTTCATTGAGGTATTGCTATTTAACATGTGGATAGTTTTATAGTCCCAGACCAAATGGTCCAGCTGGCTGCTAAGAAAAAGGTTTCATAGGTTAATAATATATCACATTAAGTGTCAGTTCAAGATGTTTGTGAAGACTACTTTTAATTGCTGCAATAGCAGAATGTTAAGGCAACATCAGAAAGCAGAGGTGTTCTAAAACACTAAGCCCGGTTCCCCACCTGATATAACCAAATAAGATGTTACTAAATCCCTTAATACAAAAATGTTCCAAAATAATCTGTTGGAGCTTGACTTTGCAATTTAATCTTTTATATTTTAATGGCAGGGAGAAAAAACCCAGGCCTATAATTCCCTTTGCAAAAAATTCAAAATCCAATTTACTCACAAAGCTTAAATAAGGAAGAAAAAAGTATGTTCTCTTTGCTTGTCAAGCATCCTTTTTAATTTTTCTACTGTATCCAGGCTATAGCTGGGAATGGATGGCTAATTTGAATATAGAAAATATCAAGTGTCACTTCTGGAAGAATCACAAACGACACAATAAACTTCTCAATCAGTACATCACCAGTCAGGGTAAGCAAGAAAAGGACTTTACCAAGAGACTAACATTTACACTTTTTGACACAACTGAAATACAACAAATTACAGAGCAAATTCACCAAAACAACAATGAAAACTCTGTCCATGTAAAGCCTAATTTTAACTCCCAAAAAAGTGTTTCAATTCTTTTACTCACAGCACACAACTGGTTAAGAAAATAAAGCACAGTGCTTAGCAACTGGGCATCCCAACTACAGAAAGAGGCACTCTGTGCTCACCCATCCCTGGCAACTGCTGGGTCAGCAAGGCCAGGAGCAGGGAGAGCCTCCTATTTTTCAACACAAGCTGCTGCCGTTTCCTTATTGAAGCCCCGGATGGAGAGATCATAAACCACCTCCTCTACTTTCTTCACATCATACTTCAAGCCATCATAGCGCTTCCTCAGAGAGTCGTTTTTCAGGTTGAGAAGGCGGAAACCGGAATCCAGCTCATTGATGAAAGTAGAGATGTGGAGGGGCCGGGAGTAGTCTCCAGCAGTCACACTGTTAACAGACAGCCTCGACTGCACAGGAAAAGAAAAATGTGCATTACAATGTGGCTCCTCCTTCGCATCTTCCTGAGTCACAACAACTAGAATCTCAGGCCTTGTCAGCTACTCTGATGTTCTCAGCTTAGGGCAAGTGTAAGCACAGGTAGAAGAGAAGCTTCTCTGAAAAGACTCCTATGTCAAAGGAGACATTTCCTGCCAAATACAGGTTTAGTATGATTAATGTCTTCAAAAATTTCTGTAATGCCTTAAACTGGCTTCTGTACAACAAAGTGTGTTAACTTAGCAGGTGTCAACTCATCAGCTAAGGTACTGAAGAAAGAAATGGCAGGGTCATCACAACAGCTCTAGCTTTTCGAATCAGGGCCACACGATCACATTTCTAGAGCTCACCTGCTGAGCTGCAACTCCAGTCACCTAAAATCGCTTAAGACAGGCAGGAAAATAAGCTAAAATTAACTTCAGTGCATAACTGCCTGGGATGATAGTAAGACTAATTTCAAGATCCAATTCAAAATTCCCCTTCTAAATAAAATCCCCCCACTCTTCTGGGCTTCCCTAAAGTGCCCATTTAATGCATTCACAGCACATGCGGTATTAAAGACACCTCACACTAACCACTTATACTGGTAAGGTGTTACAATTCAAGTTTACCAGTCAGGTGTCTCCAATAAGCCTTAGGCAAGTGGTATAGCCTGCCAGTGGACCCAAGTACCATTTCTCCCCACCTTCCTTAGTCTGAATTCCTCAAATTTTCACCACATACATGCCTACCCCAATAGACTCTATTTTTTCCTCCCCTAACAACAAGGCACTAGAACTCTGGGGGGTCATTGTTTGCAGTGCTAGAGATGGGACTCAGGGCCTTATACATGCTAAGCAAGCACTCTTCACTCAGCTACATCCTTAGCTTTAAGGCACTAGACTGTCAAATATGAGTTGTGTGTAGAGCTTGAAACAAACATCTTTAGTGAGGGGTCCACCCTTTTACCTAACTCCTCTACTATTGTCTGTAACGAAGACATAAATTATCAGAGATACAGCAAGTTCTGGAACATGAGAAAAGAACCCACAGGCTAGATGGATACAGGGCCAAAACTCAAAGCAGCACTATACTAGCCCTGGACTGCTTTCCTCTTGAGCAAGACTAGGCATATTCTGTAAGAGCCAGACAGTGTAACATGTTCATTCTAGGAGCTACACTATCTCTTACAACTCCTCGAAACTCTACTAACAGCTTTCCTTATTCTGTAGAATTATTTTTATATAAAAATTACCTAAGAGAGATTCAGGGAATCCAGAATAAGAACAACTTACAAAAAATAACAGTATCTTATACCATTATATAAATTGTTCTCTAAAATTATTAAATGAATTAACATGGTTACCAGGAATACATGTCATCACTACATGAAGAACAGGTACTACCAACTTTTAAAACTTCACAGATTAAAGCCAGGCACAGAAGGGCATATATAATCCCAGCTACTTGGGAGACTGAGGCAGGAGGATAAACAAGTTCAAGTCTAGCCAGGGCAAATGCTATGGATTAGATTAAAATGCTCCCTATGGTTTAATCTATGGTTTGGATTAAAAGTCTCCAGTTCAGAAGTGGGACTCTTAAAAGATGACAGGATTGTGGTGAACCATACTCATCAATGAATCAGTCCACTGATGAGTTCAGAGCCTACTGTGCTGTTCAAAGGCAAGACCTGAAAGGACAGGGTTCACCACTGGGGGCAGACACAGAAGGGCATATGCTCACCCCTGGATCCTCTCTTCTCTCTGTGCTGCCTGACTCCCATGATGGGAGCAGCATTCCTCTACCAGGTCTTTCCATCTTGCCATTTCTGCTTTGGAGATGGTCCACCATGCACTGAACCCAGTGAAACTATGAGTCAAAAGAAACCTCTCCTGCTGGGCGTGGTGGCACACACCTGTAATCCCAGCACTCAGAATGCTGAGGTAAGAGGATCGTTCCGAGTTCAAGACCCGGCTGGGCTCCAAAGTCAGCTAAAGGCCGGCCTGAACTGCACAGCAAGACCCTGTCTCAAAAAGACACAAAAAACAGGAAGACTCTCTTCCTTTAAGTTGCCAACAGGAGCGATGACTAACACAGCAACTACTTAGTCACACTGTCTCAAAACTTAAAACAAATTAAAAAGTACTGAGATGTATGTAACTCCATGATGGAACACGTGCCTAGCATTTGCAAGGCCCTCAGTTCAAACCCCAGTACCACAAAAAATAAATAAAATTACATATTAATTTTAGTAACACATAGTTTACTAATTACAAAGTTGTCTCATCCTTTCTTTTGGGCATTTCTTTCTAGTAAACCCTAATAGAGTGTAATCAATGACTCAATGACTACCACATGACTGTAGATAGTTTAAAAAGAATTAAGGCTTTCTAAGTTTTAGTGCCCATTTTAAAAAAGCATGAAGATTTAAGAAAGCAAGCGGAGAATTGCTAAGTACCTTACCAGTTCACTAGCAAGAATTAAAACTCCTGAGAGATAATCTTCTACATCCAGATGAAAACCTTTCTCCCGATCTGGTTCAACTAAAAAACATCAAAATACAGACAAGGTCACAATATGAATGCAATTTAAGCCTAAGAATATAAATACATATTTATAAAAATTCAAATACACATGCATGTATGCATATACAAATAAAAGTTCTTTCAAAGTAAGTGAAGAAAGGATAAATCTTTACTGGATTCTTAAGACATTCACAACCTTGGCAAGACCACAATGCAGATTTTGCAAGCATTTAACCAAAATTTAATTTTTATTTCCAGTCCTTTCAAAAACTAATGCCAGCAAGAACAGTACCTAGTTATGTCAGAGAACATCCTTCTTGTAAGAAGACACAAGTTACACATTTACAGAAGTCCTGAAATCTGCACTTTTCCAAATGGTTATAGAGACACACGTGCCAACTGTTAACAAGCAGTGAGTCTAAGCACTTACAAAAACAGGTGTTTGGCATACTATTCTTTCAGCTTTCTCTACGCTAGAATTGTGGGGGAAGAGCTTTGAGACAGGTTTTACTATGTAGTTGAGGCTAACCTTGAACTCACTATGTAGTCCAGGCTGGCCTTAAACTTGCTGAGATCCTCCTGCCTTAGTCTCCCAAGTGCTGGGATTATATTGTGTGTCACACCTGGCTTGAAATTTTTTAAATTTAAATTTAAATTAAAAAAAGGAAGCACCCACATATAAATGAGCAAGCTACTATTTTAGATTTTGTGTTTCCAAGAAACAAGTTTGCTATTTAGTTTTTGTTTTAGTAAAAAATACAAGCAACAGCTCCTCCCACCAAAAACTAAGCTATCATGCCTGATTCTGTAGATACCACTAATAAAAACACTTACTGCCAAGAATTTCTGTAACTGCTTCTCGGGTCACTAGTGTTTCTGTTTCCAAATATACAACAAATGCTGCCAAGAAGACCAAGCGCTGCAACACAAACCTCCAGTGCTCATGAAACCTGCAGGACAGTAAGTGCATTTACATGGTGAGGTTTGGGACCTTCAGACAGGCTTAATACAGTTATGTCTAAACAGCTTGGAAATAGTGTACTTTCAAATAAAAGTGTATGTGAAATCCTACTACATAAAACAAGTAAGAGTGACAATATATTCAAATATATCAAATAGATTAGATATAAAATTTTGTAAGTTCAAATTGGTAACATTTACTTATCAGTAACAATGAGAAGCATAATCCAATTTTGATGATTATAAAAATATATAAAGATTATGAATGACAGTGTGATGTGCTTAAAAAGTTTAATTTGTAAGAATAACAACATTGTTCTGAGAAAAACAAACTTTGGAAATGAAGACTGATGCCAAGTATAATTGTATATAAGTCTCAACGTCTAATTTATCCCTATTCTTTGAGTTTAGGGTGTCAAGAAAATCTTGCTTAACAGAATTATTATTTGTAGTCACTAAACAGAGGACTTAGGGTATTGCAGGTCAGTGAGGTGAGTGCTTATAATTTCAGCACTTAGCAGGTTGAGGCAGAAGGATCACTTAAGCCTAGGAGTTCAAGACCAGTCTGGGCAACATGGCAACACTCTATTAAAAAAAAAGAAAAAAAAAGAAATAACACACTTCAGCTCTCTGATCTCTGAGGTAGAAGCCTGACAAAAGAAATAGGAATTCTATACTATGCCTCCTGATTTCAAATGTGGCAATAAATTCAAAATAATTTCTCAATACATTAATGGTCAAACTAAGTTTTCTGTGAGTGAATCCAGCCAGAGGCCAACCTGTATGTGACCTCCAGAACAGGTGGTCTCTAAAGACCTCGCCGGTTCAAGTATCTTGCTTTGTTGCACTTCAGTCATTATTTTACAGGAAGGACCAGCAAATTTTTTCTGTAAAGGGCAAGCAGCAAACACTTCAGACTTTACAGGCCATTTTCACTCTCTGTCACATATTCATTTCACTCTCTGTCACATATTTGTTTTTCTTTTAACAACCATTTCAAATGTGAAAACAATCCTTAGCTCTCACAGGCATTGGGTTACCAGTCATTTTCAAACCCCAGCCTAAAGCATTTTCTTTTAGTTATATTATCTACCACAACATACATCTTATATTAAGCATATATGTATCTTAAAATTAATTTTTTTTTAGTAAGAAAACAAAAGTAGAAATTCTTTATTCTAATTCATCATAGTTCATTAGTACTCAGTTGTTCCTAGTTTAACATCTACAAAATCCAGATACATTTTATAATCTACATTTCAAAATTATGATTAGGAACATTTTTTATTTTCTACTAGTATATAAAATAATGGACTAAACAAAATTAATGGTGTTATAGATTCAATGATACAGCATAAAACATTATCTAAATACTGTATATCCCTTGGCAGCAAAATTCCATCTTTGAAATAAACTGCCACTAGACAGTCAGGCACAGTACATGCCTGTAATCCAATCTACTCAGGACTGAAGGAGGAAGAATGCAAGTTCAAGTCCAGCCTGGGTAACTTAGCAAGATGCTGACTCAAAATAAAAGTTAAAAAAATGGCTGGGGATGTAGTTCAATGGTAGAGCACTTGCTTAAGATGTACAAAGCCCTAGGTTCAATCACCAGTGCACACATATACATAAACACACACACACACACAAAAACCAGCCTCAACTCCATATGTATATATATTGCCACCTAATCTCATAATCTTTATAATAGCAGGGGCAAACCTAGGGTACACGTGCCACAACAGGCTGTTTGTTATCACAGAAAGCTTTAAAAGGTTCGCTGTCACTGCTTTATAGCATAAGCATAGTTCACTCAATTGCACTGGAAACTGGAGTAAAAAGATATTCTCAATTTTGATCTTCAAACAGCAGATGCTATCTCAATAGACGTCAAAAAAGCATTTCATAAAGTCCAACACTCATTCGTGGTAAAAACTCTACAGAAAACTGCAACAGATAGTCTTTTATCTCAATCAGATAAAAACCACCTATGACAAACCAACAGCCAACATCATACTAAATGGTCAAAAATTGAAAGCTTTCACTTTAAAATCAAGAACAAGAGAAAGATGTCCACTGTCACCACTCCTATTCAATATAGTTCTGGAATGCCAGAGCAATTAGAAAAGAGAAAGAAATAAAAGGAATAATGATAGGAAAGGAAGAAGTGAAATTATCATTACTTGCAAATGACATGATAATCTACAGAGAAGACCCCAAAAACTCCAAAAAAGGATTGCTAGATTTAAAAACCAAATGCAAGGGGCTGGGGATTTAGCTCAGTGGCACAGCGCCTGCCTGGCAAGCGCAACGTCGTGAGTTCGATTCCCGGTACTGGAAAACAAACAAAAAAAAAATTTTAAAAATTTAAAAAATAAATAAAAACCAAATGTAGCCACATACCTGGATACAAGGTCAACACTCAAAAATCAATACTATTCCTGTGCAGAAACAACAAACTCACTTGAGAGACAAATGGGAGAAACTACACCTTTCATAATAGCATGAAAAAAAGGAAATACGTTGGAACCGATCTAACAAAGGAAGTAAAATATCTTTACAGTGAAAACTATGGTACTCTGAAAAAGGAAATTGAAGAGAATATCAGAAAATGGAAAGATACGCCTTGTTCTTGAGTAAGAAGAACCAACATAATGAAAATGTCCATGCTCCCAAAATTGTTATACAGATTTAATGTAATCCCAATCAAAATATCATTAGTATACCTCACAGAATTAGTGAAAACAATCCTAAAACTCATTTGGAACCAGAAGAGACCTAGAATAGCAAAAACAATTCTGGGCCACAAAGGAAAGGCAGAGGGCATTACAATCCCTGACTTTAAATCATATTGCAAAGCTACTGTGATAAAAACAGCATGGTACTTGGTACTGGGGGGAAAAAAAAAAAAACCCAAGGATCAGTGGAACAGATTAGAAGATGCAGAAAAAACTTCAAAAACACACTCAGCCATCTTATCTTTGACAAAGTGGCCAACCACCTTCATTGGAAGATAGCCTCTTTAATAAAAGGTGTTGGACAGTTCATAATAGCTAAATCTTGGAAACTACCAAAATGCCCGTAAGCCAAGGAATGGATAAAAAAGATGTGGTTTTTTTTTTTATACAATGTAGTACTACCCAGCCATAAAGGATAAAGCTGAGACATATGCAGGTAAATGGATGCACCTTGAGACCATACTCTTAAGTGAAGTACACTGGACACCAATGTGTAAATATTAGCTGATTTCTCTGGTATGAGATACTGAATGTATAAATAAGGACCAATGTGTATAAAAGGTATTATGAAATAGGAAGAAATTGTTCAAAAGAACAGAGAACTAGGGAGGGAGAAGGCAGACAGCAAGGAAGAGAAAAGGAAAAAAAAAGTCCACACTCAAGTGAAATAAATCAGACACACATGTTTAAATATCACAATGTTTCTCTGGTGGGAGAAACTGAAAGTGTTAATAAGGACCAAAATGTATAACAGATACTGGGAAAAAGGAACAAAATATTCATATGGGAAGGGAAACAAGGGATGGGGCAGGGGAAAAGGAAGGAAGGTGAAAAAAAAATAGAAGCAAAACATCAAAACAAAGCTTTTATAAATAAAGTGGGGAAGAGGGGTTGGAAAGGAGAAAAGGAGGAAAGGAGACTAAGGAAAAAAGAGTCAAGAAATATCATGTACAGGTACAAACTTCCTCTAATGAATATGATCATTATGCATATCTAAGTTGCACCAATAAAATTAGTCAAAAAACAAAAAGGTGCTAGGAAAAACTGGCTTTCCACACGCCAAAGACAAAAATTAGATTCATGTCTCTAAACTAAAATCAAAATGCATCAAAGATCTAAATATCAAAACAAGCCAGGTATGGAGGCACATGCCTTTAATCTCAGCATTCAGGATGCTGAGGCAGGAGGATTACCATAAGTTTGAGGCTAGCTTGGTCTATATATTGAGGTCAAGGCCAGCCTGGAATACATAGCAAGATCCTGCCTCAAAAAAACAAAAATAATAATAATAATAATAATATCAAAGACAGAAACACTCAATCTGCTAGAAGATAGAATAGGCAGAACTCTTAAAGACACTAGTATAGGCAAAGACTTTACGAACAAAACCCAGACCACAAGGGAACTATTACAAAGAATCAACTGGGATCTCATCTTATTATAAAGCTTTTACACAGAGAAAGAAATCATTAACAGAGTAAAACAATCCACTAAGTGGGAAAAAAATTTTGCTAGCTATCCCTCAGACAAGAGACTAATACTTAGAATATATAAAGAACTCAAAAAATCAGACCCTTCCCCAAATTTAAAGACCCAATCCAAAAATGGGAATCTGAAATAAAGACACTTCTCAGATGAAGAGGTAGAAATGGCAAATAAATATATGAAAAAAATGTTCAACATAATTGGTCATTTGAGAGATGCAAATTAAAACACACTTGAGATTCCTTCTCCAAAAAGAATAGCTATTAAAAGAAATCAACCAATAACAAATGCTGGCAGGCCTATGAAGAAAAATGAACCCTTATCCGGTGGTGGGAATGTACACTGGTGTAATCGCTATGGAACTCAGTGTGGAGATTCCTCAAAACACTAGGACCAGAGGTTCCATTTGACCCAGATAGTGCCCTTCTTGGTATCTTCCTAAAAGAATTAAAGAATCATACCACAGTGATGCATGCACACCCATGTTTACAGCAGCACAGTTTGTAATGGCTACATCTTGGAAACAACCCAAATACTCATCAACTGATGAATGGATAAAGAAGACAGAGTTTTTCATACAATGGAGTAGTACTCAGCCATGAGGAAGAATAAACATGAGATTTACAGGTAAATGGACGGACCTTGAGACCATACTCTAAAGTGAAATAAATCGAACACATATGTAAATATTATAGTTTCACTGGTGTGAGAAACCTAAAGTGTAAGTAAGGACCAGAATGCACACTATATATTATGAAATAGGAAGAAAATGCTCAACTGGGAAGGGGAACAAGGAAGAAGGATGGGGGAAGGGAAGGAAAAGGGGAAGGGAAAAGAAAAAGGAAAAAAAGAAAAGAGGAAGAAATAGAAACAAGGCTTTTGTAAATGAGAGGGGAAAGAGGAATTGAAAGGAGGATAACACAATGGAGGGGAAAAAAAGAAGAATTGAGATAAATTATGCACAGATACCAAGTCCCTGTGATGAAAGTGGTCATTATTATTTAAAATGTGCCAATAAATTTAATAAAAAAAATCATTTCATGTCAAAAAAACAGGTATTTTCTTAATCACTTTTTCACTGCAAAGTAATGTATGCTCCTTAAAATTTTTTTCAAAGTAAAATGGAGGAAAAATAAAATTATCAATTTTGTCACCACCATTATCAGCATGATTCTTTTCATCACTTCTTCTACACACAGAGATTTTTACCTAATAATAAGCAATCATTCAGTATCTATAGTCTTCAGATCTTTTTAACCGAACATTACAAAATAATACTATTTTTCTTTTTTAACCTAACATTACAAAATAATACTATTTTTCTTACAAACCTGTAATACTGTTCAGCAGGGAACTTGGTCTTCAATGATGTTAGATGTGTTTTTACTGTGCCAAAATGTTCTCGAGCTTTCAAACACCTCTTTGGAACTGATCACAAAAGGTAATCAAATGTAATAATTAAAAACTTAGCAAATTTCCAATATAGTTCTTGCTAACTCTTGTAGTCCACCTAAACATTAATCAACTTTTTTTTACAATCTCACAACCACACACACATATCTTGGCTATCGAAATACTACACCTAACTTCCCTACTGATTAACCATACTGAAAAATAAAAACTAGCTGAAACAATGTGTGTTAAGGAAGACACCCATAATCTGAAAAGCCTCATAATCTTTAAGGGTCTGTACATCAGCTGCTATTCTTATTCAATCCTCAGATGACTAAAATTGGACTCCTTCTAGCTCTCACATTTGGTCAAAAGAGCTTTTACCAATTATTCTCTATCAAGTCAAGCATCTCCACATCACTAAGTAAATGACTTGCTTCTGACACCTGTCAGCTACATTACTGTATTCTTCTCCATCTGAAAATAATTTCAGTTCTTTTAGCTATGCTCATATATTTTACAACATAGATTCCATGTCTAAACTTGACATGTAACTCTCATTCAAGGGGCTGACTGTAAACTCATTAGACAACATTTTATACTGGCCACCTCATACCTACACATGCATATAACAGTTAATCATAAAAAGGTTGGATTCAAACACACAAGCTGGATGCAGTGGCACACGCTCTCCTGCTCAGGAAACTATGGTGGGAAAATCACTTGAGCCCAGGAGTTCAGGACCAGTCTAAACAACACAATGACACACCATTTCAAACATGCACACATACACATATGCACACATACACACAAACACCAAAGTTGCTAGATATGCAAGTTATTAAATAATTAATTAATGCCAATAGAATTCCATCACAATATAAAACATCCCTATGTAAATTACACCATGCAAAACTGGAAAATCAAAACACAAAGACTCCTTATAAAACTGTAAGATGATTAAACCACTACTCCAATTTTTACTCACTATACACATAATGAACATTTATCATAATAAAATGATTCAAACTAGGTATATCTTCTGGATGGAACTCAAATAAGAGATTGATAAACTGAATAAAAGTCTTCAAACTCAAAGAACTTACTGTCCTGAAACCCAGCACCCTGATGGACCCCTTGCAGTAGAGTTAAAATCTCTCGAGCTGTTTGTTCTAAACTCTGTACAACTTTTCGGATTTCCTAGAAAGAATTAAAAATTAAAATCAGATAAAATCAACATAATCATTATCACAAACTCATACCAATCACACTAGACAGTATATTTAATCTGCCACTTTCGTATACATTTAAAACATTAATAATTTTCACAAGGAATGAACCTGTATTTTAAAAAATACACGTTTAAATCCTGACTTTTCCACTTATTTCCTTTGTGAGACCTTCAGGAAGTCACTAAAAAGCCTTAGATTCTTCTTGTAGCCTTCAAAGGACACTAGCCACTCACCCATCCGAATTATCCAACTAGAATACTACAATGACTAGAATACACAATCATAAGAATGCACTCTAAGTATTCCTCATTAACTCATTTTACAAATACTCAATAAGTATATTTATGTGCTCCACACTGTATAAATACTGGGGAACCAGACGGTTCCTCTCTAACCTTAGCAAATAATGGGGGACACAGACATTTTTAAAAAATAATTGTCAAATTTCTTGAAAAATTAACGTGCCAAAAAAATAAAGATGAAAAAGTTAACATGTTATAAGAAAACGTAACAGAAAAAGCCACTTCAATAGTGAGGTCAAGGAGACGAATGTAAGATGAGGAAAAGAATAGGAAAACAGCAAATTCCAAGAAGCGAGCAGTGCTTGCAAGAGTCCTGAGAAAGGCAATTATTTGAGGCACTACAAGAACAAAAAGGTGAATGGTTCAGTAACAAAACATACACACACATATTCAAGGGGAAAACGAGACCAGACAGAACTTGTGGACTACACTATAGTCTGTACTTTTAACCCACTTGAGATAGACAGCCAAGGGAGAGTTTTAAAGAGACGATTCATATGTGGTTTTAAAACAACATATACAGGAAATGTGCACTGGCTGAGCCCCACGCACTAACCGAATCTTCGACATAAACAAGTGCTGCAAAGGAGGAAAGCCGACATTCAAATGAGACAAGTGATCCTGAGAAACCGAGACCTGGACACAGACTCAGGACAGAAACGGGGGCGGGAGGGGGAGCGGAGAGGTGCCCTAACCTGCAACTAGAGAGGAAGCAAACCACCCTCGGAGGCGTCCCCACCGCCCGAGATTGAGCGACGGAGGAGGGCCAAGCGGTGTGGCCCAGCTAGGAAGGGAAAGGGAAAGGGGATGGGAGGGAGGAGGCTCGCCTCTCGGATGTCCTGTTCGGCAGCCAAAAAGCCCTGCAGCTCTACGAAGATTTCGCTCACAGACATGGCGCCAGGTACACAGCAATCAGCAAAGGTGGTGAAGGCGACCACAGAAAAACGTTCCACAGGCAACCTGCTCAGTCAATTCCTACGCCCGCCACCGCCTCGTCTACCCGGCTCTACGCCACAGCTGTCGCTGGGGTCCTCCGAGGCCCCCGGCGCCCTGGAGACCGGGCTGTCCAGCGCACTGCCTGAGGCGCGCCACGCAGAGTCCTGAGCAGAAGCCGGGGTCCAGAGGCCTACGAGAGGAGAGTGGGCGGGGCTTCGGGCTGGTTCTTCCAAATAGGCATAGCCAGAAACAGCCCCCGAAGGGGGCCTTGAGAGCACGTGGGCCTGAAGGAGGTGGGGCGAGCGGCTGTATGGGCTGATATATTTATGTTTAGCCTCTGTACCACAGCTGTCGGGTGAGAGGTTGCTTGTAACCAGAGAGTATGCATGAAAAACTGGGTGCAGAAGAATGTAGAAACAATGCAATCTTCATGTAGAAGTGAGGGATGGAGGCATTGTTACTTCCAAAAAATACTCAGGGAAATAGAATTACCTGTAGGACTGCGTGAGTAGGAAATGGATTGGGAGAGAAATTTTCCTCTATGCGCGTCTCTTTAATTTCATTGTCTCTGTATGATTATGGTTTTTAGTTAAATTGATTTTTAAACGTATGACATGTTGGGAAGTCTTTCTTCTACTTATCTAATACCTAATTCCCCTTCCCTGAGGCCAGCACTATAAATTATTCCATACACCTACCTGCAAATGCGTGATGCACTTTCCAAATAAATTAGGGTGACTCTTGTCAACCAAATGATAGTGCACGGCTTGCTTTGTGCCATCCGTATATTATCCTGAACTCTACGTGAAAGATGTTTAGTTCTCATAGTCTTGTGAAATTAATCTGATAAATGAAGTAACTGATAACAGATTGATATGTCTGAGGTCCTATGTATCTAGGTGTTAAAGCTGGGAAGCAAATGTTGGGCTGTACTATTGGTCCCAGTACTATTATCCTCTCCCACAATTTAACAGTATAGTTACTAGTGGCTTTTAAATACCATTTAATTTAACCGGCACAAGCCTAGGTTGCAGGCTAGAAACCCGTTTTAGCAACTTCTCCAAAGAGGAGAGTTTTTGTTTATTTGTTGTTTGTTTTGGGATTTTTTTGCCTGTGTACCTCACACATATGTGCCATTTTTTGTTCCAAAAACTTGGGCAGTTTAATTTCATAATACACACACGAAAGATGGTGATAGCAATAGGACCTATTACAGTTTGTCGCGAGGCGGGGGGGGGGGGGGTTTTGGTTTTCTGTAAGAGCTATTATTTATTGAGACTTAGTTCCTAACACGTTTTTAGCACTATTTTGTTTGTTTATTTGCAATACTAGGGATTGAACCCAATGCTTTTGCACAGAGCTACAGCGCAGTTTTCATTCTTAATTTTGATAGAGTTTTCCTAAATCGTCCAGGCTGGGTTTGAATTTGTGATCCTCCAGAGTCAGCCTCCCACAGTGCTTTGTTTCAGCATCTTCATATATGTTAGCTAACTTCATACAAATCCAAATTGATTTTTCAAATTCTGCAACGTATCTAGGCCAACTCAAACACTGACCTTCCAAATTGTAGTGTAGCAGAAAATGCACCCCTGCCCCAGCCACTGTACTTCAGTTTGTTAGTTGCCCAGGTAATAGTTCCTGTTCCAGTTCCAGTTGCTTCTGGTCTCTTAGAAACGGCTGGTCATTGTGATCATAGCTGGTCACTGTGGTGCATAATGTACACACCAGCCCCCAATTAGCAAGCCATTCTGCCTCAGTACATCCTGCTTGCTTATCCAATATAAGCCCTACACCACCAGACATCAAGGCTAGATATTCTGGGAATGATTTCAGTCAGTGCCCATCAACATGAACAAATCTGCCTCCAAATCCTGTGTCATTTCAGTGTTTCTGTGTGCTATTGCAGCAGAAGAAATAGAAACCTGCCAAATAATTTTTTCACTAAAAATCTAAGATTTTTTAAACAAGAAAAAAATAACAACATATACTATATGCGTAAGGCATGGGACCATTAGATTCCTAATGAATTTTTTTATGCACCTCCTAAGGGTATTTCCTCTCCTATCCAATCAGAATTATTAACACCTATCTATAAAAGGTAGGAGGACTGGGACAAAGTGGCAGCAACTTGTAGTCTGAACTGCTGAGGAAGCTAAAGACAGGAAGGCAACTTGAGCTCAGGAGTTTGAGGCCAGCCAGGAAAACATGGAAAGACTCCATTGGGTCTAGAGGTGGTTATAAAAAAATGTATGCCAACAAGAAAACAGCCTGTTGCTAGTCACAGGTGCAAGTCTCTCGGTCCTTCTTTTCAATCCTGGCCTTC
>NW_004955459.1:8302111-8304464 GCF_000276665.1 Chinchilla lanigera
CCATGAATCTACCATTCTAAGGACTTCATATAAGTGGGATCCTTTTGTGCTGGCTTTTTCCACATAGCATAATGTCTTCAAGGTTCATTCATGTTGTAATGTGTATCAGAATTTAATTCTTTGTAAGGATGAATAATACCACATTCTAGTGGTTATATTGCCCATAACTTCTCTCTGGGGCCAGCTCTGCTCCCTTGTAGTTTTCCTCAGACAATCCATGTTCCTGGCTTCTCTAAACTTCACAGCTTCTTCATGCACTGCCCTTACAGGGGAACACTGCCTGATCTCCCAGGCCTTCCTCTAAAATCTGGGTATAAGCCTACTTAAGCCCACAACTCTTGCATTCTGCCTGCATCTAAAACCAGCACCATGTGGATGATGCCAAGGTCTGCTGCCAGATGGAACAGTAGCCAGACTTCCCTCTCTTGTCTGTAGGGGTTAAGTGTCTGGATCAGTAAGCACTCTGAATCCTATTCCGAGGAACAAATTCTCCAGGCCGCTGCCATTCTGGAACATGGTGCTCTGGGGCTTTCTTCTCAAAGCAAAGTCATTCACTTTTACAATTTTAAGGCTGCGAAGGGTACTTCCTGTGATGCCCTCAGGCCATCTTTTCTATTTGCCTGTTCCTTTCTTTTTTGCTGTTGTTGTTGTTGTTGTTGTTGTTGTTTTTGAGTTTTTTTCTGGTACCGGGAATGGAGCTCATGACCTTGTGCTTGCCAGGCAGGCGCTGTGCCACTGAGCTAAATCCCCAGCCCCTTGCCTGTTCCTTTCAGCAATTAAGATCTCCTCTGCTCTATCTTTGCAGTCCACAGCTTTGCTGGAGCTTCTTTACAGGCCACACTCACAATGTTTTAAATCATTCTTCTGGGCTCTTTGCTCTTGATTCTCAATGTAGATCTGACTAAAACCCCAAACAATAGCCATGCCACCACCCTAACATTCAACTGCCTGGAAATTTCTTCTGCCAGATTAATTAGTCCACTGCCTTTAGTCTCAAGTGAAGTCTCAACATGAGCAAAATGCAGACAAACACTGCCAAGCCAGAACACACATTGTCTGGGGTCCAGCAGCCAGTGCAGTCCTTCTTAACAGAAACCTTCTGAGCCTGGTCTTTACCAGCAGGATTTCTATCAGCCTTCTATCTTCTGTTTTAATATTTAGATCTTTAGTATATTTTGAATTTAATTTAGCATATGGTGAAAGATATGCGTCCAATTTTAATCCTTGACGTGTGCAAAGCCAGTTTTTCTAGCACCATTTATAAAGAGGCTGTCTTGAAAGGAGGGCCAGATGGAGGAATGGTAAGCAGCAGAGAAAGAACCTCTCCAAGTGTTGCTGTCCAGATGCTAGAATATAGCAATGTATAGAAGACAAGAAGGAGGGAAGTGAGTCCCCTGGAATCAGGAAAGAACTGAGCTGAGGATTGAAGCTCATGGAGAGTGTGAAAAGAGAAAGTTCAACAAAGAAGGAGGTACCCAGTGGCTGATCCTCCCAGGGATGGAAGGCACTGAATGAGAGGAGTGATTCAAACCTGCAGACACATGGTAAATGCTGATGACCCCAAAGACCTCCATGGAAAGACACAGCAGTGGAGGGGGGCAATGGACATGAAGGACTACACTGGCTGCTGTGAAGGACTGCATTAGCTGCCAGTGAGTGACGAGGGCTCAGTCATCTTGCATAAGAGAGTGATTGGTTGGGAACCATTTTACAGAGGGGCCAGGGAGCTCAGAACTCAGAGTAGCTGTGGGCTCCATCTAGCAGCACCCAGCTGAGCTCAAGCCTGAGGAAGGTGAGCTGACAGCTGCATGCCATGAGAAACTGCATGCTTGCTGAGAATATTCACTGTGCCACCCAACACAAAGCTACTGCTGGCTTAGTGGGGTAATAGCAACACAGTTAGACGCTGTCCTCATATATCTACCAGGGACAGCAGAGACAAACCTGGAAGTGGACCTTTTTGGTGGTGGTATTTTTATTGTACTTACGGATTTTTTACTTCTTTTATTTTAAAGATAATAGTATAAAGAAAGAAAAAACAATAGTGAAATATAAACAAAACAAAGCAAGGATATTAAAAATGATATGGGGTTCCAAAACAAAATGATAGGAATTAACAGTGGTTATTATATTACATATTGTTATCTTCAAAGAAGTTGCTTAGATTACCAGATGTAAGAATGGAAGATTGATCAAACCATAAAAGAGAATAAGAAAATAATAATTTAAAAAAACATTACAGACAATACAGAGTTTCACTAGACAGGATGGTAGGAATTCACCAATGGTTATTATATTGCATATTGCTGTCTTCACATTAGTTGCTCAGATTACCAGATATAAGCATGCAGAA